>NC_044594.1:1843418-2150654 GCF_901933205.1 Camarhynchus parvulus | reverse complement strand
GCTGGGGTGTCACTATAGGACATAAATAAATAAATAAAAATAAAATAAATAAAACTATGCAGACATGCAGCTCTCTAAGGTAAAAAAGAGAAAAGTTTAATTTCTGACTCCAACATTTATAGATTTCCAAAAGTGACAGTGGATTGGAGGGTGACAGTGACAGTGTCACCTCTCCAATGGCACTGAACAAACCAACAGTCTATTAAATTTCTCCTCCTCCATAAAAGAATGCAAAACAATGAGTTATTTACATCAAGGGTGTAAGAAAGTTGGTTACAAGAATGTAAACATCAAAAAACTTAGAAAAACTTAAAAAAAGAGGGCGACCCTGGGGTTTGTGTGCTGGGCAGTTGTGCACAGGATAAGTGTGCTGACCCTGTTTGAAGGGATGGGAGCCCTCCCTGCCTGGGGACAGAGCTTTTCCAGGCTCACCCTGTGGGGTGACACATTGTCACCGTGCTGGTGACACTCGGTGCAGGATCCAGGGAGGGTTAAAAACCCAGAGACATGGCACTGCAGGATGCAGATGTGGAGGATCCAGGTTGGGGATGCAGATTTTGAAGGATGAGGATGGAAGGGAAGCAAGATGGGGGTGCAGGGGTTGAAGGGTGAGGATTTGAGGAGTGCAGGATGAGGGTGTGAGGGAGGAAGGATGGGGATGTGAGGAGTGCAAGATGGGGATAGAGGTTTTGCAAAATGGGGATTTGAGAGGTGCAGGATGGGGATATAAGAGGGTGTGGGATGGGGGTGTGAGTGGTACAGGATGGGGACGTGAGGGATGCAGGATTGGGAGTTTGGGGGTGCAGGATTGGGATGCAGGGGTTGCAGTTTGGGGATATGAGGGGTGCAGGATGGGGAGTTGAGAGATGCAGGATGGGGATAAAAGAGGGTGTGGGATGGGGATGTGAGTGGTACAGGATGGGGACATGAGGAATGCAGGATTGGGAGTTTGGGGATGCAGTCTGGGGATATAGGAGTAGCAGGATGAGGATTTGAGAGGTGCAGGATGGGGATATCAAGGGCTGCAGGGTAAGGCTGCAGGGTAAGAATGCAAAATGGGGACACAAATTCTGCAAAATGGGGATATGAGAGGTGCAGGATGGGAGTGTTAGGGGTGCAGGATGGGGATAAAAGAGGGTGTGGGATGGGGATGTGAGTGGTACAGGATGGGGACATGAGGAATGCAGGATGAGGAGGGTGGGGATGCAGGATTGGGATGCAGGGGTTGCAGTTTGGGGATATAGGAGTAGCAGGATGGGGATTTGAGAGGTGCAGGATGGGGATAAAAGAGGGTGTGGGATGGGGATGGGGGTACAGGATGGGGACATGAGGAATGCAGGATTGGGAGTTTGGGGATGCAGTCTGGGGATATAGGAGTAGCAGGATGAGGATTTGAGGGGAGCAGGAAGGGGATATCAAGGGCAGCAGGGGGGGGGGGAAAAAGTGCAAGCAAATGGGGACACAAATTTCTGCAAAATGGGGATATGAGAGATGCAGGATGGGATGTTAGGGGTGCAGGATGGGGATAAAAGAGGGTGTGGGATTGGGATTTAAGAGGCTGTGGGATTGGGATGTGAGTGGTACAGAATGGGGACATAAGGACTGCAGGATTGGGATGCAAGATGGGGATGTAGATTTTGCAAAATGGGGACATGAGGGGTACAGGATGGGTGCTAAGGGTGCAGGATGGGGAAATAAGAGGGTGCAGGATGGAGATGTGAGTGGTACAGGATGGGGACACGAGGAATGCAGGATAAGGATGTCAGGAGGGCAGGATGGGGACACGAGGGATGCCGGGTGGGAATGCAGAGGTTTCGGGATGGCATGTGAGGCTTTCAGAGTGGAATGCCAGGGTTGCAGGGCTGAGGTTTCAGGATGGGGTTAATGCTCGGCACCACGGCATCCTTTGTTCTGGGCAGGCTGCTGAGGTTTGGAAATGGAGCGCTGAGGAGCGAACACCGCAAAATAGAAACGTCCGCACTTTCTGCTGCTGATTTTCAGTTTCAACAGCTGCTCCATTTGGAACGGATGAAAATGCACTCCGGCTTAGTAGGAGTCAATTAAAAATAAACCGAGGCAGAGGATTGGTGCTGGAGCCCGGCGACGCTCATCGGACATAAAAGTTGCATCCTCTCAAGGCTGGATTTTCGCTCCAATTTGCCACGGGCGGCGGGATGGAACGGGGAGCGCTCATTAGCATGGCAATGCTGCTGGGCTGCGCTTTGTTCCCGCTGCCGGGCTGAGCCCCCCTTTGTGCCAGGGAGGGGACAGCGCTGTCCCCCCCGGGGTGACACTGCTGCCCGCCTGCCCGGGCGGATTAGGCAGCAGCCAGCGGACATCTGCAGGGAGGGGGCAGGGAGATGCTGCTGCTGCTGCTGCTGCTGCTTTTGTTCTGGGTTAGGGAAGATGGAACAGGAAAGCCTTATCAATAGGATTGCCTGGCAAAAGATTTGGAGAATATAGAAACTATAAGCGAGATTGAAATGAAAGCAAGCTTTGAGAAATTTTAGTTACTAAACCCCTGGAAAACAATGGTGTGTCTGGCTGAAGGTGATCCCCTTTTGATGGAACAACACCCTCTGCTTGCAGACAGCTCCAAGGGTCAGAGCAGACCCTGCAGCTTGGCAGAAGGGGCCCGAAGAGGAGTTTTTAGGGTTTAAAATTTAACACAGGATGGTAATGTAATGTGGTTTAACTCTCCTTACAAGGTTAAATATAAAGTTTGTACACAAACAAATTAGAGATAATGGCAAGCAAGTGGTTTCAGAGCTTTGGATGAAGGGGACACAGAGGTTCTGGGGCTCTGAGCAGGCTGCAGGCTTGGCCTTGCTGTCCAAGGCTTGGTGAGGAAAGAGCTTGTTTAAAATGTAACACAGGATGGTAATGTGGTGATTCTTATAGGCTGTGTGTAAATGCTGTAGGATTTGTATCTTGGACTAGATTGGTTAGTGAGAATTAGAATAATCAACACAGAAGAAGATTCATTGTATTGTAATGGGAACCTCGCTCTCTTACCCCTTTTACTCTCCTACCTTTTTTACTCCCTTACTCTCTCACCCTCTCATCCTCTCTCCCCCTCTCTTCTCTCAGGCCTGCTCCAGCTGTGGCTGGCAGCTCCCAGCAGGGCCCTGCACCCAGGCCCTTTGCAATAAACCCCAAATTCCATGACCTGACTGCAGAGATCTCTCATCTCTGTCCATCCTGACCATCCTACCCCCCGACACTCTGACAGTTCTGGTTTGTTTTTTTTTTTTTTACCTTCTGTGGCTGTGGAACAGTGATCCTTGGGGGATTTGCCTTCTGCCTCCCAAAAATAGCAAAGAAAAGCACTGCCTTAGCCCTGCACCTGCACAGGTGAGCGTGCTGCTGTGTGGGATGCTCAGGAGAGGAATGCTTGGAGCAGGAGAGTTTGGTTCTGTTGGCTTCTCTGCTCCTGTTCCTGCTCTGACCACCTATTCTTTGGCACAAAGCCTCTCATCCTCCTGCCTGCGTGCTTGCCAGCAAGAAATTGCAAGCAAGGCAGGGAATCCAGGGTCATCCAGGGATGGATGAGTGGGAAAGGAATGGAAAAGACCTGATGGCCCACAGTAGGATCCTAATTTTCCTCCCCTTCCTATTATTTCTACGTGGATGCTCCACTTGAGCTCTGCTGAGCTGGGAAACAGGGGCAGGTCCTGGCAGTGCCTCCTCCCCTGCTAGAAACCCAGCTGGGTTTGCATTGCCTCTGCCTTGGGCTGCTCCAGGAGGGCAGCAGGGGGTGGGAGCAGGCATCATTTTACCCGGGCTGGACCAGCATTGGGACAAAACACATCATCTTTAAGTGATGAGGCTGAAATCCGATCCTCAGCCGGTGTCGCTTTTCTCAGAGGGGGAAATTCCAAAGGGAGAAGGGGAAAGACGAGTTCTGCTCAGAAATTTGGGCAAAAGCCAGTGGTGCTGAGGAGGAAGAGACAGGCTCAGCTGATGTTCCCCTTGTGGCTGTTCTGGTTGAGACCCTCTAAGGAGAGCAGCACCTCAGGAGCCATTTCTGAAGAAAAAAGGCTCTCCTGAAATGGATTATCCAGCTCAGCAGCTCCTCGAGACAGCAGAGGCTGAGGTCTCCTCCACAAGAGATTTCAGCAGTGGTTGGGGAGTCTCTGGATGAGCAGAGCTCTCCCTCTTGCTCAGGTCAGTGAGAAAGGCCCCATTGCACTGAGTTCCCTGCTTTGAAACAAAAAGTGGAAAATGGAGCAAATCATCCAGACTCCCTCGTGTCCAGGCAAAAAAAAAAAAAATAGGCACTTCCAGATTTATCCAGCCCAAGGTGGATTTCTTATGCAGAGTGCCTGAATTGAGAATTTCTCCTCGCTGACTTTGCAGCGAGTGCAGACAGAGCCAGGATGAAGATCTGTGAGCTGGGATTTTCCATCAAGGGGGGCTGCTGGTTGCTCAGGCAGAGTTTCTCCTCCTCCTCTCACCTTTCTGCAACTTTAGGAGCCCTTTCAGTGGCTTGGAGATGCTTAACAACTTCCCAGTGGGGAAGGTGGTCCTTCTGCCCTTCCCTGCTTCTCTTGTGCCTTCCCATATTTTTCCGTGGCGTGTTTGCACGGCGGGAAGAGAAACCGCAAGGACTGGAAATTAAATCTGGAGAATAAATGGGAGATTTGTTAATTTATTAATCTGACAGAAGTAATTACTGTCTCTCCAAAGATTCATCTCTTTGCCTGGGTTGCTCCCAAGGAGCCACAAAGCTGTGACAGCAAAGCTGGGAAGGGTTTCCTGAGGGGAATGGAGAGGAGAGCACACAGCCAGGGTGGGCAGGGCACAAGGGGATGGCACAAGGGGCATCCCAGCCTCCCAAAGCTGGGCAGCATGACTGGGCTGGAGCTGAACCATCATCTCCTGTGCTCCCCTGGGACAGCTGTGGTGCAAGCCAAAGGAGCTGCTGTCAGCACTGCAGGAGCTGCTCTCCATGGGTGGACTCTGAGAGATGAATTCTGGCAGCAGCTCCCAGAGTTCTTGCAGCTGCTGTGAGTCCTTGCACTCTTCTTGCACTCCTGCTCCTGTTAATGTGTCGTTTAACACAAGTATGGGCAGAATCCTGCAGTTCTGAGAGGTGCCAAAACATTGCTGATGAATCCCCTGGCTCCAGCTCCTGGCATTATCAATTAAAAAGCCATTTGTCCTCAGTGTGTGCATAGAAAAGCTCTCAGCTCATGTTATTCTTCATCACCCTCAGTGCAGGAAGGCCTGGGACTCCATTTAAAATCTATTTGGGCAGTGGTTCTGAGGTTTCTCAGTGACTTGGCCAGGTTTCATGGGCTGTGCATGCAGCCAGTGGCTTCCCTGCCTCCCTCAAGGTCCTTTGCTCTGTTCCCACCTCTGTGAAAAAACCAAGGCAGTGGATCAAGAGGAGTTTTCCGACAATCTCTTCATGCTTTGGCCTGATCCTTCCTCGTCTGGCAGCACCAAGCAAGGGCAGTGGGGACTTTTTGCTGTTGTGTGGCTGAAAACTCCAGTTTGGGGTTTTTTTTGGTTTCTGGGTGCATTCATGTTTGTGAAGGGCAGAGCTTTGAAGGCAGGGGTGACAGGGAGGTGTTTCTGAATGTGACAGGGCCAGGTGGGTCCGCCCTGCCCTCCCCTTCCCCTGCACACTGAATTTCCCTGCTGGGAATTTGTCAGGCTGCTGCTCCTGGCACAGCACAGCGATGCTGTTGTGTGCAGAGGTGCCAGAAAAGCAGAGCCAGAGGTGCTGTGGAGGGTGGGAGAAAGGGAAAACGCAAGGGAAGTGTGAGTCAGGTGCCTGAGTGCTGTCTCTGAACCTGCCACTCTTCCTCTTCCTCCTGGGAAGGCAGAGCTGAGCCACAGCCAGAGCTTTGCTGCTGCCCTTGGCACGCACAGAGAGGGAAATCAGCCCTGGGAGCAGCTCCAGCGCAGGAGAAGCCACCACAGCCAGGCTGGGCAGCTCCAGGGACAGCTCCAGCTCCCCTTGGGTAGCCCTGGCTGAGGAGGAGCCCCCCAGAACACCTGGAGGGGCTCTGGGGCACAGGGGGAGGTTATCCAAGGGGGGCCCAGCCCCTGCTCCTCCCCTGGGTTCTTAAAAAAACATTTAATTCTTAAAAAACATTTAATTGTTAAAAAACCCATTTAATTCTTAATTCTACATTTAAGAAGGGATCTTAAAAACCATTTAATTCCATCCTCTGTGCTCTGTTTGCTGCATCCCCTGCTCCTCAGGGTGTCCCAGCTCTGTGGATGCTGAAATTGCCCAGCGTCTCAGAATCAGAGAATCACAGAGACAGAATCACAGAATCGCAGAATCACAGAATCACAGAATTACGGAATCACAGAATTACAGAATTAGAGAATCACAGAATCACAGAATTACACAATCATAGAATCACAGAATCACAGAATCACAAAATCACAGAATCACAGAATCACAGAATAATGAGGTTGGGAGAGACCTCTAAGATCATCAAGTCCAACCCATACCCTGACACCCCAACCAGACTATAGCACCCAGTGCCATGGCCAGTCTTTGTTAAACACATCCAGAGATGGTGATTCCACCACCTCTCTGGGAAGAGCATTCCAGTGCTTTATTATTATTCTTTCAGTGAATTTTTTTTTCCTAATATCCAACCTATCCCTGCCATAGCTGGAGACTGTGTCCTGTGGTTCTGTCAGTGCTGCCTGGTGGAAGACACCAACCCCAGCTCTTGTCCAGTGCAGGCCAGCATGGCTGGTGACAGAGGGACACTGCAGTGCCCCTGTGGCTGTGGCTGCTCTCTGAGTCAGGCTGCAGACAGTGCTGGAGCCACAGAACATCCCGAGCTGGAAGGGGAGGCCCAGGAACCCTGGAGTCCTGCATGCTCACAGGAGGCTGGGAGCTGTTGGAGTCACTCCCTGACGGGATGTAACACCATTCCTGGGAGCAGGCAGCTGCATTTGAGCCCCACTGCTGCAGATTATGGGTTTGGACCCTGAGTTCAGCCCAAGGAAAGTTCTTGGTGGTGGCAGCAGGGCAGAAGGGACAGCAGGGCACGTGCCTGGAAGGGGCAGCTCCTCCCTGCTGTGCCAAGCCAGGATCAGCTCCTGCCCTGGAGCTCCAGGGCTGGCTGTGTTCTGCTCCAGGTGCTTTTTTGAGGGTGCTGAGGGGCAGGATGGACCCACCAGGGGTCATTGCCAGCTGTAGTGATGCTGCTGTGCCTCCAGCCCAGGCAGCCTCAGCCCTGCCCTGCTCCTCCTGCCCGGCCCAGCTGTGTCTCCTGGAAGGTTTCTCATTTCTGGGCTGGGTTTCTCCTCTGGCTGCTTTGTTTGTGGGGGAATGAATGACACAATCAGGCGGCCTGATCTGGTGTGCTGGGAGGGAGGAGAGGCTTGATGCAGATCTCTGGGGCTGTTGCAATCAGCTTAGCCATTCCCAGCATCAGGGGCTGTGCAGATCAGCCTTGGGACAGAGGCTGGACCCTGCTCTGCCAGCATGAGGGTTTTGTGGGATGAGCACCAAAGTTTTCACCTAAGTTTGGAATTCCAAGTTTGGAAGACTTTTCCAAGGTCCCAGATCAAATCCTGTGTTTAATTCTAAGCTTTGGCTTACAGGCCCAAAGTCCTGAGGGTTCTCTGCATTTCAGATTCCAACATCTCCCCTTCTTCTCTCCCCAGCATCTTCAGCCAGGCTTTCCCCATCTCCCAGCCCTTTATTCCCCACTGCAGTGGACAGGCCTGTGACCTTGTCCCCTCTGTGCTCCATGTCCCCATTTTTGGGTGTCCCTCCTGGCTCTGCCCCCCCAGTATCTCCCATCTGTGCTCCCCTTTGTGCTGTGGCTGGAGGGAGCAGGGCAGGGGCACCCCCTGAGCTGTGCCAGCCCCTGGAGGCTCCAGCTGCCCCAGGAGCCACAGCTGGACCCGGGCTGGAGAAGGTGGGTGGGGAGGGACCGTGGGAGAAACCAGGGCCTGTGCATGAAATATTCCAAGTGGGGAAAACTGGCAGGGTTGCTAATGCTCTGAAGGAGGAGGCAGCCCTCTCTCAAGCCCTGGGGCAGATCAGGAGGCAATAAAGGAGAAGAAAACAGCAGAAATGAGATCTGCCAAGCCGACGGCCCAAGCAAGCTGGAACCTGCCTGGGAAGGCAGCTTGTTCCAGAGTGGGAAGGGGCAGATTCCCAGCCAGGCCTGGCTCTGTGCAGAGCTTTTCCCATGGAAACAGAGCCCCAGCTTTGCAGGGAAAACTGCAGGAGCTGGAGGGGAACGTGGCCCCCAAGCCTTAAGCCTGGCTCAGGCTGCCCCATGGGAACTCTGCCCCAGCCCTTAAGCCTGGCTCAGGCTGCCCCTCTCTCACAAAGCTCAGTTTGTGGGCAGCTGGAAATGCCAGCCCAGCCCAACAATTCAGTCCCAGCTCACAGAGCTTATTTGGATTAATCTGGGGCTCATTTACAGGCACAGAATCAAAGCAGGCTCATACCAGGACCTTTCACTCGTGCTCTACCTCACCAGAATGGGAGTGAGAAGGGGGACCTGCTGTGGCAGCTGGATTTTTCCTTTGGGGAGGACTTGTGCTGTCCCAAATATCCCCCAAATATCCCCCAAAAGTCCCAAATATCCCCCCTGTACCAGGCTGCAGTGCTTTGTGTGCAGTTTGTGCAACTGTCCTGCACAAGTTGGGGCTGGAGCAGGGGAGGGCAGTGCTTTTCCTGGGCTGAACTGTCCCTTGTCACCGGGGCTGGGAGCCAGGGGACATTCCTCAACAAGCCAGCCCAGCCCCTGCTCGCACATCCCTGTGCTCAGGGCAGCTCAGGGGCTGGTTCCACGTCCCTGCTGCTGCTTTGCCTGCGACATTTCTCACTAAATCTGCCTTTCTGGGGCAAGCTGGAGCAGGCAGCCCCAGTTTCTGGTTGGACAGGCTCTGTTTGTGCTCTGGAGGGGTTGGGAGCAGGGATGGGAGGTGCAGGGTTTGTGGCCTGGCAGAGAGGGGACGTGCTGGGACTTGCTGCCCCATCACTCCCCCTCTCCACCGTTCCAGCTCAAGGTTTTGAACTTTGGGAACGTCTCCCTGAGAAAAAAGGGGTGTGAAACGGTGCCAGAGGGAGGGAAGCGATGGAGAAGGGGAGCAGCAGGAGCTGCTGGTTGTCTCGTGGGAGTTGCCTGAGTCAAGGCTGTCCAGTTTGGGGACACAGGGAACAAGCAGCCATCCCCCCCCGGCTCTGGAACTGAATGGCTCCTGTCTGTGAGGAGAAGGAATGCCATTGTTTCCCTTTCCCTGCTCAGGATGGGAGAAGGGGAGATTTTTGTGCAGGATTTTGGACTCCAGGATGAGTGAAGGGGGGTCCTTTCTGCAGGATTTTGGACCTAAAAGTGGGAGAAGGGGAGACAGGATTTTGGGCTCAGGATGGGAGAAGAGGAGATTTTTGTGCAGGATTTTGGACTCAGAGTCCAAAAGACTCTTCTACCCATTTCAAATGTGCTTTTTCCCCCCAGTCCCTTCTCTCCCCACTGCTCTCCTCTCTGTTCCATCCTTTTGTCTGGCTCTGTGTGAACCCCTGTCCCGCCTGCCTGCAGAATTCCTGTGCCCAGACACAACAGATGCTAAAGGGCAAGACTGGAGCTACTCTAGATGCAATCTCCACTTTGCTCAAGGATCATTAATTACCTCGATGATTAAATACAATTAAAGATCCCTAAGACCTTTCTAATATCAGGGCCTTCAGCAAGGGCAGCTTTTAGGAACCTGCACCAGCAGTAAAACAAAAGGAGGAGATAGACCAGTAAATCGGGGAATCCCAATTAAAATCCGGGCTTAGCTCATTAACCTAATTACACATTGTGTCTTGCTGGCCTCAGCTGGGCTGAGGGGGAGGCCAGGCAGCAGTGGGGGGCGGGCTGGGTATCCATGTGCTGATCCTGTGGGATTGTTTATGTCAGCTCCCATTGTCCCTTTGGCTGAGAAAATGGCCTTGCTGTGGGGTTTGGAAATTCGGGGCTGCGGAAATCCAGGAGGGTTTTGTGTCCCTGGGACGCTGCACGTGTTTCCTCTGCCCTGAAATGTTCCCTGGGCACACACCCTGCTCTGTGCCCTGCCTGCCAGGTGGCTCCTTCCACACCCAGCTCAGCCTCAACCCTCCATGGAGAGCTCTGGGGGACAAGGAGAGTGGGAGAACGGGGTGGAGATGGAAGTGGAAGGGGAAATGGGTCAGTGCTGAGCACAGAGAACCCCCCAAGCAGGCAGATTCCTTTGCTGAGGCTGAAGAACACCAGAGCCCCCTGACCTGGGGCTCACCCTGCAGGGATCCATCTGCTCTGGTTGTCTGCTGTGGCACCAGGAGTCCCTGTCCCCCGTCCCCTTCCCCCTTCTCACAGCAGGGTGCACAAAGGACCCCCCTTCTCCCATCCTGAGTCCAAAATCCTGCACAAAAATCTCCCCTTCACACATCCTGAGTCCAAAATCCTGCACAAAGGACCCCCCCTTCACACATCCTAAGATCCAAAATCCTGCACAAAGATTCCCCTTCTACCCTGAGTCCAAAATCCTGTCTCCCCTTTTCCCACTTTGAGGTGCAAAATCCTGCACAAAAATCTCCCCTTTTCCCACTTTGAGCTCCAAAATCCTGCACAAAGGTCTCCCCTTCTCCCCTCCTGAGCTCCAAAATGCTGCTCCCCAGCCTGGCACAGGAGCCTGCCTTCCCAGGAGCTCTTGGGAAGGGAGTCCTGCTGTCCTGGGCCTGTCTGTCCCACCGAGAGAGGGAACAGGAACCTCCAGAGGCTGGAGCCAGGTGACTCAGGGGATTTGTGGCTTTTCCACACCAAAGTCTGTGGGTGCAGCTGCCTACGTGGCTGCCTTCAAAGGCTTGGGGAGGAGGCGGCAGGTCCAGGCACGTCCTGCCCAAAACCAGCCCAATTTGGGAAAGCAAGCCGGAGCTGGAAGAGGTCAGGGTGCGGCTTCCCATGCAGCAGGGCCAGGGAAACGGGAGGAATGGGGACCCTGAGCCCCGTGGGAGCCTCAGCTGTGCCTTCCCCAGCGCCTGCAGGCACGGGGGAGAAGGGGTGGAACCAAGAGGGTCTGTGCAGCACAGCCACTGCCAGCTGGGAGGGACGGAATTCCCTGTGGAGAGCTTGGGAAGGAGGCAGAGGGGAGTTTCTGGCAGCACAGTTTGCCACATTCCTGCTGGGAAGGAGCCCTGCCATAACCTCAGAGGTCTCCACACAAATCCAGGGTGCCCCAAATGTCCATCCCAGCTTGGGGAGAGCTGCTGCTCAGCCCTGACTCCCATCTGAGTCCCCTGGGAAAGATCTGCTCCTTCCCTTCCCTCTGCCCACACAGACGCACACCCAAACACTGTTTTCCTTCCCTTGGGTTTGCTGTGGGCATCTGAGGAAGATGAAGGGATATGAGGGGACCACAGGGAGCTGGGAAGGGCTTGGTAGGATGGGGACAGATAGAGAGGATCTGCCTCTCCAGCTATAAGGATGACTTTGGATCTCAGGATGGGAGAAGGGGAGACCTTTGTGCAGGATTTTGGACTCAGAGGGATCTCTGCTGTGTTAGGAATGGAAAAGCAGCAGCTTCAAACCCTGCTGGAGTTCCTTGGTGTCACCCAGGTGGGAGATTTGCGTTTGCACAGCTCTGGGAGCTGCCCCAGCCCAAACATGGGTGCAGGGGGGTCATCCTCACTGCCATAAAACTGCAGGGCAGCTCTCAGGCAAGAATTTAATCTAACAGAGGATCAGCAGGAGCCTGGTGAGACATCCAGGGCTTGCTTTGCACGTTGGCCATTCCTTGGCCGGTGCTCTGCTCGCAGGTTATTAAAATGGCTCAACCCTGCAGCCCCAGCATCGTTTTCTCCATGCCCAAGGGACCCTGCCCTCAGTGTCTGCTCCAGAGATCCCCCTCTCTGCAAGGCAGCTTCGGAGGATAAAAAGATTTCATTACACAGGCAGAGAGTGAAGGCAGAAACTCAAAAAAAAATCCTAAAATTCTAAAATCACTGCAATGGAAAGAAAGAAGGGAGCAGAGAAAATCCTGGGGATGTAAAGAAAGAGGGGGTTTGTAGGTCCTGCAAGGAGAGAATTCTGAGTGTTCCTCTGTTATGCCAAGTGTATCTGGAGTATTCCCAGAGCAAACAGTGCAATTACTTTGGATTCACACTTTGCCACGGGGTTGTCAGGCCCGAGGTCCCAGCTCCCAGAGGGCTCTGTGCAGACTTGCAGATGAGCTGTTGTGCTTTCCCAGGGGATGTGGAGGCTCTGAGAGGAAAGGCCACACTGACTTTTCTGAGGACAGCTGTAAACTTCCTCTTCCTCTTGGGCGTTGTGTGGCTTCCCTGTCTGAGTGCTTCGCTCGGGGACATCCCCAGCAAAATGTCCCGGTCCTTGGCTGGGTGTTTGTGGAGGCTGGAGAGCCCCCAGGGCTGGGAACAGCTGTGGGGATCCTCACAGCTCACCCTGAGAAGAGCTGAGAGCTGTTATTGTCCTTTCCAGGGCTGTTGTTTCTCTCTGATGGGATCTCTCCTGAGGAAGGTGTGTCCTCCCCTCAAGGAAGGCTCTTCCCTTCCCTTTGGGGCACGTCCTTCCCATCCTCTGTGCTCTGTTTGCTGCGTCCCTGTGGGTCAGGGATGGCCTCAGAGGCAGAACCCACCTTGGCACACTTGCACTGGTCTCCTCTTTCCTTCTTGGTCTGCTGAGATCCCTGTGGCTGTCACAGCCCTGGTGTTGTGACAGCCTCACAAACAGGAGGCTCCCGAGCCTGCAAGAAACTTTTGGTTTATTCAACTGCCTGCTCTCCGAGTTTTTACAGACACAGCCCCTGAGACCTCCACCCTTCACTGCAGATGGAGCCTTTGAACTCTCTGAGCCCTGCACTAACAGGGGTTAATGACATTTATCTGCATACTTATCTTCCTTCTCCACTGCCTCTTGTCACTCTGAAGTTACCTCCTGTAAGGGCTTGTGCCACCCAGGTGACATAAAATCTTTTTCCAAGATGGGACAATTACTGTTCAAGCAGGTTCAGAATCTCCTTTTAGTCTCTTTTCCCTGTCTTCTCTTTTAATTCATTTTCCATTCATTTAATACCCACATGCTTATTTCTGGAAGTCTTCCTCCTCTACTATTCTGGTCAGTTTTTTACCAAATTGGAAATGGGACTTTCTGTCCTCTTTCCTCTTGCCGTTAGCTATTTATATCCTCCCATCCATCTCTTTAGGTAGCCAAGCTTCCAGCTGTGTTCTTTCTGCCACTCTGCTCCCTAAGCAACAAGTAAAGGTGGTTCTGAGCAGTCCTCAGCTCAAGCAGGGGTGACAAACAAGTGACACGGCAGCCTGGGAGCCACCCCAGCCCAGCTGCCAGGTCCAGAGGTGGTGGAGCACCAAGGGCAGCCACAGCCAGGCTGGTCCCATCCTTCTGAGGAGGAGTTCTTGTCTCCCTCCTTGGGATTCCTCCTGCACAGCTCCTCCTTGCCTGGGTGATGGTCCTGGCATGGGAGGTCAGGGCACGGAGTCACAGCATGCTTTGGGTTGGAAAAGACCTTAAAAACCATTTAATTCCACACCCTGCCAGGGGCAGGGATAGCTCCCCTGAGTCCTGTCCAACCTTGCCTTGGATATTTCCAGGGATGGAGAGGCCGCAGCAAAGCCCAGCCCATCTCCCTTCCAGGCCTCTCTGCTCTTGCTTCCACTGCTTTGTCTCCAGAGCCATTTCCCCCACCCTGGGCACTCCCCTGATGGAGGACAGGGCTTCTCTCATGGGAAATGGGGTATTTTTGAGCACCCATCCTCGCTCCAGCCCTTGGGAGACAGCAGGGAAGCAGCACACTGTGCTGGGAAAGGTGCTCAGGAGTTCCCAGCTTTTCCAAGCTAAAAGTTCTGCTGGAAACACGGAGGACCCGTGCATTCCTTCATTCTTCCTCCCACCAGGGGAGCTGGCTGACATTTTTGGGGTAAAGTTTGTCTTAAAATATGCACAATGTTCTGGAGGAAGTGTGTCCATATTGTCATGTCTGCTAAAAAAATGTAATAGCCTGGTTTGTGTTCTCTCTCTCTCTCCCCCAATCTTTTTTGCCCCCAAATCTGAAAGGAACAGGAGTTCTCTCAACCAGCCTCCCCTGGAGTTGTTAGGGAGTGGAAAGGCACAAGCAGCAGACTGGTGGAGGAGGAGGAGGTGGGCAGAGCAGGCAGGTGCAGGGTGGGAGCAAATCCGTCTGTCAGCAAGGAGGAGCAGACAGAACCCAGAGGGAGAGGGGCTCCAGAGGGGCTGGGGGTCCCACACAGCTTGCAGGGCTGGCCCACACCCCCAGAAAACTCCAGGGACAGGGTGGGATGAGAGGCAGGAGAGGATGAACCCAGATGGATCAGAGGCTGTGGGGAGTGAAGGTGGGCAGTGGCACAGGGAGGTGATTTGTGTTTGGGGGTGAGGGCTGCTGGAAAGGTCAGCTGTGGGGATGACTAAGGCAGGATGGGCTGGCAGAGTGGGGATGCTGGGCGTTTCAGAGGGAGGTCTCCTTCTGCTTTGAAAACTTCCACAGAAGGGAAATTTCAAAAGAAAACTTTGGCCTGGCTTCATCCAAAATGCCCCCATTCCATGGCAAGCAAAGCATCCCATCCTGGCTGCACTCCTGATCAGTGTTTTACCATAATGCCATTTCAAAAAAATGAGAGTCCACAACGAAAAACCATTTCAAACTTAGCAAAAGAGCTTTTTTTTTTTTTTAATAGAATTTTGCCAAAATCAGCACGTTCCAGTAGATGGTTTTGGCTTGGTCTAAGTGACACTTTCCATCAGAAAAATATGCTGTGCTGGCAAATGTTCCACCAGCTCTGGTTATTTTTTCATAGCATGCTTTCCATTTTTGTGGCAGCCTCCAGTTTGAGCTGAGACAAAGCGCACAGGAGTCCCCTGAGAGCAGTTGACCTCCTGGTCTTTGGAAGAGCAGGATGACTCCCTGGAGCTCTCCCCAGTGGCACAGGAAAATCCATCTGGCTTCCACATCCCTCTGCACGTGGCTTGTTGCTCCCTGAGAAGGAAGCAGGGAGCCTGGTGCTGATGTAGCTGAACAAAAGGCAATGAAATCACCATGAAAGGCAATAAAATCTGTCAGTTAAGGCCAACTGAGCTGTTTAACCCTGAGAATCCAGGTCTGGTTACTCCAGCACCAGGCTGGGAATGGGGAGTTGGCTCTTGGCTTCTCCATCCCTCTCCTTGTGCGTGGATCTCCATGAGGAGCTGATTGCTTTTGGTCCTGCCTGGTCTCTCATGGATCAGAACTTGGGGAACGGTTTTAGGGCAAATGTGTGATTCCAGGCTGCCACAGGGATTGAGGCCTGCCAGAGCTGGGGGATCCCAACCTTCCTGCTCAGAATTCAAGTGGAACATGCTGAGAGAGGCCTCCAGAAGTGTTGGAGGTTGTGTTTGAAGGGACACCTTTGTCCCTGGGCACTGAGGCACTCAGCACGGGTGTCACTCCACCTCCTGAGGGACATTTGTCATCAAATTCCCTTTCATCAACAGAGATGATGAATTCTGAGTTCCCTGAGTGTTGTAGCACAGCCCAGCTCCTCCCTGGGGCTACCTGGAAGCACAAAACCACCTTGTTGGAGAATGGGATAATCAGACATGGAGAAATCTTTAATTTCTCTTCCTGGAAGTTCACCTGTGTCCCTCATCGTGTTACAATCACTAAGGAGATACAACTTTTGAGTCTAAGTCCCCAGTAAACTCAGCAGAAGGAGCGATGGGAGGTGTCCAAAGGGAAATAGGAGTTTGTGAGCTCTCTGCAGGACAACTAATTTTTTTTTCTGCAGAATTCATTGCTCCTCCTGCCTTGCCCTCTGCTCTGGCCTCCCTGAGCCCTTGCTGACAGCCCTCACCTTTCTGGGCAGGGCAGAGGGGCTGTACCTGGTTGGTCTCCCGGGAAAGCAAAGCCCAGGCAGCGCAGAGGATGGGGCAGGGAGCATGACCCGTGGTGGGAGGTCTCCCTGCTGGGCTCTGACCCTCCCTCCCTGCTTTCCTCCCCCTTCCCCATGCTCAGCCTGCCTTTAATGGGTGGTCTTGTCCCTTGTTTACAGCCCTGGCTCTTGCAGGCCCCTCTAAGCCCAGCAATCATTCCTCAGACAGCCCGGATGGAGGTGGGACATTAACGGATGGGAGAGCTGCATCTCCACCCAGCACGGGGGTCACAGAATGGTTTGGGTTAAAAGGACCTCAAAGTCGATCCCATTTCACCCCCTGCCATGGGCAGGGACACTTCTCACTATCCCAGGTTGTTCAGAGCTCCATCCAGCTTGGCCCTGGGCACTTCCAGGGATGGGGCAGCCACAGCTTCTCTGGGAAACCTGTGCCAGTCCCTCACAGCAGAGAATTTGTTCCTAAAATCTAATCTAACCCCACTGTTTTTCAGTATGGGGGATATTTCAGAAATGTGGGGCTGGCTTTGCTCAGAGGGTGAATGGCACACTTACCCCCAGCCTCAAAGTCTCTTCCGATTTCTGGCAGGTCCTTAGCTCAAAATCTCAGAGATTTGGTTGCAAGCAGTTTGCCCAGTGTTGGTAAAATCACGAGCCACATTTTGGGAACCTTTAGTGGAGCTCTTACCTGGGCAATGTTTAGGTTTCCACACTCTGCCTATTAAATGGATTTTCCACTTCATCTCCCCCCCGGTTTCCTCAGCCATGGAAATGAGGGTGACTCTGCCATTTGCATGAGGGGCGGGTGGGGCTGTGGGGCTCCCCACAAATGCCTCCATCCCTGCTTCCTCAGGTGGGAATTGCCACCATCCTCTGCACGCCCCCACCTCCAACCGGGTGAGATTGCCGCGGCTTGCCTGGGTGGCCTTGGGCACATCTCTTTGTCATTCAGCACCTCTGATTTCCCCACCCCTGAAAGCAGGGGTAATAAGGCTTTCCTGCCTCTCAGGGTGTTGGAGGATTAATTAGTTGCTGTTTGAAAAGCCTTTTGAAGATGCAAAGCTTTTTCCATAAATATGCAGAGTGATTCCTGCAGATGGGGCCCAGGTAGGACTGGAACTGTGTCTGCCTCTGCTCTAAGAAGTGAAATCTGTAGAAATTCCTTACACAGGGGCTTGATGATAAGAAAGCCGAGCAGCAGCAGGCTGGAAATCAAGCAGAGCACTGAATTTGGGCTTATTTGTACTCACTGTTCTTTCTGGGCTGTTGTTCACGGGCTGGAATCTTTAAACAACCCAGAGAAAGTTGGGAGGTCTGAGCCCTTCCCACTTCCCTGCAGAGATATCTCTAAGGCAAGATAAAAACGCATTAAAAGAGAAATCACAGGCAGGGAGCCAGCGAAGGGTGTCTGTCCATTGCATCTGTTGGTGCCATGTTTGCATTTGTCTTGTTTGCAAAGCTTTCCCCTACTTGTCAGCCACCAGAGCATATATCACATTCTCCTGGTTACAAAAAAACTTGCTTGTTTCTGTCTTTCGAAACAAATTACAGAAGAACAGAGCGTGGCATTCCTGCTTGCGAGAGGAGGAAACGTTTCTTTTTAACTTCGGGAGATAGTGAGATATCAGCAATATGTTGTATCCTGAGAGATAATGGGAGGGAAGCAAAACCACAGGCAGAAAGCTGTGACTGTTAAACACACATTTCAGCTATAGGAAAGTCAGAGTTTTGATCTTCTCCATGAAAATTACAGGGCTGGCCCGCACCAGCGGGCTTTGGCAGGGGTGCGTTTTTCACCATGTTTTGGACACAAGGCCAGCGTTTGGATCTTTGATAATTTCCTGTGACCCGGCATCTCTGCTGATGAAAGAAGCTTGGTTTGAGTGGGGACAGAGGGAATTGGCTGCTGGGGCAGCCAGGGGAGGCTGCCAGTTATTAACCCTGGCGCTGAAGTCACGCCTGAGTCAGCAGAGTTTCGGCTTTGTCCCGTTCCCATTGTGGAGGCGAGTGAGTCACTCGCTGCTCCAGCCCTGAGAGCTCCCCCATTTCCTGCTCCAGCTCCACAGACCAGCGAGGAGAGGAAAGATCTGATGTTCTCTCCCTTTTCTGTGCCATCGAGTTTATTTTTGTTTTTATTGAATCTCTTCAGTCTCAAGTTCCCTCCTTTCGGAAATGAGGCTCTCCATGGGTTACTATCTTGATCCCCTCTTCACAGCTCCTCATTAAATCTCTCCTCCTTAGCACCTGGAGAACTTGAGATTTAGCACTGGACCAGAGCTCCTTGAACAATATCCAAGGCAACAAGGAAGTCCAAGAAAGAGGCAGAGCAGAGAAAACACTCGTGTGCATTTGGAGACTCAGCCCATCAAGATAAGGTCTCAGGACAGTCTCAGCTTAATTAGCTTCCCTCTTCTCAAAGCTCCAGCTTCTTTCCCTTCCTCTACACTTGATTTTCCAGCTTTTCTTCCCCACCCAACCACCAAATAAGCATTGGCTCTGCTTGTGGTCCTCTTTCTTTTGCTTACAGGTTAGAATTGGTAAGCAAAAACACTTTGGTTTTTTCCTTGCTGGCAGGCAGCGAAATAATTCCAGAGAGGAGTCTTGGGTTTTTGGTTCTTTGTCTTTGCCTGGCCAGCTGCCTGCTTTTCCTAGTGCAGAATTTCATCGTGGACATGTCCACTGATGGAATAGTGGCTGGGGATGAGCAGGGATGAGCAACTGGGCTGGGATGTGGTGGTGGAGACACAAGAGGGATGGGAAGATTTTTTAAGGCTACAATGGAAGGAGGGCAAATCAAAGAAAGGCACAAGCACTGACCAGCTGGTGAGGCAATCCTGGACGCAGGCAGTGGGGAGGGAAGGAGGTGTGACGTGGAAATTGCAGGACAAAGGAGACTGGAGTTGTGAAACCGTGCTCTGGACAGGTGTGAGCAAGAGCACAGAGCAGGAAAAGAGCTGAGGAAGGAGCTGGAGCCACATCCAGCCCACAGGAGAGGGGAAGTGAGCCAAGTGGGCAGCAGTGGGGCACAGCAGGCTGTGTGTGTGTGCTCAGGTGTGTGGGAGCTGGCAGCTGGATGAGCCGGGCGCGCTGGGGCGGGCCGGGCGCTGTGTGGCGCGGACGGAGCCTTTGTGCTTTGTTGCTGAGCACAGGCTTTGGGAGCTTTATTGCAGGAAGGCCTTTCCCAGTGCTGTGTCAGCTCTTTCTGCAGGAGCCCTGCTCTGCCAGCCTCCCTGCTTTTGCCATGGGGCATGTTCCCCTCCCCGTGACTTGGGGGGTGAAGCAAAGCAGCTGTGAGAAAGGCAGGGAAGGAACGGCAGGGAGGGAGAGCTGGGAGCAGAGGCAGGCTGCTGTTCCCATCCCACTCCCCTGCTTTGCAGCCCTTTTCCTGGCTGGATGCAGCTGGGGGTGTTTGCAAAGTTGGAAAACTCATGGTCTAATCTGGTGGTCATCCCTGTCTCTTCAATCTGTGGCCCATCCCACCCTGGCCTCTGTTTTTCTTCCATCTCTTTCTAGGAGCACTGGGACAAGCACCCAGAGGCCTCGCTCTTGCTTGGGGCCTGTGTGTGAATCCCAGTGGTGGCTCAGTGACCAGATCTCCCGAAGTGTAACAGGGAATAAGTGGAGCATCGATGGATGAGGCCCTTTGGGGAAGAGCTTTCATTCCAGGGTGTCCTGAGGCTGCTTTGCGCTGGGGGTGTTTGCAAAGTTGGAAAACTCGTGGTCTAGTCTGGTGGTCATCCCTGTCTCTTCAATCTATGGCCCATCCCACCCTGGCCTCTGCTTTTCTTCCATCTCTTTCTATGAGGAGAACTGGGACAAGCATGGCCTCACTCTTGCTTGGGGCCTGTGTGTGAGTGCCAGCAGTGGCTCAGTGACCAGATTATAAGTGGAGCATCGATGGATGAGGCCATTTGGGGAAGAGCTTTCATTCAAGGGGCTCCTGAGGCTGCTTTGTGCTCCATTTATCCAGAGAGGAAATCCTGCCCAGGCAGGAGAAGGCTTTATCCCAAAGGCTGCCAATGATGGCCTGGCTCGAGACCTCACTCGATACAAGCCATTGACCGGTCCTGGGATAAAATCATCTCTGCCATGGGCTGGATCTGGGTCTGAACCAGTGACCTCGATGAGAGGACCCCATGTTTCTCTTTTGCAAGCCAAAGGCCAGCCCAGTCCTTTCTGGTTTGGGAGGGATTTATTTGGCTGAGGGCCAGGCAGGCCATTGTACAACGCTGCCATTTCCCGACAGCTCCCATAAATCTCTCCCAGCTCCCACTGGGAAGGGGGAAGGGATGCCTGGGCGTGCAGTTTCTCTCTTGGGGTGCCCCCACCCCATCCCATTGTTATCTCAGGCCTTTCATGTGCAGCCATGTCACCTGGAGCTATAATCTTGCCACATCTCTCTCATCTTCCTTCTAAGGCTCCCCCATCCCCTTGTGATGGAAACTCAAGTTTTACAGTCCCTGTGGTGCTCAGGCTCTGCAGGAGTGAAACAGTGTGAGACAGAGAGACCTCCAGTGAAAGTCTGCTGCCACAGGAAGGGCCTGGGGTGACCCACTGGAGCCCACTGACTCACTGGAGCCCATTCCTTCATTGCAGCGGGCTCCCAGCAGGGCCAGGCAGGCCCTGTGCTCCTGGAAGAGCAGCAGAATCCTGATTTAAATGCCTGGAAATCAATGCAAAGGCTCCCTGGCAAGAGCAGAGGTACTAACCCCAACCTCTTGGCCAAGTGCCACCTCACACCTTTGCTTCTTGCCACCTGAAACTCCCCTGCTGGGATTTAGGATATTTTTTCCCATGTTTCCCTCCCTGCCTGACACACCTGGGATGTTCCTCTGGGCTGCTGGAGGCTCTGCCCCACACGAACTGCATTTCAGACTGTTTTCCTTCAGAAAGACGAGTTCAGAAACACCAGCAGAGAAATTTTTAAGTGCCACCGAGTGGAAAGTTTTGGGCTCCTGTTCCATCCCACTTTTCCTTCCTGGAAAATTTGCAGTGTCTGTGAGAGATACAGGGTGGGACATCACTGCCATGGCCATGGAGCTGTCCCAAAATCAGGTCCTTTTGTGAGACTTTGTGCAGGTTGAAGTGTGATGCATTGATTTGTCCTTCTGTAAGATCCCAGCTGCTGTGACTAAGAATCAGGAGCTTTGTGACATCTGCACCAGTCATGATATTGCCACACCAAAGGGTGGCTCATCACACTCTGCCAAGGGCTGTTTCAGTGCCCTGGGGGGGAGATGAGTATCAGGGAACAGGAGAGAGAGAAATCGGTGAGAAGCTCAGCAGAGGCAAGGTTGTGCAAAGCAGAGTGCAGTTCACATGGCTCTTAACAAAGAGGCATTGAGCGAGGTTGTGACAGAGCTCACCCAGAGCCTGGAGATCATTTCCAGAGCTTTCTGTATGGGGGAGCAAGAACCTGATTTGCAAGTGTGGGACAGCACCTCCTGAGCTTTTAGAGAGAGGGTTTCCAGCTCCAAGAGCCACCACCTGCCACTTCTGCTGTGTCCCCAGTGCTCCCTGACAGGGAGTGCAGCCCTCCCTTCCCAGCCCGTGTGCCTCAGGCACCCCGAGCTGTGCACGGAGCCCCCGAGGCCTCAGTGAATATCTGGGCTTGGGATCGTGGGGAAAGGCATCAACACAAACCACTTCAGAGGCCAAGGTGGAGGAGTAGGATCTCCGAGGTCTGCACTAATGAGGTCTTGGCACCAACATGTCTTTGGCACACGGCTGGGCCCTTTTTGGTCCGCGACAAAAAATAACACCGCAAAACTAATGAATAAAATGCAAGTGGACAAGCTGCAACCCATCCAGCTAATCCTTGCTCGGGTGCTGGCTGCCCCTGGGAGGTGTCAGCATGGATTGGTGGGCACTGGGAGATCTGCGGTGTGAAAATGGCAGGATTCATCCCAAGCTTTCTCCCTGCCTTACCAAGCGCATGGATCGTTCAGCAAAGGAGAAACGCGGCCAATCCCAGCACTTCACACACACACACACACACATCCAGCTGAATATGTTCAAACCTCTCCAGTGGCTGATTAGTGATTTTATTTTCTCCTCCTCTGCCGGCCGTGCGTGCTCATTGCCATCAATTATCTATGCATTTGCCCTGATGAATTATTGAGTGTGTAACGGGGCGAGGGAAGGCCCGCCAGCCCAGCTCAGTCACCTTGCAAACGAGCACTCTCCAGAGCAGCCAAGTTTGCCGTCTGGCTTCTGATTTAGGATGGGAAGCTGATCCAGCAGCCTCCCAAACCCCTTTCCCCCATCTGTCCCCTTTCCTCATCGCTGCATTGAGGTGTGGGTGCTCCAGGAGCAGAATGGGTGCATTGTTTTCCTGATTTAAGGCTTGGGTGAGTGGAACAGAGAGAGTTTTTCCTGTCTTGCAAAAGAGCTGTTCAGTCACCTGGAAAGGAAACGCAATTTCCGTGCTGTGTTTGGGGTTTTTCAGGGTGTTTTTTTGTTTGTTTTGTTTTGTTATTTTGTTCTGCCGGGTGTTATTTTTTTTGTTTTCCCTTTTCCCCTGGAGCCCTGAGAAAGTTTGGAATGTGTTTTTGTCAAGGCTGCTGCGTGTAAGGGCCTGAATCCCAGCTTTGGCAGCATTTGGCTGTTGGCAAGCTGTCCTCACTCAACTGGCACCAGCTTTTCCCCTGGCCAAAAGTCTGGCTCTTCACACCTGGGCACAGGAGGGTTCTGCAGGACCATTGTGGGTTCAGAATCAGGTTTATCATCTCCAAAATCCACTTTTTCTCCAGTTCATGTCTGAGCCCAGCCTGTTTTGATGCATAGGTCCCGTGGCAGGGGGAGGGCAGAACTGTGAATTGTTGCTGCTGCTCAAGGTCAAGATAAATAACTTGATTTTTAAAAGGGCCAGTTCATTAATTTGCAAGGAAATCAAAACATAAAGGAAAGGCACAGTAATGATGGATGGAGTGAGGGACTGGACTGACCTCCCCTGTGCTATCCATCACATTCCCTGCAGGTTGAATGACTTTATCTCCATTCGAGAGGCACATCAGTGACGGCCTTCAGCCTGGCAGTGCTCATGCCGCAAGGGACTGCCAGCCCTGCCGGGGTGACTCTGAGGAGAATCTGGTGGCCTTCCACCCTCTCCTGTGTGCAGTTTGGCTCCTCTGCTGCTCCCGGGCACCAGAGGAGACGCTGAGCCTTGACTTCCTGCGCTGGGCCGCTTTGTTGGGGTGTGGAAAGGCCGGCTCAAAGCGCCCCGCCGGGCCCCGTGGGGGGTCAGGGAGCTTGTGGGGAGCAGAGCCCGCTCCTGTGGGGAGCAGAGCCCGCTCCTGTGGGGAGCAGAGCCCTTGGGGAGCAGAGCCGCTCCTGGGAGCAGAGCCATCTGTGCAAGTGTGGGGAGCAGAGCCGCCTGTGGGGGAGGAGTCCGCTCCTGTGGGGAGCAGAGCCCGCTCCTGTGGGGAGCAGAGCCAGCTCCTGTGGGGAGCAGAGCCAGCTCCTGTGGGGAGCAGAGCCCGCTCCTGTGGGGAGCAGAGCCAGCTCCTGTGGGGAGCAGAGCCCGCTGTGGCAGCGCCCCAGCCCCAGGCAGGCCCCGCTGGGGGCACCGGCCCGCGGTGGAAGAGGCGCTGATGACTCCGCGCTCCCCCGGCCCTGGGAGCTGAGGGAGTGCTGAGCACACCCACCCGGGCTGGGCCGTTCCCAAGGCCCTGGCTACGTGATTGAAGTGCTCCCCAGCAAGCTCCCACACGCTCTGGGAGGCTCTGGAGCCTTCCGAGCCAGACTGCTTGGCAAAGCTGTTCCTCACCTCCGCGGGTGTGGGCAAGGCTCGCTCACCTCCGGGGTGGAAGGAGCAGCATATGCTGCACAGCATGGTGGAGACATCTCCCCCTCCCCTGTGCACCCGTTCTTCCCCAGATCTCAGCGTGGCCTGGTCTAAACCCAGCCTGTGCCCTCGTTTCAGCAGGGAGGATGTTGTGGACGCTGGTGGCAATGTCCTGCACTGTGTCCTGCCGCTGGGACATCCTTCTCCAGAGGGGAAACATGGTCCAGATGAGTGGGGACCATGTTTCCCCTCTGGAGAAAGATTCCTCAGAGTGGGGACATCCTACCTTCTGCTTTGTGGAGGGAAAACTGTGGGGAAGCTGGCCCTGGCTGTGCTGGGAGGGGAAGGGTGCACCCTGCCCGCCCCAGAGGACACGGTGGCTTTGTGTGTGCAGGCACTTGAGGGCACCAGCGCTTTGCTGTGGCTGTAAGAAGCTCTGGAGAACATTCCTGATCACCCAGCTGCAGTGCTGGGGTGTGGGGCTTGGCTCGGGGAGCAGGGGGCAAGTCCACACAAAGCTCTGGAGGCCGAGTTTCGGTCGGAACTGCTGATGGCTGTGGTCAGCTGGTGGCGTCTCGTGGCCAGGCTGGGTTGTTGGGGCTTGTCCTCAGGGTCACAGGAAGGAGAAGGGAGAAAGAAGAGGCGTGGATGAGAATTGGGGATTAGGATAAGGCTGGGAACAGCAGGCAGGGAATGAGGGGGCAACGTGGAGTGTGGGTGGAGAAGAGTTTTGTCTGCCTGCACTCGTGTGTGTGTGTGTGTCTGTGAAACTGCAGGAAGGAGACTCTTGGAGAGGTCCCAGGGCACATCTGCCACGGGGATCAACACTGAGGAGTTTATTTTAGCCTTGGACAGGGAGCCATTCATCCCTGGAAGAACAGAGCAGGGTGACATTTCTCTTAGGAGGTGCTGTCTTGTTTCTCTTGCTCTGCATTTTTCTTTCCCCAGCCCCTCTCTCTGTTCCATTACTCTTTCATGTTCCTCACTCTCTGTGCAGAACATGAAAGAGTTCTCTATCTTTCTTTTTTTTATTATCCCTTTCTTTCCTTTCCTGCCCAGCTCCCAGAATCCATCCAATTGCAGATTCTCCCAGAAGCTGGGAGCAAAACTCGCTTTTCTCGTTCTTCCCACCTTGCCTCCCTGTTGTATTTATCATACAAATACCAGCTGTATAATTACCAGAGCATTATCTCTAAACACACAGATTAGGAAAAGACACAGTGGCAGCAAAGATGAATTTCAGGGTCAGTCTGGTGGGAGATGCTTTCCTCCATCTGTCAGGGGAGGAATCAACTGAGACAGAAGAGCTGTCATGGACAGCAGCTCCCACCTTTCACCAGCACCTTCCACAGAATCAGGGTGGAAGGTTCCTAAATTCAGACACTTCTGGGGTTATAAAAAGGCCACAGAAATGATCTGGATGATACAGGGAGATCATGCAAGGTGTAGAGGCAGTGTCTTAAAGATGTTCTCATATGGGAATTATTGCTGCCCTGAAATGAGGGCTGAGTCTTTGCAGCTCCTTTAATTACTGCTGCAGCTCCAATGGGATTAAATGGATGTCTGAGTGTGTGTTAGCATATGTTGGGATGTGCTGTGCTGATAAACATCAGGGCTTTCACATGCCTGCAGACACACATGCCCTGCATATTTACCACAACTGACTCAGTGTCACCCCAAGCTGAAGACAAAAGGGAGGAAGGTGTTATTGATCCAGCCCTGTGCCTTTGGGTGATGATGATGATGAGCCCTAGGCTGGCCATAGTGGGAGGAAGGTGTTATTGATCAAGCCTTGTGCCTTCGGGTGATGATGATGATGAGCCCTAGGCTGGCCATAGTGGGAGGAAGGTGTTTATGACCAAGAATGAGGCTGCAGGTGGATGCAGAAGGTGCCTGTAGCCACAAATTGCTCTTGTATCAGCCATATCAATAAGAAACACAAGCCCTGTGAGGAATGACTGAGGAAGCTGGGGTTGTTTAGCCTGAAGAAAAGGAGACTCAGGGGTCACCTTATCACTCTCTACAGCTCCTGAAAGGTGGCTGTGCTCAGCTGGAGTTGGGCTCTTTCTCCAGGCAGAACCAGAGGATGCAGCTTCAATCTGTGCCAAGGGAAATTTAGGATGGATATTAGGAAAAAGTGTTTTCCAGAAAGGGTGATAAAATTCTGGAATGTTCTGCCCAGGGAGGTGGTGGAGTCACCATCCCTGGGTGTGTTTAACAAAGCCTGGATGTGGCACTGGGTGCCAGGGTTGAGTTGAGGAGTTGGGGCTGGCTTGGACTTGATGATCTCGAAGGTCTCATCCAACCTGGTCATTCTGTGAATTCAGTGAAACAAGTGGAATAAACAGAGGAATTCCTGAGCCTGATGCCAATAACCACAGTGCTTCTGGGAGGTCCCCAAATGCTCACAAGTTGCCATTTCATTGCAGGGCTGCAAGCTCAGAGTGTCTTGGTCAATGACACCGTCTCGGGGTTCATCGGCACGGACGTGGTGCTGCACTGCAGCTTCACCAACCCGCTGCCCACCGTGAAGATCACGCAGGTGACGTGGCAGAAGGCCAGCAATGGCACCAAGCAGAATGTGGCCATCTACAACCCCGCCATGGGCGTGTCCATCCTGTCCCCCTACAAGGAGAGGGTGACTTTCCGCAACCCTTCCTTCAAGGATGGCACCATCCAGCTGTCCCGGCTGGAGCTGGACGATGAGGGCGTTTACATCTGTGAGTTTGCCACCTTCCCAACCGGCAACCGGGAAGGGCAGCTGAACCTCACCGTGCTGGGTAAGGCTCTGGGCAGGCTCTGCAGGGTGAACCTCCAGTCCAACAGAGCTGGAGGAAGCTGAGATTCACATCCTGGGAGCTCAGGGCGAATTTGGGGTGTGAATTGTAGCTGGGATGGATTTTAAGTTGACTGGGAAGAGGTGAAGAGCAGGGAGAACCAAGCAGGTGGTTCTGAGACAGCTGAGCTGTCACACCTCTTCTTTTTCCAGGCCTCAGTTCCCCTTTTCCCTCCACCTACACTCCTAATGTAGGTGCAGGAACAGTGACCAGGTCCCCGTGGGAGTGGTGAGTTTTAATGAGCTGGGGCTGTCAAGAGAGAAGAAACAGCAGATTGATCCTAAACTCAAGCAGAGTTTGTCCCTGGAGCTCAGGGCTGTGAGCGAACAGACCCCACCCAAGGTCTACATAAGTTGTTTTCTCTCCAATTTCAGTTCCTTTCTAACACAGGGATGAAAACCTCTGGGAGGAAAGGGTTGACTTTCCATATATCTGTGCATTTAGGGCACCTCCACCATTGTTTCCCCATAAACGATGCAGGTAGATGGTGCAAGGTGCATAGGCACTGCCATAAAGCAATTATTACATGGGAATTATTGTTGGCAATTTGCACACTCTGGACTCACCACAAGCCCTGTCACAGCCTCAGTGGTATTAGATGGCTCTGGGGTTGTAGCAAACAGCAGCACTGCTTTTCTAACCATCCCTTTGCACCCTTTTCTCCTCCTCCTCTGTGACCGTGTTCGCAGGGGTCTGAGGATGAGGGAAGAGACAAGGATCTGACTCCATGTTTCAGAAGGCTGATTGATTATTTTATGATATATATTATATTAAAGATACACTAAAAGAATAAAAGAAAGGATTTCATCAGAAGGCTAGCTAAGAATAGAAAAAGAAAGAATGATAACAAAAGTGGCTCAGACAGAGAGTCCGAGCTAGCTGACTGTGATTGGCCATTAATTAGAAACAGCCACATGAGACCAATCACAGATCCACCTGTTGCATTCCACAGCAGCAGATAACCATTGTTTACATTTTGTTTCTGAAGCTTCTCAGCTTCTCAAGAGGAAAAATCCTGAAGAAAAGATTTTTCATAAAACATGTCTGTGACACTCCTCCTCCTCCTTTCTGCACTCCCCTACAGCCAAGCCCACAAACTGGATGGAGGGCACCAAGAGGCCGCTAATCGCCAAGTCTGGCAGGACAGAAAAGATCTTGGTAGCCACCTGCACCTCCTCCAACGGGAAACCCCCAGCACCGTCACCTGGGACACGAAGCTGAAGGGGGAGGCGGAGTTCCAGGAGATCCGGAACAGCAACGGCACCATCACGGTGATCAGCCGGTACCGCCTGGTGCCGAGCCGCGAGGCGCACCGCCAGCAGCTCATGTGCGTGGTCAACTACCAGCTGGAGAGGTTCACCGACAGCATCACCCTCAACGTGCAGTGTAAGGGGCCTGGCACAGCTGGGAGGGCTCCCCCTGCTCGGGGCTGGCCAGGGGATGGGCTCTGGAGAAAGAGGGGTTTGGGTTGGGCTGGTGGAGGGGCTGTGGTTGTGGTTTTGGGAGTGAGAACTGAAAGCATCCTTTGGAGTAATTGTGGGTTTTCTCTTTTTCTTACCTTCTTCCTCTGCTTCTGCTGTGTCCCTTTTGCTCCCCTTCTCTCTCTCTTCTGCACTCCCTCACATTCCTTGTCCCATCATCTTTCCTTCGTGTTCTCTCTCCTTCTCCCACTCCTTCCCCCTCATCTCTTCCTATTTCATTTTCTCCCTTTCCTTTCCCACATTCCTTGTTCCATCATCTTTCCCTCCTTGAAATCTTTCCTTCCCCCACTCCTGCCTTCTCGCCTCTCCCTATTTCATTTTCTCCCCTTTCCCACAATCCTTTCCTCTCCTTTTAATCTCTCTCCTTTTCCCACCCGTGCCCCTCATCTCTTCCCATCTCATTTCCTCCCCTTTCCTTTCCCACAACCCTTTCCTCTCTCCTTTTCCCCTCCTGCTCTCCTCCCTTTCCCCCCACGCCTGCAGATGAGCCAGAAGTCACCATCGAGGGCTTTGATGGCAACTGGTTCCTGAACCGCAAAGATGTGAAGCTGATCTGCAAATCTGATGCCAACCCCCCAGCTCACACCTACGAGTGGAAGCTGTAAGTGTCCCCAGAGCCCCGCTGCCAGCAGCAAATGTCACCTCCCAGCAGGGACAAGGAGTCTCTGCAGACACCTCACTCACCCTATGGTCACTTGGGGCCCAGTCCCATTAGTGTCAGCGGTGTCACCCCAAGGTACAGCCTGTGCCTGTGGTGGAGGTGGCTGCCAGCTCAGTGCAGCCTCAATATCCAGGGAAAACTCCCCCTTCTCACCTCCCTGGGATCATATCCTGCCCTGGTGACGTGAGGCAGCTGAGATGTGACAAAGTGATTCACGTGCCCAGAACCACCAAGTGCCTCAGGAGCAGAGCTGGGAAAGAACCCAGGATTTTCCCTGCTTTGAAAAGGCACAAATAACACAAAATTTGTGTGTGTGTGAACAACCTTCCCCTGGAATCAGCTCCTCACGTGACTGGCATTAAACAGCAACAATTCCTTGTCCTCAGGTTTCCAGCTTGTGGCTGAACACACTTAAAGGGACTTGAAAAGTGAGTGAGGGGTGTCTGGGCAGTCAGGTGGGAATTGATACAACCTGATGTGGTTCTCCTGCTGCTCTTTCTTCTCTGTAAGCACTCATGTAGCTTTAAAAGAGGAAGATCAAATGGATCCTTTCTTCTTTTCAGCTGGCATTTGTCATCAGGAGAGAGGCTCTCAACATGGCTTTGCAAGGAGCACATTCTCTCTCGTTCCCCTTCCCAGATCAAACTGTTCAAAGTGAAAGTCTGAAGAGGATTGTTTTTCTTGCCTTTTTTCCTAGTTCTCCATCCCCAGCTCTCTCCATCTGTTGGTTCTGCCAGTCTGATTTAAAACTCTGAGGGGCTCTCTGGGTTCCTCACAACATTTCCAGGGAAGCCTCAGAGGCAAAAACGCACCCAAGGCAGAAGTGATGCTACTTGAGGCAATTTCTGTGCCTGGAGTGCTTTTCCTCTCCTCCCATTTGGGTGGTGATGAGCAGCAGTCAGGGGAGCTGTCAGAGGAGGCAGCGATCCCACACCACCCCTTTGAGCACCCTGTGCTCTTGTTTTTGTAGGTTCAGGGCTCTATAGGACCATGGTTAAGGTTTTTCCATCAGCTTTGGGATTGTTGGCTTGATGCAGCTGGAAAAACGGTGTTTTCTGTACATATGTGTATATGTAGACGTGCAGAATACATGCATTTAGGCACTGCTTTACAATCCTAATTATACCCCTGTTATTCCCTTTTGTTTCTTATAAATTGCTGACAATATGTGCACATTTGGGTTGGGAGGAGGGGAAGGAATTACTTGAGTAATTTTTAATTGCCTAAGAGGAATAATTACTTTACTTTGCTTCAGTAATTAAGAATAACCAGGCCATGTGTGTCTTTTCCTAACACGCAGGGCTTTTTTTTTTTTTTTAATTTTTTCATCTGCCTTTGTCAATTTATTTTTTGTATCTCCGGGTTTAGTTTTGCATTATTCCAGTTTCACACTTTGTGACACGGGCAGGTCTCCAAATCAACACTGCTGTGCTTGAAATTAACCCTGGCTGATCAGGAGAGTTAAATGAGCAGGAAATTGGGCTTAAAACGAGCTCAGGTTGTGTCCCTTTCCTGCCTACATTAATGGGGATTTTCCAGCCAGCACCTCCAGCTTCCACACCTGCCCATGGGCAAGCACAGACCCAGAATGTTGCTGTCACCTCTGGGTGTCACCTGTGGGGTCAAACATTGTCTCTATTCCCCCCAGGCCAAACGGGACCCTGCCAGGGAGTGTGGAAATCCAGAACAACACCATCTACTTCAAAGGACCCGTGTCCTACAGCGTGGCTGGCACCTACGTCTGCGAGGCCACCAACGCCATCGGGACACGCTCGGGCCTGGTGGAGGTCAATGTCACAGGTAGGACAGCACCTGGGCTGCTCTGTAGCATGGAAAAAAAAGGTGGGGAGGGCCACAAAGGTGTGAGCAGTTCTGTGATGGTGTTCGCAGGGGTCTGAGGATGAGGGAAGAGACGAGGATCTGACTCCATGTTTCAGAAGGCTTGATTTATTATTTTATGATATATGTTATATTAAAACTATACTAAAAGAATAGAAGAAAGGATTTCATCAGAAGGCTAGCTAAGAATAGAAAAGGAATGAAATGATAACAAAGGTTTGTATCTTGGACAGAGAGTCTGAGCCAGCTGTGCTGTGATTGGCCATTAATTAGAAACAACCACATGAGACCAATCACAGATCCACCTGTTGCATTCCACAGCAACAGATAACCATTGTTTACATTTGTTCCTGAGGCCTTTCAGCTTCTCAGGAGGAAAAAAATCCTAAAGAAAAGATTTTTCATAAAATGTGTGTGTAACACAGTTCCATCTCCTCAGTCACACTGTCTCCCTTCAGGGTGGGAATCTCCTGAGGGAAATGGGGCAGTGGAGTTCTTGGCTTTGTGCTGGTGTTGCACTGGTTTGCTGTGGATTTTCTCCTCTCCTCTCGTGTTCTTTTTTCCTTCTCACACCAATTCAGTTTGTTCCCCCCTTGTGTTCTGCTTTGGATTCAGAGAGATTGTTGTACATGTTAACAGCAGAGGCACGTCAGGGAGATATTGATCAGAACAAGGGGCAGGGTGAGGATGTGGACTGCCAGAAAGGCAGGAGATGGATGAGTCACTTGTCCATGATGGTGTTTGGTGTTCCTGGTGTTGGGCAATTCTCATGATTCTTCATTTGAGCTCCTTGCAGTGCTGCTCTGTGAACTCGCTCACTCACCTGCCTGCCAGGGACCCCTGTGCATGCTGGAGGAGCTTTGGGCTCCAGGGAGGAGCAGCATCCCAGGCTGCAGGCAGTGGGAAGTGATGCTGTGATGCCGCAGGAGACAGAAGGGATCTGAGGTCCTGCAAAGCACTGTGGCCACAGGAGGGAGGGAAAGACATGTGGGCAAGCTGAGGTAGTGTCAGGGAGAGAAAGTCATGTCAAGAAATAGCTTCAACAGAAGAAATAACATATGGCAGTAACCTGATTTCTGAAAGTCAGAGTGACATTGTGAGACATCACCAAGGGGGAAAAATGGCTGTGAGTGCTTTGAGAGCAGGAAAGGGACAATTATCCCATTCCTTTGGGGTAAAAGGAGCCATTTGGGTTATCAGGCAGTGTCTCAGGAGGGCTGGAAGTGCCTCTTGGAGCAATGAGGTGGGGCACAGCCACACTGCAGTGAGCTCTGGGCTGCAAACAGCCCGGACAGGGTGGGCAGTGAGGTGAATGAGGTGCGCTGGGGGCTTCCAAGGCACGGGGAACACTGAACAGGCTCCCAGGGCTGTTACCTCTTGCTCTGTCCAGCCCAAGGCAGTCCGAGCCTCTCCTGCCACCCCAGTCCTTGGGAGTTGTCTGACCTGAGGGTGATGAAACCCCTGCACCAGCTTTCTCTGCTGGTAAATGCTGAGCAAGCACAGAGCCGAGTCTGGGGCAGCTAAAATTAGCAATAACTCCGTGTTTGGCACCCTCAGCTCCCCTCTCTAACTTGGGCAAACCGGGCTAAGCTTCCTCTATCCAAGTGCTTGGAGGTCAATGGATGGGATGTGCTAATTAGATGCTAATTACCCGGTATTTGTTTATGATCGTTATCACTGGAGCAGGCCTTTCATTCACACCTCCTGTCCTGGATCCCTGCCTGCTACAGCCATTTCTCTGGGGGCTGTTTCTTGTGCCAGGGAAAGGCACTGCAAGAACAAAGCCCTTTGTGCCCAGCCCTGCCCAAGCACCCAAAACCAGGGCAAGGTCATGGCCAAAATCAGCTGCTGGGGAGTTGTCACCTCAGTGTTCCTGGGGCAGTGCCTGGTACAGGCTGAGCTGACTCCCTTTGGCAGCAGAGATCCATCCCACACAGTGTCCACAACCTTGGGGCACGTTTGAAACAGTGAGCAGAGCTTAAAAACCTCCAAGGTCAGCCCTCAGACACAGAGAAGGAGGTGGAAGAGGGGCTGAAGGAGACTTAGAGAGTGACAGGCTCTCACTTTCCATCCCTCCACAGCCTCTGTGTGCATTTCTTGCTGTCATCCTGCCTGTCCAGCCACCCCATGTCATTTGGGGCATCAGGACAGCAGGCACAGCCCTCTTTTTGTGTTTCCTGCCCATTTTTGATGTGTCTGAGCACCACAGTGACACTGAAGGTGGCTGCACCACCTCACCTGCACAGGCTCCTGCAGACACGAGGGGCTGTAGATTCCCCCCCTGGAATTTGGAATTGTCTCTTTTCCTGGTGCTTTTACAAAGGACTGGAGAAGATCATCCTTCTCAGGCTCCACCAGCACAGAGGAAGTGGGGGCTGGCAGGATTTTTGGGGTCGTGTTGGTGTCTGCCTGCCTGCAATCCCAGCTGGTTCCCAAAGGTCCTGGCAGTGGGGCTGAGGTTAAATGAGAGGGAATGAAGGGCACACCTACAGCTGCCCTGTGAGGAGGGATTAACAGCCAACCCCACAGGCCAGGCCTGCACCACATAATAAAAAAAAATCCTTTAATAATTCATGGGATCTGAATATGTTTATCCAGCTCTCCCTGAGGAGCGATTAGGCCGGTGCTGGGGAGGGCTCACCCTCCTCACTCAGCTATTACAGGTACATTTGTTTGGGTCTTGCAGGCAATTTAGGGATTGTCAGTGGACCACGAAACCTCTTTCAAGAGCTGCGTGCAATAAATGGAGTTCAATCTAGTGAGCAGCCAGCCTTGGGAGGAAAAAAAACAACACAGAAGGCTGATGCAGAGAAAAGCCTGCAGCAGCTTTACTCCTTTCTGTCTCCCTGTTCTCTCCCCCTTTTGCCACCCAAAATCTTCCCTCCAGGCCCCAGAGAGGGAAAGTGCTGGGCTGGTCCAGCCCCCTGATGGGGAGGGCAATTTGTTCAGAGGGAGAAGGCTGAATGCTTCTCCGAGAGTTATGGCGCATTAAAGAGATTGATAAGTGGAAATTTAATATTTTATTCCAGCAATCTGTTCCCCTAATAGCTTCTCCTGCCTTGCAGGACCTTTGTCAGTCTCAGGCAAGCCATGTAGTGTGACATGTAACTATTTATTACAGGCAGTGAATGACAGAGTAAAAGGTTGTGCTTATGGACTGCACGTGTGTGGTGATCCTGCACAGAGAGCTGGCCATGGATGTTCACCTGTGTGATCCCATTTATGTACTGGCCATGGATGTTCACCTGTGTGATCCCATCCTGGTCATGGATATTCACCTGTGTGATCCCAATCTGCATCCTGGCCATGGATATTCACCTGTGTGATCCCATTTGTGTCCTGGCCATGGATATTCACACCTGTGTGATCCCAATCTGCATCCTGGCCATGGATGTTCACACTGTATGGTCCTATGGTCATGGATATTTATGTGTGTGATCCTGTTTTTATCCTGGTCATGGGCATTAAAATGTGTGTGACCCCAATGGACATTCACACCATGGATATTCACACCTGTGTGATCCCATTTTCATCCTGCCTGTGGACATTCATGTGTGTGTGACCCCAATGGACATTCTCACCTGTGTGATCCCATTTTCGTCCTGCCCGTGGACATTCACACCTGTGTGATCCCATTTTTATTCTGCTTATGGAAATTTCCACCTGTGTGGTCCCATTTTTATCCTGCCCATGGATATTCCCACCTAAGACTCCCAGTTTTCAGCCTGGCCCTGGAAATGGTTTTCCCAGACCTGTGTGCACAGGGATGCCCTGCTGCACGGGGCGGGATGAAAAGGGGAATTTTGGGAAATGGGAATTTCTGCACAGGGCAGGAATAAAGCATTTGCATGTGGAAACGTCCATGGATTCATGAACATGGGCTTTTCTGGGTGCAGCAGAGCTTGTCCACACCCTGGCCCTGTGCAGGAGACATTCACCCACTTGTGCACTGGCTCCAGCCAGAGGAAGCACGAGGAGAAAGGAAAAAAAATGGCAAATGGACCTTTGAAGGAGACTCACAGAGCTGGGAGAGCAGGGAGAGCCTGTGCCAGCAGCTCTGCAGCCCTGGCCTTGGATGTGCTACAGGCTGGGGGGGAGGAAAAGCTGGCAGGGGTTGCTGACCCCCCCTGCTTGCTTGGCTCCCAGCAGGGAGTTATTTACACACCAGCAGCGCTCTCGTCCCGGCAAGGTCACTGCAAACAGCCCTGGGGCTCTCTGGAGCTGCTGCCACCCAGCACCAGGCTGGGAAAAGCCCTTTCTGGGAAGTCCTAAATGCCAATTCCTGCAGCAGGCGCTCCCAAAGCCAGGCAGATTTAGGTGGGAGGATGTGGGGCTGGGGGGGCCAAAGAGGAGCGAGCCCCAAGGCGGGGGGCTCTGGCTGATGCTAATCCTCCAGAGTGGCTGTGCATCCTGTCTGGTGGCATCTGTGCCAGCAGCCCCCACGGGAGCAGGGCTTGACTGGCAGGGGATGGGTGACCTGAGAGAGAGATTAAAGCCTAAGACACGTTTGGCATCTGGCCCAAGAGCTGTCACACTCTGAAAGGCCGGGGGCAGCTGCTCAACTGCTGGATTAGCTGCCAGTGGTTGTTCCATCCCCACCCGCCCTGCAAGAAGCCCTGGGAGGGAGAGGAAAGCTTGGAAAGCTGGAGATGGACATGGCAGAGGTGCAGGGGGGAGGGAGAAGGTCAGCAGTGCTCTGGGCTTCTCAAATTGCAGCTTTGTCCCGAGGTTTCTCCTTATCTTCCCTCATGTACATAACTTAACACACGAGCAAAGACTTGGGATAATTTGGCGTGGGCTGTTCCGGCAGGGAAAGTTTGCCATCAGCAGTCTGACTCCTGAACAAACCCTACAGGGTCATTTCTGTGTTTGCTGAGGCCATCTGGGAGCTGGGGAGCCCCGTGAATACGTTGGAATTCAGGTTCCTGTTCCTCCCTGGAGCTGCTGTTCACGTTGTGTGGATGTTTGGTTTCCCAAGGTAAAAGGAAATCCAGAGTGTTCCTCTGGAAGAGCTTGGGCTGACACACGTCCAGCAGATAATTCCTCATGGAGTTTGACATTTTCTTCAGTACCTGTGGCTACAGGGAGAATTTGGGCTGGTGGTGGCTTTTCCCTTGGTCCTTAGGATTGAGGGGAAAAGGATGGTGATGGGGCTTAAAGGAAAAACATGTCCACAGGAAGCAGTCTTTTAAAATATCCCAGCAGATGAGCAGAAGAGCTTTTGAAAGCTGATTTCCAGTGGATCTGCATATCACAGAAGAATTACTGGGTGTCTAAAAATACCCTTTTTCTGATCTGGGCTCTTCCTGCTCCTGGGAGCTGCCTCCTGTCCCTCTGGGTTCTCTGATGTCTAATGAGGTTTGGCTCCCACCTCTACCAAGGATCCCACTCCAGCCGTCTCCAGGAGCTTTCTGATAGGGATAATTTCAGCTCCTTCTGTCACACAGCACTAAAATTGGCCAGCAGGATCAAAAAAGCAGCAGATAAAGGATTGATGGACAGGTGTGATGATTTGCATACGCCTCATTTTTATTGAAAAACAGCCATTAAGAGAAAGATGGGATTCTTTCAAACCTGTACTTTTGAAGCCACTCTTGTGGTGGGAAGTTTGTGGCCTCGCTGCTGAGCCCTGGGCTGCTGCAGGAAGAGGGCAGGAGATGCCTGGAGCCTTGCAAAGGGATCAAAGGGAACCTGTGGGCTGGGCCACGTGCCAGGCTGAGCCCGGGGTGATCTCCTGCCCCTCTGCCTGCTCTCCCAGCTGCTGTCCCCGAGGTCTGGCTGCTGGCACAGGGACAGGAAGCTGGGCTGAATGCAACAGCTGGCAGAGCTGGGCACGGGCAGATAGTGTTGCTGCTTTAATTCCTATTCATACAGCACTCCCTCTTTTTGTAAGGGCTGGGGGGTGGCGGAGGGGGGAGGCTTTTCATGCTGGCATTAAAGCCTGGCTTGTTCCCCCTCCCTCGGCTCCGCTGTCTCCTGTTTCTCCAGGCTGCTTTTCACAGGGGCTTTAATTCTCTCCAGACTCTTCCTAATGGATTTTTCACATGGGGCACGCTCAGGGTTCCAGAAATTTCACGCCCCCCCCTTTGGACACAAAAAAAGAGGATTCCTTTTCCCACACTTCCCCCTCTCCCCTTGGTGCTGCTCTGTTTGAAACGGGGTGGGATCCCAGTTTGTGGGATTGGTGGATATCAGCGGATCCGGATGCGGGGACAGGTGACACGCTGGTCCCCGCTCACCACCTGCCATGCCGAGGCACCTTGTCCCAGGGCACAGCCCCTCCTTCCTTCCCGGGAACAGGGAAGTGCCCACCCTGCTCCGGAGCCAGCGCGGGTCTGTGCCGCCATCCAGTGGCAGTGCCGGGCTCTGGAGGGGCCGGACCCCCTCCTGCCCCAGCACTGACCCACCCCAGGGTCACCCCTGACCCCCAGAGCCCCCCTTGGCCCGGTGCTGGAGGGAGGATGAGGAGGGAGGAAGCTCTGTGGGTGAGGAGGGAGTGATTTGATCTTCCCCCTGTGTTCCTTCTTTCTTTCTTTCTTGCAGCCCACAGTCTGGGTTTGTGTCTTCTGGCATGGGAACGGAGGGTGGGGATGGGATGGGGGGAGAAAATAGTTCCTTGCCTGAGCAACTTGTGAAATCCACCAGGGATGGATGGATGGATGGATGGATGGATGGATGGATGGATGGATGGATGGATGGATGGATGGATGGATGTGTTCCTGCTCATGTCCACAGTGTTGGCAGTGCCACGGGGGTGGCGAGTACTACATCAGAGGTGGGCAGCACAAAGGGCAGGGGAAAAATAAATATCTGCTGAGAAAGGTAGGAAAACATCCCCCCCTTTTTCTTCATGCTTCCAACCTGGACTGTCAATGAGGCTTTTGCCAGGAAAGTGGGCCAAGCTCCTTCAGAAGTCAGGCACAGCCTTCGCCTCTCAGATCTGTTCTCAGAGCTGGGAGGCAGAGGGATCTGTGTGGTTTGGGGGATCTGCACACCACGTCTGGGTTTTTTTAGGCTGGGTTTTGGGGCCTGTGAGGCCATACACAGAGTCAGCCTTGCTGTAGGGAACAGCAGGGTGAGAGGAGGCTTTGGGAAAATGAAAGATTGATCCCATGGGGACTTGCTGGGCTTCCCCTGCTCCCACTCAGCCTCCAGGTCTCCTCTGATCCATGCACAGCTTTGGGAATTGGGCACCACAGAGGCTGGGACAGCAAGGAGCAGCCCCAGGGGGAGGCTTGGGCAGGGGCAGAGGGAGCAGTGTGGGTGTTGTGTGGTTGAAGCTGAGCCCTCAGCAGGCAGGACCACGAGGGGACGGACGTGACTGTCCCTGGTGTCCCTGCAGAGAGGTTCTGCATTAACCAGCTGGCTGGGACAGGCCCTCTGTTGATGCAACATGTGGCTTTGGCTTTCCACAGCCCAGCCCCGGCTCTCCGTGCTGCAAGACATGCTCTTGCTGCTTCCCTAAGGCTGTCTTTGGGAAAAAATGCTGGCTCCTGCCTGCACAGCATCCTGCTCCTCATTCTGGCTGCAGCAGGGACCCTCCATCTGTCCCCCAGCCCACTCTGCCCAGTGGGCTGCTCTCTGTGTGGGTTCAGCCTCGGGAGGCTCTGCTCCAGGCAAGTCAGCACTGCAGAAACCAAGATGCCGTTGTTGGGTTGATGTTTCAGGAAAGGCAGGAATTAATCATCTTCCAGGCACAAAAAAAACCCTAAAATATTTATGGCTCAGGCCAGCAATTGCTCGAATTCAGTGCCCTTGTCCAAAACCTGCAGCTGTTGCAGTGCCTTCACTTGGGGGAAGCTCCTTTGTCCCTTCTCCCTCAGTGGCTGGGCTAAGCTGTGCCAGCAGGGACATGGAGGGGGGTGGGCAGCAGTCACTGCCTCTCATCCCTTTGGGATCTGCTGCCTCTGAGCCCCCCACAACCCTGGCTGTGCTCAGGGATGCTGACTTTGCGGCTGGGTCTGGGTTGGCAGAGAGGAGGAGGTGGGTTGGAGGAGGCTCCAGGGTTGGCAGAGAGGCCTTGGAGGTGGTAAAAGCACTGGGAGAGTCTCATGTGCAAAAACAGGGCATTAAGAGGGCACCTGCTGCCTGAATTGGGAGGCAGGAGAAGGGCTGAGACAAGCATGTGGTGTTTAATGCCTGCTGGACACGGATGTTCAACAGGCTCTGAGCTCAGCCAGGGGCTGTACCTGTGCCCAGGAAGGCTGATTGAAGTCCTGCCTCAAACTTTATCTGTGCCAAAGTGTAGGTGTTGAACTGCATGAAAGAGAAGAGAGCTGCTTTATCATCTCTTTCTTCTGCCTCCTTTTATTTATTTTTTTTTTAAATAGGTCAGGGTAGGAGCAAGATTAGCAGGAGGAGTGGCACTGTGCTGGCCAGGGAAGGGGAAGAAGCAGTGGGAGGGCTGTGTCCTCGTGCTGCAGGGTCAGCACAAGGGGTCAGGAGCCAGCAGGGCTCTGAGCAGCCACAGGGCACCTGTGGGTGGGGGATCACAAGGTGCTGCTGCCTTGGTTCTAATCTGGGCTGGGCTGTGAGGAGAGGGCTGCAGAGCTGGTGGCACCTGCCTATGCCCACCCTCGGGTGGGCTTTGGGGTTTGCTCCCTGTCAGGAGCGCTCTCAGGGAAGCTGGAATTCTGTCAGCTGGTAAAACGGAGCGCGTCCGGACTCACGACTCGGGGCTGGTGGGATCTGAGCACGCCTGGAGCCACCAGGAGGGCTGGGGAGGGTAAACCACTGCTTCCAGCCTGCTGGGCTCCTGCATGAGGCTTGGCCAGCTTGGCACGGCACCTTCCCCTTGCTGAGGCAGAGCTGACCCCGTGAGGACACCCCTCTTCCCCTTTCCCCAGTTTTTCCCTTCCCTGTTCCTTGCCCTCATCTTCCCACCCCCTCACCCCCCCGGCCCAAACTGGCAATGAGAGCATGGAGGGGAGGGCGCGTTTCCGCATGGTTTGACACTGTTCCCCCTTCCATCTGTCTTTTCCTACCCAGAATTTCCCTACACCCCGTCTCCAATCGATGATCACAAATCCATGGTGCAGCCGAACATCCCCACACCGGTGATTGGGGGCATAGTGGGAGGCGTCTCGCTGGTCCTGCTGGTGGCCGTGGTGCTCTTTGTGGTACTCCGGCGCCGGCGTCACACCTTCAAGGGTGACTACAGCACAAAGAAGCACGTGTACGGCAACGGCTACAGCAAGGCTGGCATCCCACAGCACCACCCCCCCATGGCCCAGAACCTGCAGTACCCCGACGACTCGGACGACGAGAAGAAGCCGGGCCCCTTGGGCGGCAGCACCTACGAGGACGAGGATGAGGATGCGGGAGGAGAGCGCAAGCTGGGCGGCCCCAAAGCCTACGAGGAGGATGCCAAGAGGCCTTACTTCACCGTGGACGAGGGCGAGGCCCACCCTGAACCTTACGACGAGAGGACACTCGGCTTCCAGTATGACCCCGAGCAGCTCGACCTGGCCGAGAACATGGTGTCGCAGAACGACGGCTCTTTTATTTCCAAAAAGGAGTGGTACGTGTAGCTCCACGCCCCTCTGCTACACTCACACACCCTCACACACACTCACAAATGCTCACCAACGATGCCCTCCCTCCCCTGCATCCCTCCCGCGCACGCCCTGGCCCCGCACAGACTTTTTGGATGCTGGGGGCCAGCGGGGAGGGAGGGTGGCTTTGCTTACGGATCATTTTTTGGGGAGGGGGGCGGGGCTCGTGCGGGAGGGCAGGGCGGGAGGTCGGGTAATTATTTTCTCTCGGTTTTGGTTTTTGGCTTTTTAATTTCTCTCTCTTCGACGACTTTCGTCCCCTTCTGTGGTGTTTGTATTGGTCGGTGGCTTAGGTGTTACTCTTTGCTTTAACGACTGTTGCCCAGCCTGTATATTACACTCTGTTTGTGTCTTCATGTCTCAGAGTGCCCTTCCCTCCCCGAGGCTTCCTCCTCCCACTCCCACCCCCCTGAAACACTGGAAATTTGTTTGTATGTTGTCTTCTTTGTTTGTTTTTTAACCTTGGGAGGGGGGCAGGTGGGCTGTCCGTAGGACAGAGGCCAGGAGAATTTTATGGCAATGGAAACATAGGTGCCATTATCAGGTGAATGGATTTTGGGTTTTTTTTTTCCCCTAATCACTTTTTTTTTTTTTTTTGGTGGGGTCTGGGTGACATTCCCATTGCCTGCTGCACACCTGGAGAGAACCACACTCAGTTTTTAATGACTCAATAAAAGGAAAATGAGGAGAAAGGAGGGAAAAAAACACCCTAGACCAAACCCCAGGTGTAGGGGCTGATAGCAGAGCAGGGAAACAAAACTGCCATTTTCCTCCTACAATTTATTATCGCCTGGCTTTTCATTTCTCTGTCTTTGTTTGAGTGTTCTTTTAAACGAAAGAAAAGGAGTATTTATTGCTGACACTTTTCCCCCCTGTGATGGCTCAGAGAAAGGCTGGCTCTTTTTGTTCTTGTCGCTGTTGTTGTCGCTGGTACCAGCCACAGAGCAGCTCACTGGGGCACCCCTGTGCCGGGCACATCCACTGGGGAAGGGACCAACTGAGGACACTTTGCTTCCACACATTCACTGCCTTCAGCTCTGCTCTGCACACCCAGGCAGGGCAGGACCAGCCCCTGAGGTTTATTTTATTATACCACTAAGACTTAATTGTCATGTGTTTACACTTTATTTTTTATTTTGGTCAGAGCATGGGGGTGCTCTCTCTCTCCTCTCTCTCTCTCTCTCTCTCCTAGCAACAACCCCAGCCCGTGGCTGCACCACGTAGGTGGCATTGATTGCCACTTTTCCAATATCACATCCCTCTCCTGAGCACAGGCTTGGCAGACAGGGTAGGAGGGATTGAGTCTGGGGTATTGATCTTTCCCTCCTTGCCTTGAGCCACGGCGTTGTGCTGGGGAGGTTTGGATTGCTGCTATCTCTGCTCTGTGAATAAATGGGATTCCAGACTTCAGGGCCCTCTGTCTCACACCGACCATCTCCAAATTAGATTCACTGGGTTGGGGCTTATTTTTCTTCTTGTGGGTTATATTTTTTTTTTTTAATTCGATGTATAAATAAATCTTTTGTTTGAAAAGAAATCCCCAGTTTTCTGAGCTGTATTATCATGCACATCTAAAAATAGCAGGACTAATTCTCCTCCTGCCTTACCCGCTGGGTTTTGTTCCACAGCAGTTATCCTGCTGCAGAAAGGGAGGAGGCTGGAGAGGCAGAGCCACACAGATGAATCAAGGTCAGATCTCTGATCCAGGCAGCCTCCAAAGCTTTCCCTTCCTGTGAGGTGCTCGGTGCAGACCACAGCTCTGATTGCATTATTGGGGTAGGGCAGTGGGCAATCCAATTGTAGGGCTGTAATCTCTCTGCTGTTCCTGCCAGCCCCTCAGGCTTCCTGGCTCCTGGCACCACAGCCACATGCCACAGGAAGGATGCTCTGTGTCCTCTCAGAGCCAGGGCAGGCAGAAATTCCCTGGACAGCCCCATGCCACAGGAAGGATGCTCTGTTCAAGCCAGGCACAGAAATTCCCTGACAGCCCCATCCACAGGAAGGATGCTCTGTGTCCTCTCAGAGCCAGGGCAGGCAGAAATTCCCTGGACAGCCCCATGCCACAGGAAGGATGCTCTGTGTCCTCTCAGAGCCAGGGCAGGCAGAAATTCCCTGGACAGCCCCATGCCACAGGAAGGCTGCTCTGTGTCCTCTCAGAGCAGGGCAGGCCGAGATTCCCTTGGGATCCCTCAGGCTCAACCATCCCACTGCCACCAGGAGCACCCTGCTAGCAGGAAAGCCCCCAATAAAGGGAATAAAAACCTCTTAACATCTCTCCAAAGCTCTGATTAGTGATGATTAGGGATGGGAATGACTTCCCTCCAGTGCCTTGGGAGAGCAGCACACACAGGGCTTTGATTCCCCCAGAGGGAGAGCCTGTAATCTGGCTCAGTGTGTGGTGCAGGGAGAATTCCCAACAAAGTCCATCTCTGGAGTGAATAATCCTTCAGATCTGAGCCCCTGGGAACAGGATGGTGACAGTGCCACACCAGGCTCTGGGCAGGCATCAGCAGGCACCTGTGAGATCAGTGGCACAGAGCCTGCCCTGCAGATTTCCCCAGCACAGGCACACCCTCTGGGGGGGTGGCTGTGAAAGAAAACAGTCTTTTATATAAAATCTGCAGGGTCCAGCAGGGATTCTTCACATTGAGGCCACTGCTCAGGTCTGGGCAATTCCCACCAGGCTGACCCCACAGCTCTGTGTCCTAAAAACAAAGGTGCCAAGGCTGGCATGAGGGCCTGGGAGAGGTCAGGGCTGCTCCCAAATTCAGGGGTGGCCAAAGGAACCCTAAGAAATCTGCTTTGGGAGTTATTAGCTTGCCTTTGAAGGTGTCATTTTTGGAGCTGTAGCCTCCTTGGCTTATTTATTTCCCATTCACACACTGAATGAGGGCTCAAAACCCCAGTGGGAGCCAGGGAAAGGAAAGGAGGGAGTGGAGCAATGTGGGATTTCCATTCTAGAGCCTGTGCACCATTCCCTTCCTGCTGCAGCACTTTTTCCTGCCCTTTTTGCACCAGCCCAAATTTAGGACTTAGCTCAGCCACTTACCTGCTCAGAGTGGTTCAGAAAAGGGGTCAAATGATCATTTTTCATCCAAAATCTGCAGTGGAAGATCCTTAGACAGCTTTGCCTGGCACAGCAGCGAGGCACCCTGCGAGTTCAAGGCTCAGTGCTGCATTTCTCTCATCCTTGAGCTCCTCAGCATTGCTCCCCTGGTGCAATTATCACCACAGCCGTGGAGAAATGCCACCTCTGTGCTGTCATTTGCTTCTTGCTGTCCCTTGCAAGGTCATCTGAATGGCCAGGAGACTCTTGGGGGGGTAATTAGCCGAGTGATTAGCCATTAATCCATAGCAAGGTGGAAGAGAAAAGAAGTGTGGGGGAAGAAAATCAGATTGATGCTTCATCTGAGAGCTGTTTTGGTCCAGTAATAGCATCACTGCCTTCTCTGGGTTAAATTGCTCTGAGGGGACCCTTGAAGGGAATTAGATGAGTTTTTCCAGCGTCATCAAGCAGAAAGTGATCCCTGCTCCCACCTGAGTGCAGGGGTGAGCTCAGGAGAGAGCTCAAAGTGAACCACGTGCGTGCTGCAGGGAAGGGATGGGCTGGGGCTGTGCAGGGCTCAGCTGATGCTCTGCTGATGGTGACACCTGTCCCTTTGTGCCCCAATTGTCCCTCAGAGGGCAGATTCTGCCAGGCTGGAGCGCCACACATGAGCTGGGCCACCTCTCTGGGACCCTCAAGTGAAAAATGCCCTGCTTCTCCCACCCCCCTTTCATCAGAGGTGGAAAATGCCCCAGTGGGACCTGGCAAGGAGCGAGTGGGAGCTTCCAGCTGGGAGAGGGGAGCTGTCCTCTCCAGCTCGGTGCTAGGGAGCTGCTGCTGGGCAGGAAATGTCCCATTTCACACCAGTCCCAAAGTGGTGTGGCCCCCCAGGGTTGGGGTTCTGCCTTCACCCTGCTGGGGCTGGGGGTCAGTGCCTCATCCCCTCCCCTGGCAGGGATCCCTGGCCAGGAACAGACACATCAGCCTGGTGCTTTTCCCTTTTCCCAGCCTCATCCTGCACAACAAAGCCTGTGGTACCTCAGGGTGGCTGGGGAAGCTGAGCAGGCAGTGGGAGAGGCCACTGACCCAAAATTCAGGTGAATTTGGGCCAATCCCTCATTTCCTTCCCGGTGTGAATTCAGGGAGCTGTGCAAGCAAACAGAGCTGTGTCACAGCCCACAACGAGCCTGTGCTTTATGTACAAAGACACCCCAGCTGTTTCCCTGCTGGGGCTTTTCTCTAGCATTATTCATTGCAATTCACCCTGGTGATGTTATTTTCCCTTATTTAATTACCAGGTTTGTTGATTTTTTTCCCCCCCTCTTAAATCATTTTCATTCAAGCAGGAAAAAAAAAAACCAAAAAAAAACAAAACAACCTGAAGATTTCCTCATGAAATAAATCAACAAACTGAGATGGTTGCACCAAATTGACTGCAAAGACATGAGGGACAAAGGGAGCCATTTTCCTGATGTTGAGTCAAAAAGAAACACAACAACAGTTCGGCAAAAATCAGGGAGGGTTAGGGAGAGAGAGACTCCGAAGATTGATCTCGAGGCAATCAGAGGAGGGAGTGGGATTGGAGCGGGGCTGCTGCTCTGCTTGCCTCCTTCCCTCTGCCCTGCACAAGCTCACACACGCACACACACACAGACTTTTGGGGTCTGGGGAGCAGATTAGGTGGAGGGAAAAACCCCATGGGCCTTGTGGGGCTCAGCTGTGTCATTCCTGTAGGCTCTGAGCTTCCCGGGGTGGAAATGGGGTTAATCCCAGCAGGTTTAAACCCGGAAAGAAAGAAATTTAAACTTTTGAGTTTCCCTCCAGCTGTGCTGTTGCAGCACTGAAGTTTGGGGTCTGTGCAGGCTGTGGGGACAGGGGACACTGCCAGCATGGTGTGGCTGCTGCCTGTTCCTGCCTGTTCTTTGCTGATGAGGTGTGGAACAGCCCCTCACCCTGCGCTCCCTCCGTCCCCTTCACCCCAAGGAAATCTGCTGCCTGTTTGGGCTTTTCCCTGAGGTGAGCAGGGGAACCCTTGCAGGGTGTGAAGGTCCTGGGTGCTTCCCATGCATCCCAAACTCACCCAGAGTGGGGCCCAGGGCAGAGGGGCTGGGGGAGAGCAGGGGGGCTCAGCCCATCAGCAAGGCAAAGAAAGCCAAGCCTAAAGCTGAGCTTGGATTTGGGACTGGGGCATTCCCCTGGGTGAATGTAAGGAGCACACGGAGTCAGATCCTCTGCTCTTGGTGGAGGGGCTCTCCTTGAGGGTCTGGATTTTCTTTTCTTTGGCCTTTCTCTTTTTTTAAAACATGATTCCTCAGCTCCAGTGATTTTATCTCTTTTTCTTCATCCTCTGGCTGTAATGATCATTGTGGAATTAAAACTGCAGACAGACAAACAAACAACCCCAACCCCACTTTTTTTTTTTCTTTTATTTCTTTTTTTTTTTATTTTGTAATCTGTGTTGTAAGTGCTTTTGTAAAAAATAAAAATAAAAATAATAATAATAATAATGTAATGGACTTTCATGATTTCGGTTTGAGGTTTTTTTCTGGGTTTTTTGTTTTCTTTTTTTTTTTTTTGAGAATTTTTGTTTTGTTTTTTTTTGTTTTGTTTTGTTTTCCATCCTTTGTAATTTGTTCATTTTGAGTCCTGGGTTGGGGAGGGGGGGATATTTTCATGGTTATAATTTGTGTGGGTGGGGTGTTGCATCACCCTTCCTTTTACTTGTATAAAAAAAACCAATAGTGGCTGAGCTGTGGAAAAAAAAATGTACTTTTTTATAAATAAAGAATTTTAAAAAAAGAGACCTTCTCCTTCTTTCTGGGGCATCCGTGGCTGCGCCGTTGTGCACTCAGTGACTGGGAGCTGTGGTTTTCCAATTATTTGGGATGGAAATATCGCAGGATTTGCAGTGTTTTTTGGAAATTCCAATTATCTGTGTTTGTATTTTGGAAGGGGAGTTGCTTGCAGGTGAAGGCTGTAGGTGAAGGGTTCAGAGATCTCCAGCAATGGGCTGGAGGAGGTGACAAATGACTGGGTTTGCAGACCATGGTGGTTTTGTGTGGAATTCCTGGACAGCAGATCCAGTGCAGGCTAAAGGAGGCTGGGAGAGCTTCCCTTTGTTGATGTAAACAATGAAATTCCTTGGCTGAGGCCCAAAGTTAACCTGAGCTTAAAAATAAACGGCTAGAAAAACACAGGGCAGAAAAATCCATCGGAAAATCTGTGAAAAGTTAGGACAAGTGTCTGTGGTGAGGAAGTTCTCACTGCTGGCTGCAGCAGATGGGACAGGCTATTGGAAAAATGTCAATATTTCCCTAGAAATGTGGAATGAGCTGGTGGCAGGGCCAGGATGCAGAGACACTGGAGGATGTTTTATAGAGCCACGCGTGCCTGCCATGGCAATGGGGCTGCAAAACCTTCTGAGGCTCAGGGGGAGCTCAGGGCATATTGATGCCTTGGGAAGGCTGAGCTGGAACAGAGACTGGATGGAGCTAAAGAATAAAGCAGGGATTTATTAAGAGGCCTGAGTGGCTCCACCTTGGGCAGCACAAGAGCCCAGCCAGGGCTACACCCAAAATGGTCCCAAAATGAACCCAAGGTGAACCAAAATGGTCCCAAAATGAACCCAAGATGAACCAAAATGGTCCCAAAATCCCCGACCGCTCCCGGGGTCTCTCCCTTGGATCAGTTCTGCTCCATTTGCACCTTGCAGTTCATTGTCCCATTCCAGCTTTAGCCCAGGCAGTCCCACCCTGCTTGTTTTTCTCTCTCCAGCCCACGGTGTTTGTGCTCCTGGGCTGAGATTTGGATCATTTGTCCTTGGTGCCCAGCTGGAGCAGGAATTGTTTTGTCTCCCTGCTCTGTGCACAGAGCTCACCATCCCCTGATGTGAACCCAGACCCACACACTAAAGCAGCACAGAATCTGAAAAATAGAAAAGCCAAAACTTTAGGCATCAATATCCCCATGTCCCTGCCTTGGGAAGGACACTTTGTGTGCCAGGAGGCTGCAAAGGAAACCTTGTTCCCAAAGAAAGATCCTTGATCCCAAAGGAAACCTTGTTCCCAAAGGAAACCTTGTTCCCAAAGATCCTTGTTCCCAAAAATCCTTGTTCCCAAAGGCAACCTTGTTCCCAAAGAAAGATCCTTGTTCCCAAAGGAAACCTTGTTCCCAAAGATCCTTGTTCCCAACGATTCTTGCTCCCAAAGATCCTTGTTCCCAAAGGAAACCTTGTTCCCAAAGAACAAGGCCAGGCTTTGGCTGGGGAGGGAGAGACAAGGCAGCCAGGAGATCAGAGGAAACATTTCTGCTGTCCTTGCACTGCTATCAGCAGCTCCCGTGCCATCCTCTGGGAAAGTGGGATACTCCCTGGGAAGGGCTTTTTGCACCCAGCCTCAGCACGTGGGTGATGTGCTGCAGGCCTGAACCTAAACCTGAGCCCAAGCCCAGCACAGAGGGAGAGGGATCTGACCCAAATTCGGATTGGAGCTGGAGGGAGAGGGCAAAACTGCTCAGGACAGCCTGGGGAGGAGCGGTTTCGTCGCTGGGGATGGTGCCCTGAGTGCAGCCTGGCAGGAGAACCCCCCAAACTGCTGCTCACAGAGCCAGGGCTCAGCCACTCTGCTTTGGGAGGGATTAGAGACAACGCTGGGAATGCTTTCCTTGTGGAAAAGGAGGAAGAAACAGGTTCCAAGGTGACCAAGGGGACTTGGGCTGTGTCCATCTTTACCCCCGTTTCCCCCTCTCAGTTTGCCCCGTTAGCCACGGCGCCTGCTGGAGGAGCAGCTTTCCTTCAGGACTGACCCCAGCTCCTGCAGAACCAGCTCCCAGCAGCTGCCTCAGCCTCCTCTGGGGGTGGGGAGGAACAAAAGGAGCCCTGCAGAGCTGGGGCTAAGATGGGAAGAAGGACAGGAGGGGCTGTCTGGGCTGGGATGACCCGCTGGGAAATGCTGCTCTGCTTTCCCAGGCCAGGCCTAAAGAGCTCCGTGCTGATGGATAAAAGCCACAGCCTGGGGCCTCTCCTCAGCAGCTCGGGTTGCAGAGGGCTGCAGGCAGCAGGAGCAGCCCCCCAGGCAGAGCCCCCAAGGATTGGGTTTCTTTGGAACCAAGCAGAAACACACTGGGGGTGGGAGTGCCAGCACTGCCCGATGGACAAAATAATGGCTTGGATCCTTTTTCCAAGGCACAGATCTGCAGGAGAGCCCGAGAGGGGCTGCAGGAGAGCCCAAGAGGGGCTGCAGGGCCCTGAGGAGCAGCACAGGGAGAGGCAGGAGCTGTGCCAGGGCAGGAGGAGCTTTGTGGCTCTGTGTGCACAGTGCTGAGCATGGTGGGGTTCCCCTCCTGGTGAATGCAGGTGGAATTCAGGGCTGGAGTGTCCCCGGTGGAGGTGCAGGGCCAGGTTCCCACCCTGTGCATTCCCTCACCATGCCTGGCGACCGTGGGGGTTTTATTTCTGCCCAGATAAAGGAGCTGGAGTAGGATTTGTGGTGAGATGCAGCTCGCGGTGATGAGGGAATTTCCCTGGAGCAGCACCTGGGACTGACACCTTGCACAAGACCCAAAACCAGCGGGATAAATCCCAGGGATCCACAGAACCAGAGCTGGAAGGGCAGGAGCCTAAGGGCTCCAGCCAGAGGAGAAGGTGGGGCTGGGAGATGTTAAACCAGTGAGGGGGCGCTGGAAACAGGTCAGGTCGCTGAAATATGTGACCTTCAATCCCAAATTCCTTGTGAGGTGAGAGGCAAGCCCTGCTGCAGTTCAGCTCAGAGCACTCAAGGTCACCCAGAGCCCATTAAACCTCCTGCAGCCACTGCTGGGTAAATGGAACCAAGAGAAACTCACGGTGCAGGCTGAATTACTTGTAGCAACCAATATGTTTGATTAGGGTTGGGTTTGGTTTGTTTTCGTTTTTTTTTTTTTTTCACTTTCAAATTATTTGCAATCTCCAGCTTGATTTGTATGAACGTATTTGTTGGAGGAAATTGCTTTATGCAAATGGATTCCAGCTGAGGGACCTGTGACACCAGAAGTGCTGTTGAGCCTCAGATGCCCTCAGTGGTGCCTGGCAGAAGGGGGGCTGGTTCTCTGCTCCTCCTCCTCCTCCTCCTCCTCCTCCTCCTCCTCCTCCTCCTCCTCCTCCTCCTCCAAACAGGCATTTCACAGCCTTCCCAGACGTGTCTAGATGCAGCCTGGATTTAGAGAGTATTTGCAGAACAAGGCTCAGCCTGTAAAAAAAAAAAAATATTAAAAAAAAAAAGGATAAAAAATGGATGCGTGTTGCACTGCTGGAATTTCACATCCTAGCGAGCAGAAATCAGAGAGCCAGGCTGATATTTTCACCTGAAATGTAGGGTAAAAAATGTTGTGTCACCCTCCAGGGGCTGAATTATTGAAAGGCAGTGATTTATGGATGCCTGGCATCCGAGCTGCTCCCTTCACCTCCCAGCTGGGGTGAACGTGGCCTCATCCGACTAAGCCAGGCTCAAGGTGAGCTGGGGATGCTCCCTCCTCCCAGATTTCACAACTGCTGGACCAAACCCAGGTCCTGGCATGAAGCAGGCAGAGGGTTTTGTCTGAACGGTCAGGAATTTTGGGAGGAAAATGGTTGAATGTGAACAGCAAATGATCTTTTTCTGCCTCTGTGCAGAAGACACTGTCCTGTGGTTTGCTGGGGAGCTCAGCACTGGCTAAATCCCAGGAGGTGATTAGGGATCAAATCCTAAAGGATCAAAGGGAGCTGTGAAAGGAGGGGGGGGTTCTGTTTTTTGTGGTTTTCAAGTCCTTTTCCAGCCTCACCCTGAGTCCAGGTGCACCTTCCCTCCCTGCACCCACCCTGAGCCGCCCCTCGCCCCGCAGAGGGAGGCTGTGGGAACATTCCCCTCTCTCCCTCCTCTCCCTGAACCTCCCAAACTCCTGCCAGCCTGCTTTCCTCAGGGTTTGGAAAAGAAATGTGCCAAGTTCACACCTGTCAGGTTTAACTGATTGCCCGTGGATGGAGGGAGGGAGGGGAGGAAGGAGTCCGTCCTTATGGCTCTGCTCACCAGGGGAAATTCCTCCATTCCCCGAGGAATAAACGCTTCAATTCCTCCATCCCCCGAGGAATAAACGCTTCATTTCCAGCCTCACCCCACTGCTGCAGCTCCCAGTCCTCCCAGTGTCACCAGAACAATGCACAGGGGCTTTCTGCTGGCACACAGACCTGTCCACCCAGGGGCTGATCCCACCCCAAAACGCTCATCCCGAGGTCCATAATTCCCCCAGTGTGCCCAGTCCAGCTGCTGCCAGCTGTGCTCTGAATGCTGCAGCTGTCTGGGCTTATCAATGGAATGGGAATGGGCTGGGAATGCCAAGCTGGAGTAAACACTGCCCAGCAAAAATGGCATGGGGGGGCTTTGCAAAGGGGAGGAATTGTAATTAAATAGAAATTAGTTATTTAAATGGTCACTTCTCAGGGTTTCGTTGGCGTCCGATTAACTGAACTTTTAATTTGCATAAGCAATAAATGTTTAATTATGTTATTAATATATTTGAGTTGAGGAGCTTATGGGGGTTTTATAATTGGCATTTAACTAGATAGTTCCAGCATATTAACTGATGTTTTATAGCTCCGTGTGAGCTTCTCCAATTATAACTGACCTAAAATTTTGCTTGGAGGACCTGCCTGGAAAGTGTTACCTGAGCAACAGAATGGGGGGAGGTGAAGAGGAGGGGGTTGGAGCCTGTCCCCAAAAGGAGGGATGTGCACAGGCAGCTTGTTGGAATTCAGGACGATTCTGGCTGTCCTGGGCCCTGCCAGGGGGCTCAGAGACCCTGGCACAGAGCCCAAGATGCCCCTGTGGTTCTGATTATGAGCAAATTACCAACCTTAGATGAAGAATAACGAGCCGCAAAAGTTTAAGTAGAATGACAGTGAATTTATCATGGGGTGAAAAAATAGATTTTTGGGGTTTTTAGAATGGGGGTTCAGGGGGCAAAATGGAGGAATCTGGGTGTGTCCAGCCTTTCTCCTTCTTCTTCTTGGCCTCCATCTTCTGCTGTGATGTTGGCACTTTGGGATTGGTTTAGAGTAGAAGCTCACTGTCTGACATAGGTGATAGGTATTGGGAAGTAATTGTAAATATTGTACATGGAGTTTTTAGTATAAAAAGATAACACAGCCCTGGGGCAGGCAGAGTGCCTCTGTCTGACCTGCTGAACAGACCTCAGCTGGACAGGAGAAAGAATTTTATAGAAAAGAAACAATAAACAACCTTGAGAATGAGAAATGAAGAGCTCTGACTCCTTCTTCCACCTCCAGGCTGGGAAAAGAGACTTTGTGACACATCTGGGGGTCACTGTGAGCAGCTGAAGTCCTGAGAGCAGCCCTGCACCCTCCCCAGAGGCTCTGAGAGCCCTGTCCATCCCCAGAATGTCCTTTCCCCAAGGCCCTGTGTCACAGAGGGGTCACAGCAGGGGACTGGGGTGGCAGAGGGAGATTTGGGGATGGGGAGGGCTTGTCCTGGGACAGGGGGTGACCTTGTGACAGCCCAGCTCTGGCAGCCTCTGTGTTCAACTCCCAAATCCCGTCAGTCATTCTAAATCTATTTTCCATCCCGTCTCTACACTTGCTCTGATGACATGACTGGTTTAGTAGGCAAGAAAATGACATTGTGTTTGACTGACAAGGCCCATTTCTCACGACCCTCACAGACTGGCACTGATTATATTCCTGCCTTTTAATTCTTTATTACCTGTGTTTGCTTTTTCTGTGGTGCCAGGAAACCACCCTGTAGGATTCGAGGCATTCTCTGTGCCCTCCTCCTTTCTGCTGCAATTTAACCTTTCTCAAATTTAACTATTTTAACAAACAGTAAAAAACCAACAGCTGTGAGTTTGGAATCTCCTCAGCTGAGTCTTTCAACCCCTCTGTTTGCTTATAATAAGTGAAATATCCAAGGAGATGCTGTTCAGGAAGCTCCTCAGCTTTGCCATCCTCAAACACAGGGAAATGGTTTTGTCATCTCAGAAGCCACCAGCAAAAGTGTGCCAGTCCCCAGAGACAGGTCCTGAGCAGCTTTTCAAATCTTGTGCCTTTTCTGGGTCATTCCAGCCCTCTTGACCACATCCACCTGCGGGAGTGCCTGTGAACAGCGCAGGGTGTTGTTTGGTCCTGTTGTACCCCCAGGGTAAGCCTGGATTTTGTACCCATGACCTGTCCTTCAGCTTCTCTGGGCTGCTCACTGGCTGCTCCCTTCCCTGCTTTTCCATTTTATCCTTTCCTGCTTTTCCATTTGCTCCTTTTCCTGCTTTTCCATTTTATCCTTTCCTGCTTTTCCATTTTATCCTTTCCTGCTTTTCCATTTGCTCCTTTTCCTGCTTTTCCATTTTATCCTTTCCTGCTTTTCCATTTTATCCTTTTCTGCTTTTCCATTTGCTCCTTTTCCTGCTTTTCCATTTTATCCTTTTCTGCTTTTCCATTTGCTCCTTTTCCTGCTTTTCCATTTTATCCTTTTCTGCTTCTCCATTTGCTCCCTATCCTGCTTTTCCATTTGCTCCTTTTCCTGTTTCTCCATTTGCCCCCTTCCCTGCTTTTCCATTGGATCCATGCTGGACGAGAGGGAAGCTCCCTGTCCAAGCTGAGAAACTCCTTGCTGAATGAGGCTGCATGAATAATTATTGGTGCTTTTATCATTTATTGGTGTTTTTATCATGTCAGAAGTTAGGGGAGGTGGGGAGGTGAGTGAGAAGCCTTTCAGTGCCATTAAAAGGAGGGAGAAATGAGGAAAAGGGTCAGGAAGGGGAAGCCTGAGTTTTCTGCACCAGGTCCCTGTTCTGGAGCAGGATTGGGTGGGGACAGCTGGGGACAGCAGGACAGGGATGGTGACAGTCCTGGAAGGCGTGTGAGGGGCAGGAGGGGAGGCAGCAGCACCAGAGCATCCAGCAGCCCCGTCCTCACACATCTGGCAGCTCCCTCCCTGCTCCAGGAGGATGGAAAGTCACTTTTTGTCTGGGTTGCTGCAGCTCTCAGGGGTTTTAGGACAGAAGGGAAAGGTGTGAGGAGCAGCCTGGAGCCCTCCCTGCTGCTGCAGCTGCCCGGGGACAGGAGAGGACGGATGTCACATTTTCTGAAAAATCCTTTCCTTAGGATTTTTCCTCCTGAGAAGCTGAGAGGCCTCAGGAACAAAATGTAAACATTGATCATCTGCTGCTGTGGAATGCAACAGGTGCATCTGTGATTGGTCTCATGTGGTTGTTTGTAATTAATGGCCAATCACAGCCCAGCTGTCTCGGACAGAGAGTCCGAGTCACAAACCTTTGTTATCATTCTTTCTTATTCTATTCTTAGCCAGCCTTCTGATGAAATCCTTTCTTATATTCTTTTAGTATAGTTTAATATAATATATATCATAAAATAATAAATCAAGCCTTCTGAAACACGGAGTCAGATCCTCGTCTCTTCCCTCATCCTCAGACCCCTGTGGACATGGCCACAGACTGTCCCCCTTTCCCTGCCCCTGCACTCCTGGCCGGGTGTCAGGGGAGCAGAGCAGCTCCTCCTCGCCCTGAGCTCCGTCCTGGCTCCCTGAGCACGGATGCAGAGGGAGGTGAGCTCATCCTTTGGAGACATCCAGGGCACAGCTGTGAACACCCCCACGGCAACAACGGGAGACAAACACGGCCCGGGGCACACGGCCAGGCGGAGCGAGACGCTCCCAGGAGTGCTGCTGGGGATCGGTGAGCAAATTAACTCTATTAACACAAATGATGAGAGTCTGAGCTGCAGTTCCTGTGCCTTCTATCTGACAGAATTCATCTGGTGGCTGCTTGTAACAGCGTGACCTTAATGGACTCATCAAGGGAGCAGGGCTGTATCTCTGGCTGAACATGGGTTTGCTGCGCTCTGGGCAGGCTGCTGAGAGCAGGACAGGAACATCCTGGTGTAATGGGCTGCAGGATCCAGCCCCTCCATCCCTCCAGGAGAGGCAATTTCAAGTGTCATCACCTCCTCGCAACTGTGCGGCAGAAGAAATAAATTACTAAAGGGATTTGATTGTTCATTACTCTGCCAAGCTGCAAGGAAATGAAGCAGAACTAAAATTAAGGGCTGCGAGGCAGAGGAAATGCCAGAGAACATTTCCCTGCTTCTCCAGGGCTCATCTTCCTCCCCAAAACAGGCTGGGGTGCTCCCATCCTGCAAATCCTGGTTCTGGGAGGCAGGGGGGTCTGTGGGGCTGGCAGGGACAGAGGGCAGGTGAGTTTGGGGTGGATTAGAGGCATCAAGGCCGTGTTTGCCCCCTTTGCTGGAGGGGCACAGAGAAGAAAAACCAGCCCAGGATGAGGAACCTGTGGTGGAGCTCCCACCAAAGTTCTGCAGAATGCTCAGCACAAAAACCAGCCCAGGATGAGGAATCTGTGGTGGAGCTCCCACCAAAATTTTGCAGAATCCTCAGCACAGAGAACAAAAACCAGCCCAGGATGAGGAATCTGTGGTGGAGCTCCCACCAGAGCTCTGCAGAATCCTCATCCCTGCTGGACCCCAGGCGTTCACACCCTGCTCCCACTGCTGCATCCAAACCCCGTCCTTGTCAGTGGCCACTGGCAGCATGGAAAGGGAGGTCACCAAGGGCTAGGGCCACATTCCAGACGTGTTTTTGCGGCCAGCAGCTCTTTAACCAGATGTCATTTAACCAAGGATGGTGCTTCCTGCAGTGGAGGGGAGGAGAGGGACAAACTGGTCATTAGTGGAGAGAGCCTTGCATGGCAAAGCCATTCCCTGCTGGAATGTGCGTGAAATCCCAGCTAAAGCCAAGCACATCCCAGTGTCCACTTCAAAGCAGGCACCCCAGGGAGGGCTGGATCCACACATTGCACTTCCAGGCTCTGCCAAAACCTCATCAGAGGCTGGAGAGAGGCTTGAAAAGCCTCAAAGTGCCAGTTGGGCTGGCAGAAACGACAGAAGGAAGGAAAGTGGTCAGGGATGCTGTGAGCAGTACCCAGACAGGGGGATGGCTGTGCTGGGACCGAGCACCCAGGGGATACCCAGATTTCTGGGCTTCAGGGGAGGGAAATTAGAGAGGGACAGAGGGATTCCCACCTGTGTGAGGGAGAAAAAGGACAATGCAGAGGGGTCAGGGCATGTGTTTGCCTAAGCAGCCTTGGGGACATTGGGTTTGTCCCCATCACACACACAGTAACAGCAGGACGCTCCCAGCACCCCTGTGCAGGGCCCAGCAGGGCCGTGTGGGAGGTGAGCAGCACATTCTGGGGGCCCAGCCTGTGCAGAGGGGGATTTCCAGGCAAATGAGGCATTGTCAGGATCGCAGCCATGCCTTGGCACTCGCCTGTGTGGTGGCTGATTGTGTAAGTGAGAGCTACATCAACAAACAGCCCGATGGGAGAGGCTGTGACGGCTCTGAAAATTCCATCTGACTTATATCAGGGCACGGAGGCAGAAGAGCAGCTCTGCCTTCGTTTTGGTGCTTAACCTTTAGCTGGCTCTGCTGCAAAATGCGGAATAGGTCAAGATTATCTCGAGTCAGGATGTTCCCTGCTGTCAGATCTTTGTGGGCTTTCAAACCTAATCAGGAAGAAAGGAGACCTAATCAGGGGAGCAGGCAGCATCCCCCAGCCAAGGACACCCTGGAACTAACAAGTTTTAAGGATGGGGTAAACGAAGATGTTGTCTATCAGTGGAACAGACAGCTGATAGCATCCCTTACTCCAGGACCTCCCGGAACCAGCAAGCCTTAAGGATGTGTTAAATCAAGATTGTGATGGATGTCTGTGTGGCAAAACATTCAAGGTCCACGCATCCTGCAGCTGAGCTATCTTCATTATAATATTGAAAATCACATCACAAAGTCCCTGCCCAGGAGAAAAATCTTCCCCTGGGCATGTGCACAAGTTTGCTGGGGTTACATAACTGGCATGGGAATTACTAACATGGTGCTTTTGTCTCCAAGTGAAGCCCAGGCACTCTTCCTGCTCAGAAAAGCCTGCCAATCACCTTTCCTAACCAAACCACTCCTGCTCCCCGAGCTGAGGTGCAGCTGCTCCTGTTCCTCTCCCCAGATGAGCAGCCCTTGGTGACAGAGCTGGGTCTGGATCCTTCCAGGGGTTAAGTGATGCTGCAAACCAGGAACCGATGTGGAACGTGGGTTTGTGTTTGCACAGGGTGGAATTTCACTGTGAAGTGCAGCCTGACCACCTCCACCTGCAGTGAGGGAAGGGTCTGAGCTGGAGCAGGGTCTGAGGGGGCCTAGGTGGGAGCACAGTGAGCTGCTGTGCTCCCCTTCTCCTCTCCCCTTCAAACCAGGATCAAAGCAAGGGTTGTGAAGGGTTTGGACGCAGGGGATGAAGGGCTGTAGGATTTCAGCCTCTCGCACCCATGGTCCAGTGCTGCTGTGCAGCTTTCCCAGCCATGTCTGCCCTCCTTGATCCCTTTCATCCTCCGGGTGCTTGGGGGACACACATCCATGGCGAACAGCCTGGCTTGCCTGTCCCTGGCAGGGATTCACTGAACGCACACAGCCCCCAGAGAAACCCTCCCCACTCTCCTCCCTCAGACTTCAGATCCCTCTAAAACCCCCAGCGCCTCTGTTTATCCTCCCCTCTGCCCTATCAGCTCCTGGGAATCAGCCTTCCATTAACCCTTTGCAAACAAAAGGCATCACAACAAGGCTGGGAACCAGCTTGTGCCTGGGGGTGTGTGTTCTGCTGGAGCGTGTCTCAAATTAGCCAATCCTGCTCCTGCCTTCAGAACCAAGCCAGGGAAGTATTTGTTCTGCCAAGCTTTTCAACTCAGTTTAATTTAGCTCTGTGAACTTGTCTCAGGCTCCCTGGAATGTGTCAGGTGGGGTGCATTATAAATATGCATCATCTGAGCTCATTGTCTTGCTCAAAGGACAAGCAGGCAGAAAGAGCCCAGCAAATGTCTCCTGCCACCAGGTCACGGTGACAACCCAGGCTGGGGACAGGCTGGCACTGGCTGGGCACAGGGTGCTCTGCTGCGAATGCTCTGAGCAGGGCTGAGGTTGCATTAAATCCAGCAAGGCTGGCTGCTGCAGGGGCTTCGAAAGAGAAGGATCCCAATCCCTTGCCAAGGCACAGCTGAGCCCCTTGGCCAGCCAGCTGTGAAATAGAGGGGGATTTGCTCACTGTGGGGAGGTGGTAAATGGAAAGGGAACCCTGCTTTGGAGCTGGTTATGGGTGAAGCAGATCTCGGAGCAGAGGTGTTGTGTGTAGTTGTGCTGGTTTGCTGGGAAGGAAAGAGGGATCAGGTTGGATTTAGCAGGGGGCAGACAGGAGAAGGTGTGCAGCTCTCTTGGACCAAATTAGCTCCACTCAGAGGTGCTGTAAACCAGCCCTGAGACTGGCCCAGCTTCCAGATTCACCTGGGGGATGCAGCTCAGTGCCTCAGCAGTGAGATGGGGCTCAGGCTCTCCTTGAGGTGGCTGAATTCAGGGCAGATGTGGAGGGACACACATCCATGGCTAGAATGGGACACACATCCATGGCTGGGGGGACACAAATCCCTGGCTAACAGGACACACATCCATGGCTGGATGGACACACACCCATGGCTAGAATGGGACACACATCCATGGCTGGATGGACACACATCCATGGCTAACAGGACACACATCCATGGCTAGTGGCATCCCTCCTTCCCTGGGATCTGGGAGCAGCTGGCAGGTTGGAATGTGGTTGAACTGGGCTCTGGGGCTGGGGAATTGGCTACCAGCTCCTCAGAACTGGGGAATTTGCTATCAGCCCCTCAGAACTGGGGAATTTGCTACCAGCTCCTCAGAACTGGGGAATTTGCTACCAGCCCCTCAGAACTGGGGAATTTGCTATCAGCCCCTCAGATTGGTGTCCCTGGCCTGGCTGTGCACAGATCTCCTCTGCTGGTGGCTCCTCTCAGGAAGGCACTCACGCTGCACCGGTGACTGGGAATGATGCTCCACGGAGAGATAACCATTCCCTCCCTTCCCCGGGCCTGCCTCCCTCTCCAGAAGAGCCGTGGGAGAACAAAGTCATGAACAAAACAACTCTGAGAGAGACTGGGGGTGGGACGCCCTTCTTTTCTCCTTTATTGTAATGCTGTGAATTAATTCAGCTTCCAGCAGGAACAGGGAGTTTCCCAGCAGCCCTCAGACATCCAGATAAGGCTGAGCTGTTTGTTGAGCCCCTCTGGTACCTGCCTCACTGCCAACCGCTTCACACAAACTTTGTTTTCTATTTTTTCCCCCCTTTTTTTTTAATTTGGTTCTTTTTTTGGAGAGTTTTAAATTGTTCAAGCGTGACAGAGCACGGGGGTTTGCATTCTTAATTGGCAAAGCCTTTTCCCACTCTTGTCTGGAGGCCCCTGAGCTGTCTTGCCAATTTATTCTGATCCTGATTCACAAGCCTTGCAAACATCTTCCCAGGGCTGCCCAAAAGCCCTGTCAGTGGAACTGAATCCTCATCTGGCACTGCTGGGCATCTCCTGAGGCTCTTCTGGTGTTCTCCCCTTCGACCTGAAACGTCCCTTTTTGCAGCCACCCTCCCTTCCAGAAAAGCCCTGGTGGTGCCCTCCAAACTGTTCCAACCACAACTCTTCCCCAGGGGGACATAAACAGTGGATAGAGATGAAAAAATAAAAATTTAAAAGGGAAAAAAAAAAAAGTAAGAGGAAAGAGCAAGCATAAAGGAAGACCTCTCTAATTCTCATTTTCCTCTATCCTGCTCTCTCAGGACCTTCTTCTCTCATTTGTCTCCCTCACCTCCTGGGGTTTCCTCTTCTTGCCAGCAATTAGCGCTGTCACCTCTGCCATCTCCCTGCCTGGACCCCTGCAAAGCCGTGACCAGCCCCTTGGAGTGGCTCAGACTGTCCCCAGCAAGGAGAGCTGCGCGTGCAGGGGCAGGGCTTGTTGTCACAGGGCTGTGCCATGCTTTGGTGCTTGTCCCTGCGAGGCCACACAGCCCTGGGATGGGCTCTGACCCCGGGATGTTCGTACAGAGAGCCTGGGAAGGACAGGGACCCTCATAAACACCCAAATATCCGCAATTCTCCTTGTGCTCCTTCGTTCTTTCACTGCCCTCCTCCCCTGGCTGCCCTGCATTCACCTCTCCCTCTCCTGCTGTATTTCCCCCACCTCTAAATCTTCTCAGCCCCTTCCTGCTATCACCCAGCCTCACCTGAGCGCCCGGAGATCCATTTTATTTATTTATTTCCTTTCCCTCTTTCTCCTTCCACCCTTTTTTCCCCCCTCCACTCTCCTGATTTACGGCAGCAGCAGGAGGCTGATGTTCCCTGCTCCGTTCTCTGCTCGGTCCCTGCCATCCCCAGAGCCATCAGGGGCCAATTCATCACGGGAATGCCCCAGCCAAAGTGACTGGGACATTCTTTACAGCCACAATCCCGAATGCTGGCCTGGCGGGGGGAGGCTCCGTGGTGAGATGTCAGCTGTGAGAGAGCTGTCTGGAGGCACAAATATTATTTACAAGGTGTTGTGGCTTAGGGAGGAGGGAAGAGAAGAAAAGTGGCTGCCAGCCGTGGGTTCTGATGGCTCCAGCATCCTGCCACCAAAGAAACACAGCTTGGAGCTCACATTAAGGAGCAGGGGAGGCAGGGGGAGGGTGGGATGCTGACCCATGGAGTGTCAAAGTGTGGCAGGAAAAAACGGGATTTTGTGGGAATGGGAATGGGGCATCGGCGTCAGAGCAATTCGCAGGGTGAATTCCTCAGCGTGGGGCTGGGAGCGCTTGGTGCAATTGGGGATGGAGCAGGGCAGGGGGGGCTCCCAGGGAGATGTTTGCACACCTCAGCTCACTCCTGGATGGCAGCAGCGAATCTGAGAGCTGGGGAAGGCTGGCTGGGAGGGGAGATCTGGGAATACTCTCTTGGAAATGATCCAGCACAAATGATCCACTCTCTTGGAAATGATCCCTGTTGAGACTGCACCCGGCACGGGGGGAGTACAGGATGAGCAAGTGTTGCATCCATGGAGGTGAAGTGGGAGTAAAAAGCAGGATTTTCACCCTCAAAAGTCCTGGATTCGTCATCCTGTGTGGTTTGGGGATGTGTGCAGATGTTTTATAGCCACATACATTTTGTTTTACTGCTCTGCACATGGAAAGCGGGCCTAATTCCAAAGCCTTGGGGATGGGTAGTTTAGGCGAGATTCTGGTACCCAAAGCCAAAATTGCTGCAGAATAAGATCCATTAGCCCAATCTGGTCTCTCAGAGCAGCCAGTAGCCAGGGCATTAAGAAAAGTACAAAAATTAGATGTGACAGACAAGTCCTACAAACCCCTTGTTCCCTCATCCCTGTCTTGCTCCCCTCCCCTGAATATCTTTTCCTCCTCCTCCTCCTTCTTCCTCCATCCCAATTATCTCCTCCTTTCATCACTGCCTGAGTTGTAAGTACAAAGTACCAATTAGCTAGTTTTCAAGTTTAATTAGGTTGGAAGGTAGAGCAAATTAAATCCTTTTATCGCAGGTTTCAAAGCGCTTTCCCATCGGGATGGGTTTCCTTTGGATGAGGCCCATGTTTGTCACCAAGGAGCTGGCCCAGGTCACAGAGCAGGGGTTGAAATGCAAGATTGGGTCTATCTCCCTCCTGTCCCTAAATCCTGTACTCAAGGACATCTTTTTTAGGAATGATTTGGGGTGCACAAACCTCTGCTCCACCTCAGTCTATTGAGCATTGCTCCTTAGCTCATTTTAAGAACATTCCAGCAGCACCAGGAATTCAGTGAGGGAGCTGGGACAAAGCCCAGCAGAAGGCTTTCAGAATACTTCAACAGTATCAAGCAGCAGGTCCACATGAATGCTTGGAAGCACCTTTCTTCCCTAAACCCTTCTTCCTTTGAGGCCTGAACAAAGGCAGGGAAGCGGATCCAGGAAAAAACACCTGAGGATGAAACTGCAGAGCGGAGCGAGGAAGTGTTTAACTCTTGGAGACACAATTGTAGCCACAATTTCTGCTCCTCTTGAGCTCTGAGCAGTGCATTTCAATAGGATCTGGCTCTCTCCATGGAGCTGCTGGATGGGGACACTCGGGAAAGCTTTGGGATTCATCCTCACCTTTGCTCCTGGAATCCCTGGTGGTGCCAGCACCACCCCAGCTGCATTTCTGCTGTTCTAACCCTGTCCCCTGCCACAATTTCTGTTCTTCTTGAGCTCCGAGCAGTGCATTTCAATAGGATCTGGCTCTCTCCATGGAGCTGCTGGATGGGGACACTCAGGAAATCTTTGGGACTCATCCTCACCTTTGCTCCCTGGTGTGCCAAGGAATCCCTGGTGGTGCCGGCGCCACCCCAGCTGCATTTCTGCTGTTCTAACCCTGTCCCCTGTGCTTCCCTGTGTGTTGCAGACAAGCCACTACCTCAGAGTGCCCCCGGAGGCATCATCGGGATCGTGGGAGGCGTCATCGCCGCCGTCTTCATCATCGGCGTGGCCATCACCGTCATCATCGTCTACAGGCGGCAGCAGAAGAGCCGCTCCGACACTGACAACGACCTGTGAGTAGCACAAGCGCTGCCCAGCCAGGCTGCAGCTGCTGTGGGCACGGGGGACAGCTCCTCCTGCCCTTCCTCTACCTGCACAATGGGAAAATTTGGTGGGAAAATGTTTTCCTGTTGTTTCTGTCTCGTTCCTCTGATCGACTTCCCTCCCTTGGGGTTTCCTGGTGCTTCCCATGCTGCTCTGTCCTGTTGCTGAGCTCTTGGCACAAGGCTGAAGGGGGGGCTGGAGCACAGGGATGCTCCACCAGGTGCTGGGATTGCTGTGGCACAACCTTGGGGCAGAGGCTCAGTGCCACTGTCCCCTTCCATGGGTAGAGGAGGATTCTATTCCTCCTTTCTCAAAGGCTTCAGTCTCCTGAATGAGACTGAATCCCATCCTGCCATCAGAGAGGGGTTTCTGATAGACCCTGAGCACCTCTGCATGCATCCCAAAGCATCTGGGAAGGGTTCACATCCACCAGCACTGCAGTTTGGGACCTGTGGGTGACAGCAGGGCCAGAGGCCACCACAGGGGCTCCTCTTTGGAGCTGGGCTTTGCCCTGCCCAGCACAGGGCAGCAGAGATCCCAGGCAGGGAATGCAGAGGTGTGGAGGTCACTTTGTGCAGCAGGAACCTCTCCAGGAGCGTTCAGCCCCGGCTCTGCTGAACAGCTCTACCCTGCACCAGCTCTTCACCCCCTCCTTCCCTCCCTTCCCACCTCGCACGGAAAGCCCAGCACCCAGAGGTTGCTTTTATGCTCCCCCAGCCCCCACCTCATTGTTGTTCCACCTTGGGCACATTTTGTGCTCCATTTAATCCCATTTGAGAGAGGGCACTGGAGGATAGCGGGAGAGGCAGGGGAGAGGAGCGGGGGAAGCGGCAGGAGAGGCAGAGAGGCACACAAACAACAAAAACCAGCACCACAAGGTGAAATTGCATCAACAGCAGCGGGCCTGTGATCGAGATGCATTCTGACAATCCACTTCCCACAATGGCCCTCCACCAGGCGCAGGGAAGAGCCACTTTAGCTGAGAATAGAAACACAGCCGTGCCCAGCTCTGCCGAGGTGCTGCGTCTATTGTGGAGGCTGATCCCGAAGGTAATAGCATTTCTTTTGTGCAGAGCCATGAAGTCAATGTTTTACAGAGCCCCGGGGAGCTGCTCTGCCCTCCCTGCCACCAGCACATTCCAGTCCCACGCTGGAATCCCAGGGAAGGCGCCCATCTCCATCGGATCTGGTGGAGTCTGCACGGAGAGGAGGGAGGGGGGCAGCCAGCTAATTAGTGGATCAGAGTTTTAATAAGTTTTGTAAAAGGATTAGACACATCTGTGCATGTGAACAGAATGTGCAGAGACAGTCTCCAGGCTGGGATTATGGTGGCTGCCAATCCCTGTGCTCTGGGGTAGGAGCTGATCCTTGGCGAGGTCAGGGATAAATGTCCCTGCCTGGCAGAGCAGGTCCGTGAGGAGGCCTCAAACTCCTCCTGGGGAGCTGTGCCTGCAAACAGGGCTGTTTATTGCAGACAGGAGCCATTCCCAGAGAGATGCCAGGCTGGGGTTGGCCTTACCTGTGACCGTGTTCACAGAGGTTTTCGGATTGGGGAAGAGATGAGGATCTGACTCCGTGTGTCAGAAGGCTTGATTTATTATTTTATTATATATATTACATTAAAACTATCCTAAGAGAATAGAAGAAAAGGTTTCATCACAAGGCTAGCTAAGAATAGAATAGGAAGGAATGATAACAAGATTTGTGGCTCAGCTCTCTGTCCAAGCCAGCTGAGCTGTGATTGGCCATTGATTAGAAACAACCACATGAGACCAATCACAGATCCACCTGTTGCATTCCACAGCAGCAGATAACCATTTCTTACATTTTGTTCCTGAGGCCTCTCAGCTTCTCAGGAGGAAAAAATCCTAAGGAAAGGATTTTCCATAAAAGATGTCTGTGACAATTACCTCGTTATCACTTCCTGGTACCTCACAGCCATGACACAAACACCTCCCAAGGGATGGTTTGCAGCCACTCCCGAGCAGGTATCACAGCTGCACCCTCAGGATCTGCACTCTGACACTGGGATTTGCCTGGAATAAGGACACAACGCTAGGAGGGAGTTTATTTTCCATTAACAATTCTAATTGGGGTGAGGCAAAGGGCGCGGGGGAGTTCCTGAGGATAATCTATGTGATTGTATTGGCAGTTTGGTGACAAACACAATCAAATCCTTGGGCACATCACAGCAGCAGAACCTTTTCTCCTGCTTTCTGCTCAGCAGCCTCTCCTTTCCCTGCAGGATTGACCTCCCTCCATCCCACAAACCTGCCCCTCCACCAAAGAGGAAACAGGACATGAAAAGCCACCTGACTCCAGAAGACATCCAGGTAAAAACCTGCAAATTCCTGCCTCTGGCGTGGAAAACTGATCCCAAGCAGGGTCCACCGTGCCTGGATTGTAGGAAATGGGGGTTGCAAGAGCAAGGATGTTCCTGGATTGAGTTTGAGAGGCAGAAAGTGAAGATTTTTCAAGGCCAGGTTGGATGGGGCTCTGAGAAACTTGGTCTAGTGGGAGCTTTGAACTAAATTATCTTTAAGGTCCCTTCCAACCCAAACTGTTCTATAACTCTATGATTCTGTGGCTCTGTGACTTGTCCCCCAGAATTCCCAATCTAGCATTAATTAAAAGCTGTAATTTGGGTTCTGCTCTGCCTCTTTGATGGATACTGAAGTCTGAAGGGGTTGGTGTCTGGTTGTGGTGCCACCTGAAGCAGAGCTTGCCCCAAGTTGCGCCACAGGATAATTATCCCTTCTCTTCTCATCCCTCTTCTCTCCCCGACTCCAGGTTGTTCACTTGGACAACATGAAACACGAGGAGGAGACCCAGAAGTTCCCTCTGCAGACTCCCTACTATGACATGGCAGCCCCCGAGCCTTCTCCCTACAGTGACAAACTGGTAAGGAGCACAGGGTGGCAGTGGCACTGCCTGGCACCTCGGCACCCAGAACCCTAAAAAAGAGAGATGCACAGCCTGGGATTATCCCGTCCTGCAGGAAAGCAGCCTCCACACTGATCTCAGCTCTAATTCAGCTGTCTGTAGATCCCACAGCTGTCCCTTTATGGGTAAAATGCCCTGCCCACCCCAAACTCTGTACCTGCCACCCACCTACCCCACCCTGGGCACTCCTCAGCTCCTGCAGGGAGCCCCTGTTGGGGTTTGCAGCTGAGGGATGCAGCAGTGAGAGCTTCACAAAGCAATTATCTGCAGGGCAGAGCGTGCCAGCGTTTGACTCTCACTTGACAACAACAAGTTATTTAAACCCTTTTTCTTTTTCTTTTTTTTTTTTCTGGAGTGTGGATTTGTTCAGCCTCAGATGGGGAGATGTTAATGTGAGGCAGCAGCAGCGGGGAGAGATTAAGGGTCAGGAGGAGATGCTGGCAGTCACATGGGAAAGGCTGGTTTGCAAGGAGTGAGGAAATGTTAGATGGGAGGGTGTAGGGAACAGGAATCAGGTACGATTAGAGAGAGTTTTTGATGAGAAAACACAAAACCATCCCAGTCCCAGGCCTTGGACAGCATCCTTTCCCTCCCTCACCCCATGGCATGGGGACGCTCTGCTTTTTTATCCATAGCAGACCAATTATCCTAATGTAAATCCTTCCAAACTCCTCCTCACGAGGAGTTCAGAGCACTGCACACCCAGCCCGGTGCTTCAGCAGAGTGAACTCCTGCCTGGAGAAAGGGGCACAAATATCAGCCCAGATATTTATGAACACCACTAATTACAGCCCAGTTCATCCTGGTGTGACCCTGCCATGTGCAGACAATGGAAGGACAGGGCTCAGTGACCTTTGCCTGGCACAAGTCTGAAGCCAGGCAGACGCCAAGGGCACTGGAAATCAAAAGCCACAGCTCTGTGCTGATCCTATTCACTTCATCCCTAAGGGAAAACTTCTCCTTGGAGCCCTCCCTCAGTCCTGGGGCTGCTCCCCAGCTCTTTCTGCTCCTTGCTGAGTTTTAGATGAAACACAGGACGTTGGAGCGAGACCACTGCTTGGAAAGCATCTGAAAGCTGAATTTCAGGCAAGCAGGAGGACGGAGGAGCTCATTTCGGGAAATAACGAGCAGTCAGTTAATTAAGTGGCAGAGTTAGTGATGTGAGATGGGGCCTGATGGGTTGCTGCTCCGTAACCATGGCAACAGAGTTTGCTGCTCTCAATCCTGGCCGGAGAAGATGCATTTCCATGTCCCACGCCTGGCACCGGCTGCTCCTCACCCGTGCAGCTCTCCCATCGCTTGGCCCACCAAGAACTGGCTCTGCAGCAAGGACGAGGTGTCTGGGGGGCTCCAGCCCTTGGCACGGGCCTGGCACAGCTGTGGCAGAGCCCTGTCCCTGGCCAGCCTGCCTGGCAGCCCCTGGCAGTGCCAGCAGGCTCGCCCAGCACGTACCTGCGCCGTGCTCTGGCTCCCTGCCCCAGCAGCAGGACGCAGCCTGCTCCCATCCCTTGCTAAATAATGGCTGCATCCTCTGGGCAGGCAGCTGGCTGATGGAGTTCGGGGCTGGCAAGGGACACAAGGGTGTCCTTGGCTGCCAAGGAGTGCTGACTTTGCTGGATTCTGCCCAGATCTCACAGGCAGGACGTGCTGCCTCAGCCAGGCCAGGGCTGGCTTGTGCTGTCCGGCCACGCTTTGCAAAGGAACAAGCTTTGCTTTCCTCCCTGCAGGGGAAAAAAGGGACTTGCATCACTTTTTTTCACCCTTAAAGCTCTGCAGAAGCCTCCTTTTCATGTCACAGCGGGATTCTGAGGAGTGGGAAGCCCCAGGGAACAGCAGTGGTGTCCAAAACCACCATGGGATGGAGCAAAACCTGCCCAATCCTTCACCTGAGGGCTGGCTCAGCTGGAGGATGAGGAGGGAAGCACATCCCAGGTCCCTGCCAGGCTCACTTTGGCACAGCCCTGCTCCCACCTGCTCCAAATGCAGATGCGGTGACTGCTCTGTGGTTCTGGGATCCCTGAGAGCAAAAGGCACAGCAGAAAGGCAGGATATTCTTGTTCTGCCTGTACCTCATCTGCAGATTTGGCTTGGGAGGGGAGTGAAGGAGATGAGAGTGGAAGGGAGCAGATCCTGCAGGAAAACGGGGCGGGTGCGTTCAGCTTTGAATGAATTGTGCAAAACCTCGTAATTTGGGATAAACCAGATTTATCGCGAGGCGGCACGAAAGGCACTGCCTGGGGTGGACGATTTCACAGCGCTAGAATGGGAGTCAGGGAGTGATTAGAGATGGCAAAAGTGAGGGAGGGGAGAACGGGAGAAGTGCCAGCAGAAAATAAAAGAGGCAGGTGGAGGAGGCACCTCCAAGAGGGTGTGCAGGGCTGTGCGTGTGGACGTGTGCTGGCAGGGGACCAGGACACAGGGAGAGGCTGGGGCACGTCTGCAGGCTCAGAATACCCGCAGGAGGGAGCAGAGCTATGAATGAATCTGTGCTCTTGGGGTTCCAGGCTGTGGGGAAGCCAACAGAGAGCTGACAGCCCCAGAATGCCCAAGGGGAGCGGTGCGGACGCTTGAGGCTGCAGGGGTGGGTGTAGGGGTGTGGGGGCTGCCTGCAGTGCTTTTCTCTGAGCACTTTTGGGGTGACAGTGAGGATATCAGTGTGATTCAGGTGTTCCAGGTGTGTGGGTGAAGGCAGGTGTGCTCTGCCAGCGCTTTTGTGGGTGCTCCGTGTGCGTGTGAGAGGCAGCAGGAGCCTGAGAGAGGTGGAGGCAGAGCCAGTGCAGGAGCAGAGCTATGATTAGTGTCCGTGTCAGCAGGGCCCATTTGCACAGGTAGAAGGGGAAGTTTCATTGCTGCAGACAGCCAAATAATTTCTCTGGGTTTGCAGGGCAATTACCGGGGTGCCGATGGTGATGATTTACACCCAGCGCTTGCGTGAGGCAGTGCTGGGCCTTGTATACAAGGCACATTATTGATATTGTAATAAATTCTGCTCCAAACAGGCAGAAAAGAGCAGGAGCGAGCCCAGGAGTGGGAGAAAGGAGGGGAAATCCATGGAGAAAGCACCTCCTGTGGGAAGGAAGCAGAGAGGAGTGAGGCAAAGTAGGCAGGATAGGAACGAGGAGGTAAAACTTAGTCTGGCTTCCTCCAGGAGTAGGGGAGGTGCTGAGACACAAAATTCAGAGGGAAAGAGCTCGGCAAGGCCTAGATTTAGGTCTCAGACTGGAGCTGGCATTGCTAATTTTTCCTAAATGCCCAAACTCCGGGTCCAGACACGAAGCAGAGGCTCCACAGGATGTGCAGCTTTCATGCCAACGACTCGCCACTGCCAGCTGGCCACCAAGGGCAGGACAGAGGCGACCTGCAGCCCTCTGCTCCTGCAGCCCCCAGCTTGGCTGAGCCCTGGAAATGCTGCTGCAGCCCCGTTCCCCTTCATTCCCCTCGTCCCTGTGGCTGAGGGGCAGAGCAGGGAGCCAAGCCCTGGCACAGGCCGGCGCAGCAGGCAGAGATAATCACGGAGTGAAAGGCCCCTTCCAGCAACAGGCACTCAACCAGCTCATTACAGGGCTATAAACTCCTAAAAACGGCTCAGCCACAGCTGCTGGGTGGCTGAGGACACTTCCAGACGGAGAGGAGAGGAACACTTTCAAATTAAACACCTTTTGCACCGCTGCCAAGCGGCGCAGCCATTTTGGAAAGGGGAGAGAGAGGCTGGGAAGCTGTTTTGTTTGGAGGAGACGCCTCTCTCCTCTCAGAGAGGCTCAGCAGATGCCTGGCTAATGCTGGCACTGAAACCAGCCCCAAAAGGGAGGATTAAAGAAACTCCACGGGGCAAGAAGCCAGGATCCCCCCTCACACCATGGCTGCTGGCACCAAGGCTCCTCCTGGTGATCCTTATTCCCCCCTGAGCCACAAGCTCTGGGCTACCCTGCCTTCCAGGCTTCTCCCGTTATTATCTGCATGAAAGATGCCTGGGTAGGAACGATCAGACAAATTGGATAATATTCCATTCATGCAGTCCTTGCTGATAAGGCCGCTTAGTGAAGGAATACCCATAAATATTTCCATGCCAAAGGAGGATGCTTTCAGCATCTCTTAGACCCTGTTAGGATGACAAACTCGTGCTGCAGAGGTAATCTGCAGTGCCAAGCTGTGCAGCCAAGCCTTGTGTTCAACAAGGCTCTTCAGCACTCCACATTTACCACGTTGGGGCAGAACAGTGACATTCCCCTGTGGCCATGCCTTTGGAGTTTTGGCTTTAAAGCCATTCCCTCCGGGTATCTCCTTCCCAAGACCCCGAATTTCAAACCAAGGAATTTCGCTCATGTTCCCCAAACCTGAGTTTGCAGCGAATCCCAAACTCTGGGATTAAAACAGAGAGCTCAGGTGCATTGTAAGGTTTGAAGTCACTGACCCAGCCCCAGCTAAGGACAGTGCTGGTGCCAGAGGGGCTCAGTGGAAGAGCAGAGCAGTGAGATGGTGCTGGGAGCAGCCCCAGGGAAAGGGGCAGTGGCTGGGAGTGCTGCCAGCCAGGGCTGGGTCACTCAGCTCCGCTTTTGGGGGAGCAGCACCTTTGTGACTTCTGCTTTGATTTGGGATTTTACCTGACTGATTATTCATTACCTCCCCACCTCCTTCTTTTTAACTGTTTTTTCTTACTCCCCCCTTGTTTTCTTACTCCTCCCCTCCCTCCTCACCCTTTTTCTTCTTTCTTCCCCCTTCACCCCCTCCGTGTCCTGTCTCACCCCTCACCATCTGCACGGCCCCTCTGCCCTCACTCCCCTCCTGCCCCCCACTCCTCCCTCGTGTCCCCCCACCGCCTTGCTGCTCTCTTCTCTCCAGAACCCTGGCAACAAGGACTGTGATGTCCAGTATGCAGAGCTGGACACGTCGGCTCTGGCTGTGTCACCCAGCCCTCGGAGCTCCATCCATGCAGGAGGAGACCTAGTCGAGTATGCAACCATCCAGCCCAACCTTCGCTAGCGCATGTCACTCTAGGCCCTTTCCCCTCAGATTCTGGCCTCAAGGTACTCACCACAACACTCTGCCTCCCTCACTGCACCCCTCAAAGTCCCCCCTCCCTGCATTCCTCCCTCCCTCTGGAGCGCTCTGTCTGTCTGTCCCTCCCTGCCTGCTCTCCTGCTCTCTTTCTGTCTCTCTTTTTTTTTTGTTTGTTTTTTGGGGGTGCTGCCCAGAATGCCTTTGCCTGCCTTGCCTCTCTGCATGCTCTTTTTGCTGTGTTTCCCTTTGCTTCCTGCAGCCAGGCATGTGGGACAGGGGGAGAGGGTTCATGGCTTGGTTTGGCCCCCCTGCTCCAGGTGGGTTTGAAGTTCCTGCTCTGGTTGAGGGAATTTCTGAGGAATCAGAAGGTCAGAGATGCTAAGAGGGCTTTTCCCTCCTTGTTCCCAGGACAAGGGAATGATGGAAAGGAAAACTTTAAAAAAGAAAGGCTTGTGTGCATGTGGAAGTAACTCTAGAGAAGATGGAGCATATGTGCATGTGTGAAAGAACAAGGTGGGAGAGGATGTGACAGAATTTGGGAGCACCTAAAGGTTCCCCCAGCTGAAAGACTCCGTGGATAAGAGACAGGCAGAGAGGGACCGTGCATGTGACAGTGACAGGGCTGGTGTGGCTGAGGCTGGGGCAGGTGGCAAGTTTGGATGCCCAGGAGAGAGGGAGCGATTATTTTCCTTGGTGTTCTCCTTCTCAAAACTAGACACAGACTGAGTCCTGTTCTCTGGACTTTTTCAAGTGTCACCAAGTCTTCCAAGCTCAGGTCCTGTGGCAGGGAGTGATTTGGACTCAGTTGGTTGTTCTGGACCATCTCCAGTAACTATCTGAATGATGATGTTTTTAGTGGAAAAAAACACTAAAACTGGGGTGACTTCAGCTCGTCCTATGTTCCTTTGCCCCATAATCACAGCTTTTTCTCAGTTATTAAAGCCACCAGGTCCCTGAAAGGGAGAGATCTCTCCCACATTTTCTGGATGATTCCAAGAGTTTTTGGCCAAGGAAATGCCACTGGTGCCCCTGTCCTTGGCTCCAGCTGTCCCTCACTCCTGAGGTTGTGGTGACTCCAGGTTCTGCCTTGCTCCTTCCCCTTTGTTTTGCTGCCTCTCCAGCAGCAGAAAGGATCTGTGGGTTTGAAGGAAGGGAACGGAGAGGAGAGGAGAAAAGGCAGTCAGCAAATGGAGAGGTGCTTTGGAGATCCTTGAATGCCTCCTGGTCAGCCCGGGTAGATCAGAGGAGGCTCAAGAGAAGCAGGAGCTTGGGGCCAGGAAGGGACATCTTGGAGAAGACAAAGGCCATTGGATCATTGGGAGAGAAGGAAGGAAAGGAGGACAAGCAGGAGGAAAATGGCATTTTTATAAAGCCCCCCTGGGCAATCCTGGTCAGTGTCCCCCTGAGCTGAGGAGCTCCATGGTGAGGGTGCAGGGGCTGCTCCAGTTTGCTCTGTCCCTGTTCTCCCTGGTGTTCCCGTGCTGGAAGCAGCCCTGTAGCTCCCCTGGTGTAGCAAAAGCCCTCCTAGGTGAGTGTCTGCAGCAGCCTGGGCCGGAGCAGATCCATAACCTCTCTCTCTTGTGGTGTCTCACCCACTCCTGCTCCCAGAATGAGGATCAAGGTCTTCGTAGACGTAACGAGCGAGAGTGGACAGTAAGTTCTGGATGGGTTTGCTTTTCCCTTCCCTCTGTCTCCTTGTGGGGCTCTGTTTGTCACTGCGCTCCCAGGCACCTCCATCGCCTCTGGGATGAGAATTCCAGCCCTGAGGAAGGGGTGGTGGAAACCAGCCCCTCTCCCTCGTGTCTTCACCTCCTGTTCCCAAGAGATTCTTGGGCTGCTCCCGCTGCTCCAAACAAGGCAAGAGCTCCCTAATCCATCTTGGGAGGTCTCGCCTCGTCCTCCCCAGGGTGGGGAATTTTATTGTCAGCAAAAGGACAGTAATCCTCCAAATCCAAATTTGGAAATCCTCCCAGTCTCTCTGAAGTAAAAATAAAGCCAGTCATATGGTGCTTTGAAGGTGTAATCTCCCTGCTAAGACACACCATAGATCAGGGCAATTTAATTTTTTTTTATGCTTTTTTAATTATTTCCTCCCCCTTCACCTCCCCACACTCCAGCTCTCCGTTTTGCTTGGGAATTTCTTGTCCCTGTTGCAGCAGGAATAGCTGGAAACCGTCAGACTTGGAATCAAGAACACAACAAATCAGTGACCAGGGTTCATATTCCCATTTCCAAATCGCAGGAGAAATTGCAAAATTGCAAAATTTCCAAATTGCAGGAGAAATTGCAAAGAGGCGGCTCCTTATTAGCTTCCCATTTTTAAATGAGGATATCAGCCCTGCCTTGACTCCAAAAGGGTGGACAGGGGGATTTGGGGGAGAAACAGCCAGGAGGGAAATGTTTGGGATGACTGATGGTGTGAGCTGCTGTAGGAACATGGACCAGGTACGTACCAGAGGCAGCAGGGGGAGAGAAAAGCATGCTGTGAGAAGGAATGCAACGTTCTGAGCAAGTTTTCTGCATAATTAATACTTGCATGTGTCTGAATGCATCCCTCACCACAGGTCCTTGCTCTGCATTTTGGGAATTTCTGATCAATCTTTTTCTTTCCTGAACCCAAGGGCGAGTCCCTCTGTCCCACTTGTCCTCAGTTCTTTCCTTGCAGGAGCCCAAGCTCAGGTTCCTGCTCATTCTTTACTCAGGACGGGGATTATCCAAGAACTCCCTTACAGATAAAGCACCAAAGAGAGCAGGAACCTTCCTAGATATCCCTAAAATCATGGCCATACATGGCAGTGGAAAAATCCCCCAAATACCCCAAGTAGGAGTTCAGACGCAGGGGAGGAGAGGATGTGAGGCTCCCAACCCCAGGAGGAAATATTTCTTTTTTTGGATTCCCAGTGTATTTTCTGTGCCCCAACACCCTCAGCCTCTCCCCAGTGTGACAGCAGCTTTGTGATGCTGTCACTCAACAGAGCTGCTCCTTCCTGGCCATCAGCCTGTGCTGCAGCCCAAAATCCCAAAGCGACAGATGAGGGGGGTCAGGGGTAGTGGCAGCCCAAAATTTCAGGAGTTTTGAGCAGCAGGGGCTTTTCCCCAGCCAGGAAAACACAGGTGAACGCATTCCATAAGTGCAAAGTTGTGCTTGCCATGAGCTTGGCCAAGCAGAGGAAACCATTACCCGTCCAACTCTCACCTGTAAAATCTTCAGATTTCCCAAAAACGGTAGGAGAGAAACCCTCAGGTCACTGAGAAGGAGTTTTTCACTTTCAGACCAGTAGGAACTCATTATTCCAAGATGATTAAAAGTACAGGACATGGTCATCTGCCTCACACCTCCTGCTACCCAAAGAGATGTTCTGCAAATAGAAGGAAAGATGGAATTGGGTGTGGAGGGACGGAGAAGGGTTGAGTTAAAGTCATGGCAGAAATGAAAGCTCCCTAATTCAATCAAATAAAGCCTGTTTAAAGGTAATCTGCCAGGCTGTCTGAAATGGATAGATTGCTGACATCCCCTTTAATCAAGCTCTTGGAAATAAAACTGAGAGGGGAGGATGTAACCCAGATAATGAAGAATTGCATGGAGTCATGCTGGAGACAAAGGCAAGTGGGAGAAGTCAGGTGGGGGAAGGTGGTAGAATCGTGTGCCAGTTCAATTTAATTAGTTCATTATCCCTAATTTAATTTCAAACTTCGTTAAAGATAAATTAGATTGGGGAGAAGTCACAGTGGGACTGGGGAAGGAAGTCAAAGGGCACCGGCTGCGAGATGTGTTCGAAAACACCGGGCTGGTTTTGTTCTCCTCCCTTTTGCCGCTCCACAAATGAGCTCAGGGAACAAAGCAGGAGCAAAGCAACCCCCAGCTCAGGTGCTGAGGAAAGGTAAAAGGAGACAGGGAATTCTCTTCCTTTGGCCCTGACACTCTCCAGCTGCCCTGCCCTGACCCCACCTGTGAGGAGTGAGCACAAAAGAGGGGCCAGCAAGAAAAGAAGGATTTGTTTGCACTCACCTGTGCAAACAGAAGTGCTGACAGAGCTGCACTGAGTGGCGTTGGCAGTGCCTCATGGGCCCTGTCTCACAGCCACATTAACTGGCAGATAAGCAGGAGGAAAAACGCTTTGCTGACCCCGTGTATTGTCACAGGCAGCCTGTAGAAGTGTCTCACAGCCCCTTTTGCTGCCACCTGATCACACCCGGCTCAGCTTCCACTTTTGTTAACTGAGGATCTCTCCTAGGAGACCTTTCTGTCCATGCACACAGCACTGGCAAATCCTCTGCTTTTCTCAGAAAGCGCAGAAACTTCCCCTCCCTCTTCATTGATAACAAATGACAAGAAACCCCCTTGCTTGCTTTGTCTTACTAAATTTCTGTAATTAAGACAACTTCCCTTTCAGGTTAGCTTAACCCAGAAAATTAAAGCAGGAGGAGAGCATGGCTAAATACAGATTTTTCCCTCTTCCATGTGTGGAAAGGGATTCTGTTGAGTGTGACAATTCTTACGAGTAGGTTGTACAGGGAGAGGACTTTAAACATCCCATTTTCCCAATTTATGAGCCCCTTTTTACTTCTTTTTATCAGCTGGGGCTGCCAGAAGAACAGCAAACATTTATTTAAGGTTAAGGTAGAGTCAGCGAGGCTTTTTCATGGCCCCTGGTTTGGGCTCCTCTGGTTAAAGAGCTCTAATGCTGCACTTATCCACATTTTTACTTGGCAATTAAAATGCTAAAATGGACAAAAACTGTGGGAAAGGCCCACCCAAATGTAGGATCCCAGCACAGCAACTCCACTACTGACTTTTAACAGCTCAGTCTGTAGGATAAACAGTTTTGCCAGTGGAAGGGAGATGAAAATGAGGTTGACCTCAGCATTGCTGCTGTTTTCCTGGAGCCCAGGCAAACTTTCCCTCACTGGGCTCAGCCAGACTATTCCCAAAATTGCCTTTGTGCCTCTCCCAGCAGTCTGAGCCATCAATAAATTATTGTCAACACCTTGTTTTCCATAGGATTTTGGATTTTTAAAGCATCCTGGTGAAATATTCATCCAGGAGCTGGAATGGATTGTTCTGTTCCTTCAGGCGTTTTCTCCTGGGGGCCAAACCCTTGTCCTTTCCACTAAACTGACTGTTCCTGGGAATTTGAAAGGGAACAAGGAAGGACTCAAGGGCAAGTTGCTTGCTTCAAACCACAAGCATCAAAACGTTTTCCAGCACTGTTTGCTCTCTCTTGGAGAAGAAATTATCTCCTGGTGAGCGCCCTGAGAGCAGGTCGGTTTCAAAAACAAATGTCCATCCTGCTTGGGTCGTCCTGCAGGGTTTCCAAAGCAGGAACGGGTCTGGGAGCAGGGAGGAATCCTTCCCATCTGCTGCCACCCTCTGGGGAGCCGCAGCCCTGGGATGTGGGAGAGATGCTCCCTCAACCCCAGCAGGGCAAAGCATCCACACACAGAGGGAAAAGCACGGGGCCCACAGAGCAGCCTCGGGTTTGGAAGCGGTTTTGTGTTCTCTGTGGTTGATTTGACCCACAGAACCCAGCCCAAGGGGAGCTGTTCACACAGGTAAAGCCCTCATTCTGCATCCCCAGCCCCTGGTAGGACACATGTGCCCTTTAAATGGAAGAGCACAACAGGCCTGGCTTGGATTAATGATGCCTTCAAGCACTGCTTTTCCAAAACTCAGGTTAGAAAGCGTAGGAATAAACTGCCCTTCCTCTGGCTGGCTGCTTAGTGCAGAGAGCAGAGTATTTACAGACAAGGGACAAACCATGCCCAGCCCATACATATTCATCAACAATCTGGGTATTTCAGGCAGCGAGACAGAAACTTTGCAGCGTGAGGATTTATCACCTGGGTTTCCATTTTCCTGAAGCAGCGAGCTCTGTAAACTGGTTAATATTCCATCCTGCTTGCTCTCTGTGTGCCTCAGCAAGGAGCTGAAGGGCTGTGTGTGTTTTCTGGCCGTGGATCCCGGAGTTTTCACCCGTTGACTTTTGTCTCTACTTGCAGAACTTTGGAAAGTGTCACTCAGAGATATCGAATGCGAGTGATTACCTGACCCGCTGTTACTCACATGAAGATCGATATCTGGAGAAGATCCCTCATGTCTATGCCCCCTTGTCAGACCTCCCACAAGATCTTTATCCTCACCATTCCGACATCTCCTTCTGCTGCCCACCTCCCGGCTCCCGGGCTCCTTACATCTGTCCTAAGGAACAGTATGTTTAAAGTGTCAACACTGCAAAAAAAAAAAAACAAAACTAATGAAGAAACTCATGGTTTTCACCTCTCCTGTCGCTCAACAACCAAGGCCTTCCAGCCCTCCCCTCCCTTTGCCATTGCTCATTCTATTGATTGGGTTTTAAATCCGGGTGCAATTGCCATGATTAGTTCCAAGTGTCTGCCTGGCTTGCTAACGCTCAAGGGAACACTCTGCCTTCTCCCACGTCCTCTCCGGTACCTGCATCTTTCTGTTCTCCTCCTGGCTCTGTGCGTGCATGTGTCTGTGGGTGGCAGCTGCCCTGTGGTGGATGGCATGTGCCCAGCCCAGTCCAGCGTCCGTAGGTTTTCCCCTGTGTTGATTCCTGCACTCCTCACGCCGGAGTAGCCGCCGTGCGTGGATCATCCCCAGCCCCCGCTGCAGCTTCCGTGAGGTTTTACAGCACAGCCAGTGCTCAAAGCTGAGCCTGTGGCTTTTTATTTCTTTTTTTGTTTGTTTGTTTGTTTTTTCCCCTGCTTCTTTTCCCCCTTGGAAGTGGGGATAGCGAATCCCCCTTTGTGAAGAGCTGAACAGCCAAGATTGCTGAACCAAATCATAAGATGCTTATAACGAAAGATGCTCAAAACCAACCCAAAAATAGAGATCAGGACACGGTTTAGGCGGTTTGTTTCTGTCCTTTTCCCTTCCTGCTCCCACTCCCAATCTCCTGGATTGACTCTTTTAAAGGAGACATATTTTGGAGTCAACACATTTGGAGAAAGCATCCTTTAAATAACAGGTCTGATAACCTGAAACCCAAAGGAGAAAATAATTACAAAGAAAAACATTCTCTCTAATTTTCCTTCCAAAGCCTAACGTGGCCCCCCACGAGCTTTTCCCCCTTCTCTTCCTCGTATCTGTTGATTGGAATTTTAAAATTAACTCAGGCAGAATATGAAGAACAAATCAGGATTTCAGGTAATCTCCTTGCTCTTAATGAAGGATAAAAGCCAATAGAGGAATTTGGCCTTTTAACTTTTATAAAAGCATCTTAGTTTTGGGACTACACCTTTTTTTGATATTGGAATGTGTGTGGGTGTGTAAATCCAAACGTGTACATTCCTGTGACCACAAAGTGTTTTAGAGAAGGGAATTTATCTCCACATCACATTTGTGTTCACTCGTATTAGAGAAAAAATAATATAAATATCGATATACACTTCAATGTATATAAAAGCAAAGAAGAGGAAGAGGAGGACAAGGAATGAGCATCCTGCCTCAGAGCTTGGTTTCAGGGATAACTCCCATCTGTTTCACCCGTGGCATGGAAGGGGTGAGGCTGGGATGGTTCTAACAAGGGGACAAAGCTTTGTGGCCAGAGGGCATTTCCTTGGCTTTGGCTCAGGGAATTTCCTTCGCTTTGCAACCCTGGCATTCTGCAGGCACTAAAATCCCTCTGGAAAACGTGAGGATGCTGGAGCTGAGGCCATGTGGGAGGGAGAGTGGGCCCCACACCCTTCCCCTGCTGCCCAGGCACCCCAAACCTGCCAGCGCTGCTGGGACAGGTGAGCAATGGAACCCCCAGCAGGCGACAGCTCCTGTCAGGGGACGTGTGACCACACAGGTGTCCCAGCCCAGCCCCTGCACTGAGGCACCCGTTTCTCTTTGTCTAGCTGGATCTCAGCAGCTCTGCCTGTTCCCTGCCCTTGCTGTGCCCCTGTCACCTGCAGCCTCGTCCTGCCTGTCCCTGCTGCACATCTGGGTCACTCTGCCTCCCTGCAGGCTGACAGACACATCTGGACGGGGGAGAGGGGTTCACACCCTGGGCAGGCGGGCAGCATGGCCCTGGGGGGGATCACACCACGGGCATGGATCCCCCTGAATGGCAAAAAGCACCCCCAGCTCTTCCCAGCCCTTCCCCAGTGCCCGAGCAGGACAAGGCGTGTGGGGGAATTGCTGCACCTGCAGAGGTGTTTTCCACTCCACTGAGTGATGGGCGGGGGCATCAGCTGAGCCACCCGGGGGTGCCTGGCTGGCTGAGGAGCGGGTGCAGGGGAATTTTGGATGCGTTTTTTTTGGCCAAGCTGGAATGGGCAGCAGCAGCTCTGCCACGTGCTGGTGTGTGGAGCAGCCTGATTCCCAAAGGATCAGGGGAGGATCAGCAGGACACAGCCTCAGAGCGCTCCACACAACTTTTCAACCCCATCCTGCCAGTCCTGGCTGACGCAAACCTTTCTGGAATCATTTGTAGTCACGTTTCCTCTGCCAGTCTCCAGAGGATTCAGCTGGTTGTTCCCTCACACCAAAGGACTCCAGGTCTCTATCAGAAAATGCATCTTCCTCTCTGGTTTTCTCCCCAACACACCTTGGGTTACCATGGAGCTGGAAACTGGGTGTGCTCTGAACTGAAGGCACAGCCACCACATTTCCCCCACGCTGAATCTGCCAAACCTGCCTTTGCTCCCTCTCTTTGGAAAGCTGAGGAGGTGCTGGAAGCCCCACGGGTCTCTGATGTCCTGGAATCAACCCAGCACCACTGACCATGAGGAAAAAGCAAGAAAAAAACCCATTCCAAGCTTCCCTACCTGCATGCCTGGAACAGCAGAGCTCTGCCTGTACCGTGGTTTGATTTGGAGCCTTCACCTGATGTGGTTTCAGACAGATCCAGGAATTTAAATGAGAAGTGGAATATGTTCAGGTCTTCAGACACGAGGGGAAAGAAGCCAGACAAAATGATTGCTTGCCAGAGGAGGCTGAGAACACGTTGCAGGTGGTTTTCTCTGCTGCCCATGTCTGGGACAAAGATGCTTTGATGAGCAAGGGGAAGGCAGGGGATACAAACTGCAGCATTACAGAAAAACTCTGCTTGCCTTGTGCAGCTTTGAATCTCAGCTGCCCACAGAAGTCTGCCACAAAGGGTTTTAGTGGGCTTGCAGCAAAGCAAAAGGATTTCAATCCTCCCTGAAAAGGTAAAAGGCAGGAGAAGCCTCGGTTCAAAGCAGTAGTTTGACTTGTGCCAGCACAGGTGTTTAGTCTAGGAATGTCTTGGTTCTCTCTGCCTCTCCTGAAGAGCTGGTTTGATCTCAAAAAACGGCAAGAGGGACTCGCCACACACCACCAAATTCCTCTGTGCCCGAGGAAAAGGAGGGGAAACCCTGAAGGACAGCCCTGGAGTAAGAAATAGTGAGTCCACTGCTTTGGTTTTACAAATGTGTGCTTGGAAATGGTTCTGATTCAGGGCTCGTGTTCCTCCCTCCCTTTTCCCTACATTGGGCAAACACAGCCAATGGCTCTTCCCAAACTTCCCTGGGCTAAATCCTCACTTTTGCTCCAGGATAAGGCTGTCCATGCCTGGGGGGAGCTTGCAGGTGCTGGATCAGGGCCAGGGAAGGTGTTCTCCTGCTGACACGGTGCCAATTGACTTTAAGACATCCCTGCTCTGGAGACTGAGCCATCCAGCAGCGCTGCTGGGCGTGGATCACTGAGCGAATCCAGCTGGAAACTGGTGGAGTGGGATCCAGTGGGCTGGGAGGAACTGGTGTTGTAGGATAGGGAATCATTTAGGTTGGAAAGACCTCTAAGGTGGAGCTGTTCTTCCTGTCACCAGGGTGAGATGTCACGGGTTCTGTTCCATGTGCTGGTGGCACTGACACCAGAGCTCTTGCAGATGGAAAAGACTGATCACAGAACTTAAATAAAAGTGAGCTGAAGAGTTACAGCAACTTCTGTCCTGCCTGTGGGGCCTGTGTGGGGTGTTTGATGTCTGCCTTGCTCCCAGGGCTGCCTCCTTGCTGAGTTGTCCTCCACATCCCTCATCCCTTGCACTGCACGCCCCAAAATGCACCCACAGGCACTCCTGCCTTCTCTCTGCCCATTCCAGAGGCTCCTCAGGACTGGAATAACCCACTTTTCCTGCTGCATCCCCCCTGCCTGCAGCACAGGGCAGCCAGCCCCCAAAGGTAAGCAGAGGAGCCGAGTTCGGCGGATGCTGCGCCTCCCTGCCCTGGCTGCTCAGGAGATGCCAGCCCCACGTCACTTTGCTTGGCAATCCTCCTCCCAGCCTCCCCCTGCACGTGGGTGGGACAGACCCAGTCACAAACAGCCAGTCCTGGGGCCAGCAGCTATTTAGGGACAGAAAAGGGGGGTTCCTCCTCCTCCTCGTCCTCCCCAGCCCATTTCTCCCGGTGCAGGCGCTCAGTGCTGGCTCCAGAGGCAGGGAGGCTGCACCAGGGTGTGAATCCAGCTGAACACTCAGAACTTCCTCAGGACGTTCCTATCAGACGCAAACTGATCAATAAACCATTTATTGATGGCTTTTTTTTTAGCACTGACTCTGAGAATGGAAAAGCCACCAGGATATTTCTTACCAGCAAAGCTGCACTGCACAAAGATGGAACCTCTGCCTCTGGGTAAAGGCCCTTGGGGACAATTTGGCCACAGATTTGGGGTTAAATGGAGGGATGGGGCAGAGAGGGAGGGTGGAGGGTCTGAATGCACCAGCACCCGCAGCAGCCAAAGCTGGTCATGACTGGGAAGGGTTTATTGGGTTGTGGGAGAGGAGCTGACACAATTCTGCTGAGAACTCCAGAGTTTCTCCAGGCTGCTTCTCAGAAATATCAGAAAATTCTCCTCAGGGCCAGGATATCACCCAGGGCGGTGGGAGCAGAGTGCTGGCAATGCTCTCCTCAGCCTGCAGGTTTATCCTGCATTTCTGGATCCTGGCATCTCCCCCCAGGGCTGTGTTTACTTCCCAGGAAGGGGAAAAGGATCTGGATTCACCTCCTGCATGGCAGTTTTTCAAACATTTGCCCACAGACTGCCACCAATGCCCATCTGGACGTGGTCCATGGGAGCTGAAAATTCACACAAACACCCAGTGTGGCATCAGGAACACCTTGCACAGGTGGAAGCTGCCCACTCCAATGGCAAAACACATCCATTCCAGCTCCTTTTTTATTTCCTCGTGGCTGGCAGGGTCAGCACTGAGTTTTGTGGTTCCTCTCTCCAGTGCTGAATGTCTGATCAGTGCCACAGTCAGAACAGAAAACTTCCTGCTGGGCCATTTTGTGGCTGTGGAGAAATTTATGCATCTATTCATATGTATAAAACTAAAATACAGCTCTTGGACAGCACTAAATATATCAAACCTATCAAAACACTTACACAGGATAAGTAAATTGATACTTATGTGGTGTAAGGTGAAAAGCTGTTGTTTTACCATCTAATTACCTTTATAAAGATATTTTCTCCTAGAACTAAAACAAAAAAGGCCCCATGGAGGGTGGAGGATGTTGGAATTCAAGGAGGAGCTGCAAACTCAAGGCCAGCACAGGAAAGGGCTGCACTGAAGATTTCACATCCCTGCTGCAAACAGGGCAGGCTGAGCTCTTCTTTTTTATTTTTTTTTAACTTTTTTTTTTTTTTTTTCTCTACTGTCATGCTCTATTTTCTTCCCCTTTATGGCAGATGGGAGGTGAGGCTTTAAAGGCTGCCAAGAATGCATCCAGCCCTGCTCCTCTGGCGGAACAGCACCATAGAGGGAAGGAACTTTCTCTCCGAGCTTCCTCCCACCCCCAGCCTCCCTTCCCCCTCGTCATCCAGGCTCCGGTGCCATCATTTTCATATCACTACTAATTACATTAATTATTCTCCTCAGCATAAAACTCATTGCGCTGGAATTCACGGTTCATTGAGTCAGAGGCAGGGCTTTTCCTCGGTGCAGGGCTGTGGGGTCAGGATTATTTCTGTCCTGGCTGGGGGCAGCTCCTAATCCTTGTGTCCCTTTAGCGCCTGCTAAAGTGTGACCAGAGTGGTGTGTGCCACCTCAAGGCTGTCCCAGCAGGCTGGGGGTGGCTCTGAGCCCAGGCAGGACTGGAAAGGTCAGCAGTGCTGCTGTGAAATGTGGGTTTTTTCCCAGCCCAGGGGAGAGCAGGTGTGAGGAGCAGAACAGGGACCGCTCTGCAGGACGTGCTTGGTGCCGTGGGGAAAGCTTTGTTCACCAGGAGATCCAGCTCCACACCTGCTGCAGAGCTGCCCTGAGCCTCTGGAAGCTGCTCCCAGCGCAGGACACTGAGGATTTTCTGCCTGAGCTAAGGCAAAGTGCTCAGGGGGCTGAAATAGGAGGGATATTTGAGGGTGCCGGGGGCTGGAAAGGCCATCCTGGCCATGCCTTTGGGAGGACAGCAGTGCTGTGTGCCAGCTCCCCACGTGCCTTTGCCAGGCTGGAGAGGCTTTATCCAGCTGAGGCGGTCCCAGCTGCACTCACTGAGAGCTGGAAGGGAGGAGCACTTTCATTGTCCTGGGGTGAGGCTGTGGAAGGGCTGCACATCCCTTGGTGGTGATGGTTTGGAAGGGCTGCACATCACTTGGTGGTGATGGTGTGGAAGGGCTGCACATCACTTGGTGGTGATGGTTTGGAAGGGCTGCACATCCCTTGGTGGTGATGGTTTGGAAGGGCTGCACATCCCTTGGTGGTGATGGTTTGGAAGGGCTGCACATCCCTTGGTGGTGATGGTGTGGAAGGGTTCCAAGGGCTGAACATCACTTGGTGGTGATGGTGTCACCTCCTGCCCTCCCAGGGACACCTCTGGAATTACCCAGCACCTGCCCCTCTCCTAAAGAGCAGCCAGGAATAAAGTTTCACCGATTTTGGAGCGTAAAACCCGAGCTGGGGATGGGAGGGAAGGAGGAACAAGAACAAGCTGCAGGTGCCCTGCTGAGGCTCCCCAGCCCCCTAAGCCCAGGAGCTGGAGGGATGAGCAGGATCACTTCCTAAGGGCCCTGACCCCAGGGAATCCTTTTCCTGAGCGCAGTCCCTCCCTCCCACACGGCACAGGTTCCTCCCTAATTACTGCAATTAAGCAGTCACGCTGAGCGATGTTAGACACAGGGTTCAGAGCGGTTACAGCCCTGCAGAAGATTAAACCACCCCCAGCTCCAAGGCCTGAGCTGTTCCCCATGGTGGTGATGATGGGTTGGAGCAGCGGGCAGAGCCCTGTGGCGCAGGCTGTGTCATTTGTCACGGCTCTGGGGTCACAGCATGCTGTCACTGCCTGTGACCCCCACGTCCCTGCAGCTCCCAGAGGTGCAGGACTGTCTGCCTCAGTACATGGGAAGTCCTGGAAGGGTAAATATAATGATAATGGTAATATATATGCCAATCTCCCTGTGGGTGGCGCAGAGATGATGTCTGTGTGTCCGTTTTGTTGTCTGCCAAGCATGAGGATATAAATATGCAGCTGGATTTGTGCAAGGGCAAAGTGCTGTGGAGCAGGGAGGAGCCCATTTATTTCACTTTATTCACTCAGTCCCCACCATTTGCTCTCTCTTCTGGTCCCCTTTAGGAAGGAATTCTGATATTAGGCAGCAACCAGGTACGAGCAGGAGATCAAACCCATTTCCTCATGGTTTAACATCAGCTTGATCAGCTGGGAAATGCCCTTTCCTAAGGCACAATAGCAGGGCACCAAACTGGAGACCACCTTTTCAATCCCACATCTGCATTCCTTCCCTCCCCAGCCTTTCCTCTCCTCACCAGTGTTTGCAGTTCTGTTCTCCCAGTGCAGGAGGCAGGGGCTCAGCTCCTGCACAATCGGCACCTAATTCATTTCTCTGAGAATGTGAAAATCAATAGTGTTTATAGAACCCACAGAGGCCCTCCCATCGGTCACTGTCCTCGTTAGGTCCATCCCTGGCTGCCAAAAGATCCTTTCAGGAGGAGATTCCACCAGCTGAAGGAAGGAAAATAATGATCCCCATGCCTTTAATGAAGCCTGAGAAGTCTCCAGGCTTCTGCTCTCGCCCAGAGCAGAGGGAAAGAGTTTCTTGGTAATTTCATGGGATGGATTGGCTTTTCTCTGAATTTTGCCTGGATAGTCAAATTCTGGTGTTTGGTTTAGCTCCAATTGAGCTCAAAGTGCCTCCTCACACATGCAAGGACATGCATTCCTCCAGCAGATGTTCAATGGTTTCAGCTCTACTTGTGCTTGCAGATTTTGTGGGCACAACACTGAAAGCCAAGTTCAGGCTGTCCCACAGCACCAGAGCTCCTCATCTTTATTAATATTAATAATAATTTTTTCTTCTATTTCCTGTGCCTCTAATTTTATCTCTAGGAAGTATCCTCCAGCCAGTGTTGGATGTCTGTGTCCTGCCTGTGCTAGGAACAGTTCCAGCCCCGTGCTCAGCTGCTCCATCTGGGGATGTTCCAGGGGTTTGTACAGCTGTTGACTGCTCCCCTTTCCCATCTGTTTCTCTCCTCCCTGGCTCATCTGTCCACTCCACCATTCCCAGCACACCTGGAGCTGTTGGAGAAGGGAGTTTAGCAGAGCAGGGAACCCAGGCTGAGCTCTCCAGTTTGCAACTGCTCTTTTTTTATTTTATTTCTCTTTTCTTTTTTTTTTTTTTTTTTTTCAGTGTTTGCCTTCCAAATCCCACGGAATAGTTACTAATATTCCATCCCTGCTTATTGATGGGAAACCAGCTGGAGTGTGATTGCTTGTTATATCTCAGGGCTTGCTGATAAATGTTGCTGCTGAGCTGGCCATTTCCCAGCAGCCCAGGCCTCAGATCCAGAAAATTTCATTTTTCTTTTCCTTAAAAAAACCTGAATGGATGGACAGCTCATTCCTCTGGATTTACACCCGAATTGGCTCCTGTCCTGGAAGGGTTTTAGGCACACAGAAAGGGCTCAGCTGCACCTTGCTGGCTGTTCCAGGGCTTTTTCTGAATATTTTCAGCTCTTCCACAGCTCCAACCCTCTCCTGGAGGGCAGCAGCATCCTGACATGCAAAGACAGCAAAAAAAAACCCCAGAATTAACCCTTTTTGCTTGCTTTTACCACTCTTCAAGGCATGTTGAAGGCCTTAATGATACAGTTTTTAAGACTTAAATTCAATGTAGGATTTGATAGGTGAGTTCTTTGTCCTTCAGGTTCTTCTTTCTCTTTCTGTTGGGATTGGGTTGGGATAACCCTGGAGCCCAAAAATGGCTCCAGACTCCCTGAAAAGAGGGAGCTGATCCTCCCCTGGGCTGGTTTAAAGAGGTGAATTGTCTTTTTGGCACCAGGACCATCCCCTTTTCCACCTGCTGATCCTCTGGGAGCAGCACAAGATGTGAGCAATGCTCCAAGGGTAGGAAAACCCCACAGGAATTCTGTGCCATTCTCACTCATGGGGAGGAATTTATAAAGCAGAAAAAAACCCTTCAGAGTTCAAATCCATTCTTTTTCTTTTTTTTTTTTTTCTCCCTTTTTGGATTTTTTTTCCAACGTGATATGAATACAGTCACAGAGCTCCTCTGAATATTTAGATTTTTTGTTTGAGCACCGGATTCCTCTGTTCCCATTCGCTCAGCTAATTACCCTTTTAGCTTGCTTTTGCTCTATTTTCACAGATCTCCTGGTTTATTTATATCTACCTATCTATAATGATTTCAGAGCCATTACTCACAGCAGCACCAGGAAACATTACATTTCCCAATTTACAATTGCAATTATGATATCCGTCAGAAACAAATGCAGCTGCCTTTAATTTTAAGCAATATTTTGATCATTGTAATTAAAAAAGGAACTTATGGCACTGCACACATTAGAGAAATTAATGTAATTTCCTGGCTGCCTTAAAAGGTATGCAAATAGTGGTCTCTGGATGAGAGATTTGGGGGAGAATTAACCCTTTTTGGTTGATTTTACCACTCTTCAAGGCCTATTGAAGGCCTTAATAATACAGTTTTTAAGACTATAATTCAATGTAGGATTTAATCTGTGAGTTCTTTGTCCTTCAACTTCTTCTTTTTCCTACTATTCTCTTTCTGAAATTGCTGGTTATTAAAGGATTTATGTGCAAACAAGACCATTTTCCTGTCACTGCTCATTTCAGCTCGCCTGTTTCAATGTGTGGGGACAGATGAAATCCAGTTGCTGATATTATAATCACTGCCACAATTGCATATTACAAACTCAATAACAAACTCTGGCAGATCCCAGGTCTGTGTCTCGCTGTGCTTTACAACAAGCAGAATTTACAGCCTGGATTTGGATTCATGGCACAAAAAAAAAAAGCATCTCTGAGGGAAGCGAGGATTCAGATGAACAGACACAGAACATCCTTTTCATGGAGCTTGAGGCTCATTCAATTAATTTTAATGTGCTGCTTTAGCCACGAAAGGTGCAAGTTTGACTTGTTGTTGTCTTAGCAGCAGGGGATTCATCAGTGCATGGCTTTTCTCCTTGTGCTATTTGCTGTCTCCTCTGTTCCTTTGGCCACTGGGTGCCTTTCCCAGCTTGGGGCTTGTTCTGCAGCAGTGAAATGTTAAAAACAGGCACATGGGAATTGCCAAATGTGGGCAAACCTGGGCTTCTCCCAACTTTCTGTCCTTTCTGTGAGGCTAAAATAAACAAGGAGGAGAGGTGGCCACAGCTCTTGCGGTGGACAGGGTTTAATTGTTGCTCTTATCACTGTTTGTGGTGTGAGTTTTCCCTGCAGATCCTGGCTGGCTGGTGCTGTACCAGTGGGAAATGTCCCTGGTTTGAAACTCCTAATGACAAAAATGCTGGGGAAAGGGACATTCCGTGGGATCAGCAAGCACACAAACAGCCTGGGGAAGTGTGGGTGCTCCAGAATCACGTTGGATGAGCTGGGGGAGAGCGAAATGACACCGAACTAAATGATCTCATCACAATTCCCTCTGTTCTGCTTCTCATTTCTGCAATCTGGTAACTGGTCTGACCACAGATTTCTATCAAGTCCAAGATGATCTTGAGATAATTTGATGTCTGTCAGTAACAGGTCAGGAAGACAAAAAGCCTTTTTTTCCTCCCTTTAAGCACCCAGAGCTGCAGAAGAGAGACAATCCTATTGCAAACAGAACATTTAAGTGCGAGAGAGGAAGGACTGGCTCCTTTTAGGAATTTTCCTCCAGGTCAACACCTCATCAGGGTGATCACATCCTTAATTTCAGCCTGGAAAGATCAATCCTATTGAAGGAAATCAAGCTGCAGCAGTTGTGTGCACGTCAGTGCTCAGAGCATGGAGCAATAATCACTCCCTGATCAGAACTGGCTTTGCCATTATCTGCCTGGTGCTGGGCTATGATATATGAAGCAATTTTGGCTGAGACAGTTTCTGTTTTGTGTGCAAGCAGATCCTGACTGGTAAAAACTATACAGAATTGTTTTGGGTTGTTTTTTTTTCCCCTTTGTGCTTTCTTTTTTTTGCCTTATGAAGGAGTAATATTTTAAACTAAAAGGAGTTTTCAAACTACAGTCACCATCATTCATCTTTACAGTCCTGGGGTAGGAACAATCTCTTCATTAGACACTGAATTTTTCTCCATTACAGCACTATCTGAATGCATTTATTTGGTCATTTATTAGAAGTTACTTGATGGGGTGCAGGGAAGGAGAGGACTAAATTAAAGCAAAAAGGCTGTGTGCGTAAACACGCCTGTATATTCTAAGTGGAGAAGTCTATAAAAAAATTCCAATTTAATAACAGCCATAACTCTGGGGCTCACACCGAAAACACCTCACTTGCTGCAGTGATAAAAGGAAAAAAGTGCGTTGGCCCAAGCCCCATCCGCCCAATGGGTTTTTATCCAGCTGGGGCTGAGGAAAAATGATTTCTCTTTAAATATTGCATCAGCATCCAGCTCTTTGTTCAGGGACAGCCTCGCGTGTCTCAGGCCATGATATTCTTGTTGGCTGCACTTTGCTTTGGGAGATCTGCAGGCAGCCAGGATTGAAGTGGAGCAGGGTTTGACCAAGCCAGGCTTTTGCTTTTAGGATTGCCCAGGCCTGGCCTGTGCTTTGTGCTGCAGGAGTGCCTCGGGGCCAGCTGATCAGAGGCTGGATGTGGAAATTCAGCTCACACCAGGATCCTGTGTGGATGGAACTGGCACCACCTCATCAGCAATGCAGGGTAACCCCTCCTGAAGCCAAGGCAGCAGGAGGGGCTCACTAATGGAACAGAACAAACCCTAGGAGAGCCTGAATGGCAGTGTGAGGCACCAAGCAATTAATGCTGGGAAATTCAGACTTTATGGACAGGTCTGGTGGTTTGCTTCCTGTTCAGAAGCCGGGTGAGCTCGCTGTACAAACCAGAATGTGCTGAAGTTGGAGAACCTTGTTCTCCCACAACAAAACCTCCCTTCTGCACCCTGCTCATCTCCTCCAAGCCTGCTTTTCACCCACACTCCCCCTCCCACCCCTCTGGCTCCTTGTGTTTGTTCTCTTGGCTCAAGCTCTGTGCCAGCAGTGCCCATTGCCCCCAGACTGCAGGAGCTCCTGCACGGGGTGCTGCAGGTTCTTCCCCCAGGAGATCACACCTTTGACTGGAGTCAGAACATCGCTTTCCCACCCAACATCGTGCTTGGAGCTTGGCTGAGGAGATCAAAGAGCCTCTCCCCCATTTCTGTGCATGTCACACCATCATTCCCAAGTTAGTTCTCCTAGGATGCCTGTGAGGCTGCTAATTTTAGAGGATCTATCACTGTTTCTGGGTTTATTTTGATTCCCCTTCTCACTTTTATTAAAACAGACAACTCTTCCCTGCATATTCCAGAAGGCTGCTATGGTTTCTCAGAGGAGATTTGTAAAAACTAAAAACCAAAAAGAAGGACCACTTCCATCCAAATGCTCTTAAAAATTTAACAAAGCAACACAACAGCTCACAGCTCAACAGGAGCATTTAGTCTTTTATGCTTAATTTCCACTGTGAATCTCTCCCTCAGAAGTGTGCTCATGTAGCCAATTGCACAGTGAAAATGCCAGACTGAAAAACAAACGCAGCGCAGGCATTTGGCCTCTCCAAAAGATAGCAGGACATAAAGCAGAATTATGATCCCGGGATGCAATAAAAAGAGATAAAAATTTCAGAAGAGATCAAAGTAATTTGGGAAGCAAATGAAACATTTACATGAGAATCAGACCTTATAAATGGGAAGAGAGCAAATGGTATCAGCCTGGATTTGTGTCAAGGAGGTCTAAGGGCAGATGTGTCTCAGGAACCTTTTTAGGTGTTTGGAGCATCCTCAGAGCAAAATCAGGGCCAGGAGGAGGAGGAGAACTGAGCTGTGGACGTCACTGAGGTGCCCAGGGAAGGGGGAATGGGCTGTGAGTGGGTGAAGAGCTGGGAAAGGTCAGGTTGGTGGGAACAGCAGGTATTTATCTGTTTGTAGATAAACAGCCATGAGAAGACCTTTGGCAGCCTAAAACTTGACAGAGACACCCAGAGAAGGGAGATTTTGAGCTGGTCCTGGCTGGAAATCCTTTGGAACCTCACCCAGGAGGTAAAGCAACACTTCCCTGCTACAACTCACACCGGAGAGGGACTGGGAGAAAACAAAAGGATTTCATGGTGTAAATTAAGGAAACAGCTGTTCAAGCGACACGGGTGAGCAAAGCCGAGCAGTTGGAGATGAAAATATTATTATAACCATCTTTCAGCCTTTCCTTTAGGAACCCCAAGCAGATGGAAGGGTCAGCATTCCCCATTTCAGAGGTGACAAAGTAATAGCTTGATCCTGAACCAGCAGCCAAGGGAAAGGAGGGATGGAGTCTGTGCGGAGGGAGGGAATGAAAACAAAATTAACACAAAGGAGAGAAAGCAAACAGAGAAGAAATGCAAGTCTTAGGAGGAAGAGCAGCTCTGTGTGAGGGGTGGCTGGTCCAGCAGGAGGCTCAGCAGCTCCTCAGCACTGTCTGTGCACAGGTAGGGCTGCCCAGCAGTGATGGATGGCAGGTGCTGGCAGCAGCAGCCCAGCCTCTGAAACAAAGCCCTTTGACAAAGCTGTTAATTAGACCCAGCACCTTATCACCAGCATGGACTCTCCATCTATTTCCCTGCATGAATTGGGATCATTCCCAGAGAGACACAAAGGGGAGAGCAGAACCTCACCCCAAAGCCGGCTCCGATCAATTCTCATTTGCCTGGGACACGTTCCTCTTTTTTTGTCTCACCTGACAGGGGCCGGGAGAAGCAATTTTTAAACGTCACAGCTCATGACCTCCACCTCTCCTGCCTTCTTGCAGGATTCATCCCTGCTCCGGCTGGGGAGGGAGGAAGGTGCAGCAGCCCTTGGGAGAAGGTTTCAGTTTAATGCCCAGCATGTTCAGCTTTGGATCTTCTATTGAAATCAGGGAATTTGTTAGGCTGATGAGGGAAGGCTGCAGTGGAGAAACACAATAGCAGAGTGGGATTAGGCCTGGAGTAAGTGTCTGTACTTTGGAGGATTAATGAGAAAACTGCAATGGATTTTACATGGTGAAAAGGATTCGCTGAATGCTTTAGGTGAAATGAAATTAGTCCCACTCATGCTCTCTGAGCCTCCAAGCAGGAGAGGAGACTGGCACCCTCCCATCACGTGTAATAGCCAGATCCCCTCCAGCTGCTGTTCTTTATGGAAAATTCCAGCACAGCACTGCTGGCCATTTATTTCCATTTAGGATGGCAAGGCAGGCTCCATCTCTGGGCACAGAGAAATCCTGACAAAGCCAACTCTGTGTCCAGGGACTCCGAGGCTCCCTGAGGCTGAAAGTGAGGAGAAACACTTGCCTCAGACACTCCAGATGCTCCAAATCCTCGCAGGAGAGAAGGCTCAGAAGGAGAGACCCTGAAATGGAGCAGGGAGAAGGAACATGAGTTCTTCAACACATGGGGCAAGGTAGATGGAATAAATCAGCACGTGGATGGATGAAATCATCCCAGGGTCAGGCTGGCACACGAGAGGTACCAGGGAGAGGCTTCCCAGACCCCTGATGGAGGGCACAGATGGGGAAAGAGGGGCTTGCTGATTCTGGAGCATTTACAGTGCCCAGAGCTGCTGCTCCTGGAAACAGAAGAGGCCACTGAGAGCAGCTTGGGCTGGCTGGTGCCTCCTGTGTGTTGCCTTGCAGTCCATCATTCTGTCTAATTAGGCACCTCTGACACACAATTAATCCTATTTGCCCGCCAGCTTTTTTATCTTCCCTCCTGCTTTTATCAGGCAGAGAATTAGGCCCTGCTGGCATGCACAGTGCACTGCACAGACCTGGCTTTTCAGGGGGATTTGGAGACTTTTCAGAAGGCAGAGCCCATGATCTTAAAAGTTTGTTAGGAGTAATTAATTTCTTTCTCTTCTCTTCTTTTTCTAATCACTGAGTGTTGATTTCACCTCTGCTCAGACAAGCAGAAAGGCAAAGATGTGAGGTGGGTCAGAACTCAGTTCATGGCTGCAAAGTCCAGTAAATCTCCGTTTTCAGCTGCTCCCCTCAACTTATCCACTGTCCTCATCATCCCAGGCTTCAGCTGGAAATTCCACAGACCTTCAGAGCTGCACTTTCAGGCCACAATTTATTTCCATTTAGGATTTTCTTACCAGGAAAGGTGGTGGGAATTTGAGATTTTCAGGTCTCTTCTCCACCCCATGAAAAGATTGGTCTCACCAACCTCCAAGAAAGAGAAGGAAAAAAAAGAAGTTAAAATTCTTAAACTCCCAGCACGATCACTTTGGCAACGAGACAGGTTAAATCTCATTCCTCCCTGAGATTTCCCCATGAGATGCCTTCTCCTTAACTGGGAAAGAAGGAAAATCTGCCTGCATGGTGAAAATGGACTGCAGATAAGATCTGATGGCCACTGAATCCAATACTTCCATGCACAGGTCAGAGGCAGAACAAAGATTCCAGACAGCCCAGTGCCCTTATCCTGGCAATAGTGAATAGGGAATAGGAATAGGAAATAAGAAATAGGGATAGGAAATAGGGAATAGGGATAGGAAATAGGGAATAGGGAATAAGGAATAGGGAATAGGGAATAGTGATAGGAAATAGGGAATAGGGAATAGGGATAGGAAATAGGGAATAGGGAATAGGGAATAGGGAATAGGGATAGGAAATAGGGAATAGGGAATAGGGATAGGAAATAGGGAATAAGAAATAGGGAATAGGGATAGGAAATAGGGAATAGGGATAGGAAATAGGGAATAGGGAATAGGGATAGGAAATAGGGAATAGGGAACAGGAAATAGGGAATAGGGAATAGGGGATAGGGAATAGGAAATAGGGATAGGAAATAGGGAATAGGGAATAGGGATAGATTCCCTTTTTAAAGATATTAAACTCCCTCCCGAGTCCATCCTTCCAGGCCCCTCTCCCTACCAGCTCCATACACCCCCAAATATGTATTTGAATACGTATTTAAATATGAGCTTCACCCTCAGCCCCGTTTTTGTTCTCGTTGGGAGCAAGGCTGAGAAGATTGCAATAATGAGAGTTCTACACTTGTTTAGGAAATGAAGAGGCAGGAAAAGGTCACGCTGCTCCCCCTCCCTGTTCCCTGCTCAGCAAGAGCTGCCTTCCCCAGCCAGCCCCAATCCAGCCCTCTCACAGCCACCCTGGGGACCACTCCCTGTTAGCCCCTCCTCGTTCCAGCAGCTTTCTGCTTCCTGTAAAACAATGATTAACAAGACACTTCTGACTGAGCAGGTACTGCAGAGAGCTGCACCTTCCCCACCAGCTTCCTCCGCTGCCTTTTATATATCACGCTGAAATGTAATTATCTCCACGGTGCAGGGTGTAAATCAGGGTGTGTGTCAAGACGATTTCCCTCCGGGTTTTATTTTATTGCGTAATAATATTTGACACAGGGCTTAGAGGTGCTGTTACCTGCCTAATCGTGTGAAACAATTTCATGTGCAAACAGCTGGTAAGTGTGAAAACTGCCATCAACCAGCTCCAGGAAATGCTCTGCTTCCCTTATCTGTTCTTGGGAAATACTCCCTGGCACTGGTGTTTCCCCATCAGGCTGGGAGGAGCTGCTCTGCCCTCACACAGGAGAATCCAGCTCCATCCTCCCTCCTTGGTGTGCAGCGGGAATCAGGGTCTCCATCTGTGTCAAACCCCTCAGGCTGGAAGGGATGAAGTTAATTTGGAATAATTAATTGGTTGGGTTTATTATCTCAGAGAGGAAACCCCTCTGTATCAGGGATGTTGGCCCAGCCTAATCTCTCACAAATAATCTGGGAGGGAGAGGTTGGGCTGTCGTCCTGCTCAGGTACAGGATTTTGCACTCAGTTTCCCTCAACATCCGTCATTTGGGGTTGGTGTTTCAATACCAAAGGGGACATGAAGGTCCTGAGGGCTGCAGGGATGGATCAGGAACAGGGGAGCACGTGGAAAACCCTTGGGAGTCCAGCTGGGCACTCAAAGTGGAGCTCTCAGTCCTTATTTACAAACCCTGCTCAGGCAGTGTTTTCCTGAATGGCCAAATCCTCCTTCGCTTGGGAACGCGGAAATGAACCCAACCCAGGTGTAACATCAAAATGGAAAAATTAAAGGAGCCACTTCATGCAGGAAGGAAGTGAAGATCCCCAAATCTGAGCCCCCCTTTCATTCAGGAGCTTTGTGCTGCAGAAAAACCCAAGTGCACAGGGAGAAAAGCTCTGAGCAGAGAGGAGAGCTCAGAGCAGCCCTGCCCTGCTTCTCCTCAGCACAAATGGGAGCCTCTGACTCTGCCTTGGGGAGAGGGGACAAAGGAGAGGCAGAGATGGCAATCTGGGGACAATGGTGGTTATTTATAAGGCTTTTTTTGTGCACTGGAGATCATAGCCAAAAGGCATCTGCCTGAGGTCTGCATTAGTCAGAGTGGGGCTGGGAGGGGAGGTGGGCAGCTGCTTGAAATCACCAGCCTCCAAGTCACTATTTTTTTTCTCCTCAGGGTAGCTGGCATTGTCAATGATGGTTTAACCTACTTAGGATAATAATCCCTGTAATAAAGGCATTTTTAAAAAATCCCTTAGCCCGAATGGCTGCGTGGAGGGCTATGGGAGCTGCTGTGCAGGGAGGTTCTGTGTGGGGCTTGCCAGGGAGGAGTGGTGAGCCAGCTATGTTCTGTCAGTTTTCAATACACTCCCAGACCGCCACCCCCTGCCAGGCAAGAAAATTCCTTTCCAGGAAGGGATCTGGCAGAGGCTGTCCCTTCCCCCCCAAAAGAAAGACCTCCTCCCTGTGGATTAAGGCATTTCACATCTGGAGCAACATTAGATCATCGAGGTTTCTGATGCATCCTGACAAACCCCTAATCCTGGCCACCATCTGGCCCAAAGCCCCTCTCCAGCTGTTGGGTCCCCTTTAGCGCACCCAGTGCCCAAATGTGTGACCTGGTGGCACCAGCAGCAGCCTGTCCTGCTGCCCCAGGTGCCAGGGCAGGCAGGTGTGGTGCCAGGGCTGTTGGGATCAGTTAATCTCAGGCCCAGCTGCCTGATCCCGAGGCGGGCAGAGTTCCTGGATAAACCGTTCTGATACTGGGAGCTGCCCTCTGGGATGGCTCCATGGCTTTGTGGCCAAGGTCTCCCAGCTGTCCCAATTTCACAGAGATCTTCAGAGGCCACGGATAGAGCCAGCCTTGTTCTTTAGCTGTGTTTTGTTGCTACTCCTCAATACAAAGCCCTTCTTCTCTCTCTGCTCCCAAGGCTTTTCCTCCTGCACACCGCGGCTGTCCATCAGCACCCTCAGCACCATCGCACCTCCTCGATCCATTTAATGAGGTGCAGAGCTCACTGCTTGCCTGACTCCAGCTTTGATAAGGTCCTGGCTAAACCCTTCGCTGCTCACCTGCTCAGAACGCTGAGGAAACCTGAGCTGCTGAAGCAGGAGCGCGTTGGGAGGGATGGAGTGGAACCTGCTCCCTCCCAGAGCATTTCCCCCAGGCTCAGGGTAACACAGGGACACAGGAGGGGTTGGTTTTTTTTTTTTTTTTTTGGTTTTTTTTTTTTGGTGTGTATTTACCAGATATCTTGGGAGTGAGTCACAGGGAACAGCACGAGTTGTGCCGGACGTGTTGGGAACAGAGCAGCAGGGCTGGCAGGGAAATATCTCAGGGCTGTGCCTGGCAGTGGGCAGGCAGCGAAGGTGGGGACTGGGGGCTGTGTTATCCCCTCCCTCTGCAGCCTGTCATGCGCCTGGACGTGTCACAGACGCTGCCCTTCATCCCTGTGGGCTGGGTGAAGCTTTTCCACCGCAATCCCTGGTGAGGGAGGCAGGGACACGGGAGGGATGAGGTGCCCCCAGCCCAGGGGCTGTGCCTGCTCCCTTACCCAGGCAGATCATCTCCATACCGAGTGCTCTTATTCATGAGGGTGTTCAGAGACTTTTATGGAGCTGCAAATCCCAGCTGCTCCAAGCAGGAATGAGCCAGCTGTGAGCCAGGGAGAGATTCCCCAGCGCTGGAGCAGAAATTTGCTGGGCTGCCATGGGACTAATGCAGGCAGGGTGACAGCAGCTGCATGGATGAGTCCTGGGAGGGAAGGAGAGGAGCCTGGAACATCCTGGGGCTTGTCCTGGTTATTTATCCTTCCATCAGAAAGGAGGGCTGAGGAGGCTGGAAAATCCTCAGAGGGATAAATGATGATTTAGAGCTCACTGGAGGGACTCAAGCACCTGGCACACTGGGGCCTGGGGGTGTGACACCCACGAGGGACAAGGGACAGAGAGCAGGAGCCTTCATCCCCACTACTGGAGCAACAAATCCATTGTTTCCTCCCTTTGAGGGCCGCTGAGGAAGATGATGGGGGTGGGAAGCAGCAGCCCTGGCAGTGCTGGCGATGGTGTCACCCCTGTGAGCAGGGGACAGGAGGCAGGGCACGGTGTGTGTGACAAGCAAATGGCTTTGAGAGCGTTCTGGAGCCTGCTCAGGCTAATGCAGGGTTTTATTCTAAACCATCCATGAAACACAGCTCGAAAATTGCACCTGCTATTGCTACCTCAGCCACTGCAATCAAAGCTGAGGAAATGTGTGGCTCAGAGAGCTCTGAGAAACAGCCAAAAAAAAAAAAAAAAAAAAAAAAAAAAGCAAGGCAAAAGGGAAATGGAGGGAGAGCAGTGACTGCTGATGCCAGGGAGGGGGACAGGGGCTCCCCAAGTCTGGGGGCTGCAGGGGTCAAAGGAAAAGAAAGGTCAATCATATATATAAATCAATAATAAGATGCAAGAGCAAATCTGCCTTTATTTGCATGGTGAGGAAATGATTTTGAGGGTCCTGTTAATTCTGTGTAGATCATATTAACACCTAGAAAACACTTGGTGCTCCCTGTAAAAATGGCAGCATTTGTTCAGTGCTGCAGTACAAGCAGCTGGATCTCGTCCTTGTCCTTTTGCCTGGGATTTCAGAGGGGAAAGGAGCAGTGTTTGCTTTGAACATCATTGTCAAAAATGAACGTTTGAACGTGGTTTCACAAGGACACGACTGTGTCGAAAGAAGAGGTGGGATGCGGTGACCCTGGAAATGTCAGCAGCAGTAACAGGCTCTGTGCTGGTGTCACCTGAATTCCTGGGCTCACACCCAGGCTGTGCTCTCAGCTGTGCCATGAGCTCATCCCAGATCGGGGCTGTGGGAAGGGCCAGGGAAAAGGAACAGCCTGAGGGGACACACTGAGTGTCCCTGCAGGGGCAGGCAGAGCTGCCAGGCTCAGATCTGGAGCCAGCTGCTGCAGACAGCTGCAGGATGGATGACTCCCAGCTCTGCCCTCAGCCTGGAGGCAGAGATAACAGACTGGTTGGATGTCACAGACCACGAGCCCTGCCTTTCCCATCCTCTGCATCCCCACATCCCTCTGGCTGGTACACCCAGGCAGATCTGAGGTATTAAAAAGAGGATCCTAAAGAAATTTGACTTTGCTATCTCAGCCTCGCAGCAGAACAAGATTTGGAGCTGAGGGAGCATCCATCAGAGCAGCCAGCACCCAAAGCATCCCCCAAAGAGCATCCCCACCCTCTCCTGAGACTGATCTGAGGGGAAGTAAAACATCTGTGGCAAAGCAAGGGTGTTGTGTGTTTCACTTTCCACACACTGGGATGGCCCAAGTGACAGCACAGAGCCACGAGGACTTGAGAAAAATGCATCTGAGCAGCTGTGGTGGTCATTGAGCCCAGCAGCAACGGGGTATGGGCGTGATGGATGCTGCTGATCATCCTCTGCAACACTGAATTGCCTTTTTAGATGAGAGTTATCAATTTGGCTGCCATAGCAACCCCAAAAGTCACCTAGAGGTCTGCCTGTCTGGGAGAGCAGGGATGGTTTCTGTGTGAGATCAGGGGGAATTCAGGATTTCTGGGGTTCTGGCCCCAGCTGGAGGGTGTGGGAGCCCAGGGACCAAGGCAGGACAGTGGGGGGACAGAAGAGAAGAACCGGCTCTGAAAATGGGCGCTGGTGTTTCCTGTCACAAGCCAGCAGCTTCCCCAACACCTTTCCTTCGTGGGTCCCTCTTACGTAGAGTTTAATGACTCTGAGAGCCCCTGTCCCTTTGCCACAGTTGAATAAAATCTCTCAGAGGGTTCAGGAGTCGTAGAAGGGGACAGAAAAGCCTCTTCTCACTGATGCCATATGCGGTGTGACCCCATATCTCCATTTCCTTGGAAAATCAGGCAAGAACTGGCACACTCCAACCATTTCAGTGCTTTTCTGTGAATGTTTTCAAACCCAGAAGTTTAGCAAAACTACCCTTTTCAATGCAAATAGCTACAATTTAGCTAAATAGTGATTTTCCAACCAAAGATTTCGCCGCAGATTTCCCAGACAGCTGTACAGAAAGCTCAGAGAAACCAGGGTTTCTTCCCTTCATTCTGCCACTCATACATTGCACATTTTAAACATGTTCCTGTCTGTCTGTGAGCTGGTGTCAGCTTCTCATTCCTCCCAAGCGTTTGAAGTGTATTAATTTTATTGAAAGACCTTGTCAAAGCTGCCTCTGTGCCCCCATCTAGGATGCTGGCTCTGCAGAGCCATTTTATTTTCAATCTGACCCACTGAGCACTGATTGCAAACAACGATTTCTTCTGCTTTCTGTGCATCCTGCGTGTGCCTCCCTCCTTTTTGTTTGGAGTTTATGGTCACTGGCTCTGGGTTCTGTCATGATTTGTCTTTGTTCTGTGTTTTAACCTTTGTTAGAGACTCAGCCATTGTGCAATCCCTGTTCAGTGACCTATAATATCCTAATTTAGTTGGCATTTTGATCTGGGTGAACAATCCACTGTACACGAGGCTTCTTTCCTCTTCTGTTTCCCTTTCCTTACAAAAGGTCTTCTGTGTATTTCTTCCCCCTCTTCACACCCCACTCTGTGTTTCCTTGGGTTGCCTTTCACCCTTTCTCTCTTTTTTTGTTCCAGATCAGCCTCAGCTCTCACCCCTGCTCCTCTCCCAGCCCCTGCTCCATGCTGTGGCACCAGCAGGTCCTGCAGTCCAGTTCATCCTCCCAGGATCAGCCAGAAAAGGAAACGGCTCCTCTGCTGAGGCTGAAAATTCTGTCAGCTGCTGGTGGATGAAATAATGGCCCTAAAAACCTCTGGGGAGCAAAGCCCACCCTCGTCTGAGGACCAGCAGCGAGTGCCTGTGGTGTTCACCATCACAAGAGGGAGTTTTGGGAGTTTTCAACAAAACTGCTTGGTTTTGTTACAGCAGACTGAGATAAAGCAGAGGCAGTCACAGGGTTCTGGACAGCTCCTGGCACTGCAGCCCTTGCCTGGATTGCCAGGGATAGCAGCACAGGAGGAACCTGCCAGGATCCTGTCCCAGCTCTGCCCCAGAGGGCCCCTGAGGACAAGGAGCTGGAGCTCTCTGCTCCTCTCCTGCCTCTCCTGGCATCCCCACGGCTGAGATCCACTGGGCTGCTCCACAGGCTCCTCAGGGCTGGGCTGGTGTGGAGCCTGAGGGCTCAGAGCAGAATTTCTCCCACCTCTCCTCCCCCTGTCCCCACTGGCTCTGAGCTCCTCTCTGATGGGTTCCTGTGCCAGGAGGCCCCAGCTGGGAGCTGCTGCTCACATTTCCCCTGGCCCTGGGGACATGAGTACTGCAGGGAGCCAGCAGTGGGCCAGGGGGGCTGTCCCTGCTGATTCCCCCCCAACACAACATCCAACTCCTCATCACCAGCGCAGACAGGCACAAGGTCTTGGTGGAGACACCTCAAGGCTGCAATCCAGCTCATCCTCCAGGATCAGCCTGAAAAGGAAACTGCTCCTCTGCTGAGGCTGAAAAGATGGAGATGGGTGGAGAATCAGTGCCTGGTTCTCTCAGTCTGGCCAAAGCTAGAGGAACCAGCATTGTTCATCTTCTCAATATGGCTGAGATAATCAGTTTGGGAAGGAGGAAAAATGGCTGAATAATTAAAAAATAGGTGGAGTGCTCTAATTATGATAGTGAGCTGCTTGTCCCATTAGGATCATGTTTAGGGATCCCAAAGGAACAGCATCCCTGTACCTGGCAGGTGTCAGCTGGTTGGGAGCCCCGTGTCAGCTCAGGCCTCTCCTTCCTGCCCTCCTTGCATCCTGCTAAAATAACAACCCTGGGCAGCCACACTCAGCTCTGCTGCAAGCCTGGGGATGCTCCAGTGCACACACCCAGGAGAAGGAAACACCCTCCTGGCAGCTCCTAAATCTCTGCTGTCCCATCTCTGCATGGTGGCATCCTGATGAGGACGTGAAAGAGGGAGATAACACTGAAAGGGAGGAAAACGAGGCCTGCTTGTCTCTGTCTCTGCTCTTTGGAAGGAAAGGCAGAGCGTGGCAGGACTATCAGATCTGTCAGCACGACAAGTGGCAAGGGGAGGGAAGGGAAATGCTATTGTACACCCCATCCTGGGGCTGGCAGGGGGAAGGAGAGGGAAAACAGAGGGAAAACAAGGCGGTGTGTTCGACAGGGAGCCAGCACGTTTGTTATCAAAATGGAAATGCAGCCCTTTGTTGATGGAGGTGTATCTGCTTCCCATTGTCTCCCGTGCCAGCCCTGTGAAAGGCTCCTTTGATGGCTCCGTGTTTGTGCAGGGGCTATGAAATTGCTTGGGAAGACAAAGGGAGTTGGTGCTGTGGGTAATGAAAAGGAGCCGAGGGCTGCGCTCCGCAATTTCCCCCGGAGCAGCTGTCAAAGGCTCGCTGAGAAAATTGGAAAGCTGAGGCAGGATGGGGGGCCAGTGATGAGCAGAGAGAGGGAGAGGCTGCTCTTTTGCACGGCTAATGTGGCCATCTGCTCTGCTCTGCTCTGCTCTGCTCCAGCCCGAGTGCTCCAAGCCCTGCGGCCGCTCATTGCCCGTTCCCGGTGTGCTGCTCCCATCAGCACTGAGGACAGGGCCAGGAGCTGTCTGCCACCACCTCACACACTGCCAGGAGCTGGGATGGCTGGGGAAAGGATGGGAATCCTATCTGGAAGAGCCTGAGGGCTGCACGTCTCACTCCTTTCCTCGCCCTGCTGATCGCCAGCGAGGGCACCGGGGGTGGAGTTGCATGTAAAGCAGCAGCAAACTGAGAGAGAGCAGGTTTGGATGAGATATTGGGGGAAAATTCTTTATTGTGAGGGTGGCCAGGCATTGCCCCATCCCTGCAAGTGTCCAAGGCCAGGTTGGATGGGGCTTGGAGCAAGCTGGTCTAGTGGAAGCTGTCCCAGGGGGTGGAAGGAGATGGGCTTCAAGGTCCCTTCCAATCCAATCCAATCAATCCAATCCAATCCAATCCAATCCAATCCAATCCAATCCCGATGTATGCTGAAATTCTACAGTTCTGTGATGAAAACTGCAGGGATAACACATGCAGGGAGCACACCAGGCATTGTGGAAAAACAACCAGCAAAGCTGAAAAAATATTAGTACCCAAAGCACGGCCCAGCTCAGCTGGACACTCCAGCAGGCAGCAGCAGCAGCGCTGCATGGCCCAGTCCTCCTGCTCCTCACAGACTCACTGGAATGTGCTTTCCACCTGGATTTCTCCCTTTTTTCCTGCTCCTCACCCTCAGCTCCTTGCACACCTCTCCGAGGGGTCCCACAGTGTCCCCCCTACCCCACACCCTGATCCATCCACACAGAACCTGTGTCACAGACATCTTCTATGGAAAATCCTTTCCTCAGGATTTTTTCTCCTGAGAAGCTGAGAGGCCTCAGGAAAAAAATGTAAACAATGGTTATCTGCTGCTGTGGAATGCAACAGGTGCATCTGTGATTGGTCTCATGTGGTTGTTTCTAATTAATGGCCAATCACAGTCCAGCTGGCTCGGACAGAGAGTCCGAGCCACAAGCCCTTGTTATCATTCCTTCTTTTTCTATTCTTAGCTAGCCTTCTGATGAAATCCTTTCTTCTATTCTTTTAGTGCAGTTTTAATGTAATATATAACATAAAATAATAAATCAAGCCTTCTGAAACATGGAGTCAGATCCTCGTCTCTTCCCTCATCCTAAGCCCCCTGTGAACACCGTCACAAACGTGGAGCCAGGTGTGTGTGTGTGTGTGGAAACCCTCTCTGATCACACACCCACACAAATTCTCATTAACTAACGGTGTCCCTAATAGGAGTGGGTGCCTTTCTTCACCCCTGCAGCTGGGCTGCAGAGTTTAATGGCTCAGTCATGCTCAGCCGGCCTCGCCCCTTTATCTGCTCAATGAAGAAATGGTTTATGGCACATCCACGCCTCGGCCCGAGCTGGCAATTTCACACAGGCCTTATCAGCACTCACACACGCTGTAAGGCCGCTGGAAATGAGACGTGGGATTCGCATGTCTAACAACCGGGGTTAAATGCTTTTTTTCCCTTTTTTCCCCTGCTTTTCCCCTCTGCTGCTCCTTCTTCTCCCCTCCCTCCCTTGTCTCACCAGTTACAGCTTTGACAATGGCTTTAAAAGGATAGTCTTGCCTGGCTTCTGGTAAAAGATGTTAATTTATTGTAGTCGCTTCTTTATTTGATTATTGGTTTATTAAAACTGCCAGGGGTGAGAGCGTTTCTCCTCGAACAAATCCTTTAATCTGCTACCAGCTCTGTAGGCAGGACAAACACGAGTGGCTGTGGCTTTTTGGGGGGATCACTCCCCCTTTTCAGCAGGAGGTGGGAGCACAGGGATGCAGCCAAGCCAGCTCAGAGGAGCTGCCAGCCAGGAAGGGCTGTCCCCAGAAGCAGCAGCTGTAGCTGTCACGCTCTCCTCGGCCTTGGATACACTCAATTTCCATTTGTTCAGCTCACCTGCATCCTGAAGAGCTCTTTGGCAGCGTGTGGTGACTCCCTGAACCTCTCTGTTTCAGCCTGCCTGGCAGGGACCCTCTGCTTTCTGCACCCCAAAGGGCTCCTGCACCTCACTTTTTCACCCCTGCTCCTGTTCCATATCTCCCCTAGAAAAGGGAACCCTGCTCTCCCCTGCCCATTCCTTCAGCCCTCAAACCCAAGTATCCACAGCTGCTTTTACCCTTTTTGCCCAGAATTGAGCTGGATGTCACCACAAGTGCCTGCGGTGCCTGTTTGGGGACTGAGGTGACTCCTGCAGGTGAAGGTGGGGCTGGTTTTTCTCAGCCAGGAATCCCATCAGCATTCAGAGCCAAGCGTCCCGTGTTTGCACTCAGGGATGGAGTTATTGCAGCAAATCCAGCCCCGAGGACCCATCCAGCCTTGGCTCTCCCCTTCATCCCTCTCAGCTGCACATCCTGATTTTCCTTCTGCTCTGCCCTCCAGCTCAGGGATGTTTTCCCTGGGCAGAGATGCTTTTCCAGTGGCAGCAGCTTGTTCCAGGCTGCAGTTCCTGCCACATAAAAGCCAGAAGCAGCAGCAGAGCAGAGCGATTCATGGCAGTGGTTAAGGTTTTATGCAGAGCCTTCCAGCCTAAGTGTTGCAGGGCACTTAGAGGGCTGCATCAAAACACAGCCCCAGGGTCCCTCCAGAGACAGGAAAAGAGTCCCCAGGGCAACCTGAGCTGGGTTAGTGGCTTTGTCCAGGACCTGGGAGGGCAAGCAGAGGGGAAGGTTGGCTCCCTTCCTTCTGAGCTGGAACAGGGCACTTCAAACAGCTTTAAAATCCTCAATTGCGGGTCTAAAAGTGACATAAATTCAGTGCTTTGGTTTGTTTTTTATTTTTTATTTTTTTGCTTTTAAGGCATTGCTGTTGTAATTCCTGGATGCTTTGGGGAAGACTTGGGACAGATTTAATTTAGCTGAGGGGAGAAGCAGCCCCTAAAGCAATTGCTGGACCTGCAACTTGAACTCCAAGGACAGGAGAGAGGAGAAAGCCTCCCAAGATGTGCTGGACTCCCTCCTCTTCTCTCCCTGCTGCTTTTCAACAGAAAGTCACCTTCAGCACTGATGGCTGGGGCAGGACAAGGTGCCTGTGGCTGCAATTAAATCAGGTTTTACCCATCCTGGGGAATCTGCACATTGCCAAGGCTCCCACATCAGTGATGCCTCTGAAATGTCTTCATCACAACTGTCTCAGCTGACCTGTAATTTAATTTTCTTCCTTTCTGTCTTAGACCCGTGCGGTTGCATCCCTCTGCCTTTCACTGGAGCAGAATCACAGACATCCAGCACCTCCTGCCAGCCTCTGAGGGAAGGGATTCAATGACTCTCCTGGACAGCTTGTTCCTCGCTCCTCTCATTAAAAACCTTTCCCTTCCACTTCACCTGGATTGTCTTGCTGCATTTTTGCCTCTCCCATTCATTAGAAATAAATAAGTGATGAACCAAGCAGATTTCCTGCCTCACTTGCTCCATAAGAGCTTTTGACATGGTCCATAGGAAATGAACCTCAACCAGAACTTAATTTTTTGTTCCCAAACAGGAGACACTTGAGATTAAGGCCTGAGACCCAGAAAAAAAATGTAAATAAGGGGCTTTAATGCAAGATGTTGATTATAAACCTGGATCTGTCCTCCCACAATGAAATGGTGCCTGAGGGCATTAAGCTCCTGCTCACATGTCAGTGTTAGGGCAGAGAGGGCTGAATAATTCATCAATAAACCTCAAATTTGGCTTCCCTGCCTGTCTGGGAGCTCTGCCTCTCCCAGAATCCGTTCATTAGGTGAGGTAACTCATAAAAGTGGCAGAGGGACCCCGGGTGGGAAGCCCTGCTCCGAGTGGAAGTTTAGAATTTGCTTTGCTTTGCATCAGGAATCAGCTGGGACAATTCCAGCAGGGAAATGAGAGCTGCTTGGTGTTGGTTATGCTGCTCACATGGCTCTGGCTGTCTCCTGAGCAGCTGAACTCAACCCCTGGAATGAGTTTCCTGGGTGAATATCACGCTGGATTTCCATAAATGTGCTAAAACATTGCTTAAAATTCGCTTCTCTCAGTCAGGCTGATCTATCTCTGGGTCCATCTGTGTCATTTTATTTCCACAGCACCCATCACCACTCACTCTTCCTCAATCTAATCTTCCTCATCTAATTATTAATTCCTCCACTGGAATGCTTGCTGCAAGCTCCCATCAGAAGCTTGGAGATACAACTGGAGTAAATCAGTTGAAAAATGAAAAAAAAACAGATATAGTCTGAATTTCCCTGCATTTAATCCCAGTTTTCCAAGCCCTTTTAAACTTTTGAGCAACATTCACACATCCAGGAAGGGGTGGGAGGCAGGGGAATGAAGATAAATGGACATTTAAGTTCACTCAGACAAAATTCCACTAGAAATGGCAAAATCTGATGGAAAGGAGAAGAATTTGGTGATTATTTTTTTATAGAGGAGAGTTTGTGAGCCCCCAGACAAATGTCAGGGCACTAAGCCTGGGAGCAGCCAGGGAAAAGAGTGGAAAGCTCAGCTCAGGAAGCAGGAGGTGTGATAATACCTGGGGACAAGGCACTGGAAAAAGAGATAAATTATCCTGAGAAGGATGCAAGGAGCCTGTGCAGGGAAAGGATTACTGGGATCATTCAGGGAATGACAAAATTACAAGACAAGGTATTTTTGTCAAGGGCAGACTGAAAGGGCATCAGATGCCAAAGGGATGGGGGAAGAAAAGGAGGAAGAAAAAGGAGAGGAAAAAGGAGGAGGGAAAAGGAGGAGGGAAAAGGAGAGGAAAAAAGAGGAGGAAAAAGGAGGAGGGAAAAGGAGGAGAGAAAAGGGTGAAGAAAAGGGAGGAGGAAAAAGCAGAGGAAAAAAGAGGAGGAAAAAGGAGAGGGAAAAAGGAGAGGAAAAAGAAGGAAAAAGGAGGAAGAAAAAGGAGGAGGAAAAAGGAGGAAGAAAAAGCAGAGGAAAAAGGGATTTCAGCCCTCCAGCCAAACAGAACCAAGGAGGAGGCAGTGACGGGCGGGCAGCAGCCAGGAATCGTCTCCTTTTCCCCACCAGCCAGAAGTGGGAGATTCCAACATCATTCTCCATGGATTTTAGGCCTTGCCCAGCGGGAAGGGAGGGAAAAGCAAAGCCCATCTCTGTCAGAGACTTCGCAAGAATGAATCACTCTCCCCTCACCCCGGAGCGCCGCCGTCTCCTCCAGGTGACAGCTCACGTGGGAGGATAAATATAAATAAAGAGAGGGAAGCTGCAGCGTTTTGATGACTCATGTAATATTCATTTTGAATTAGTTTGTACATGATTCTATAAAAAAAAAAAAGGCAGACATTCCATAAGATTTTTTTTTTAATTTTTTTTTTGCAAGCTCCAATTTGCTGCTGGCAAGGAGCAGCGCTCGGGTCTTTTATGGGTATTAGTTCCATAGTGTATAGCAGGAGGCAGAGGAAGTTTAATTATGATTCACTGAGCCACGTTGTGGGTATGTTTTAAAGCCACTTAATTAGTGTAGAAATATACAGCTGTAATTATCCTGAAATATGGCCTAATTAACCTATCGAAAACCCATGCACGTGGCTCAGGAAACTTGGAAGCATTAATAGTCTATTAATACACCGGGGCTGACAGCCCATCATGCTCACATTTGGGAACAGGAACCTCCTCCCGTGACCTCCCATTGAGCAGAGATTCCTGTGGCAGGTAAATCCTGCCCTTTCCCTGAGCTGGAGCTGCTCCTGCCGCAATCTTTGTGTTTAAATTGGAACAAAGCTGCTGCGGTCCTAAAGCTGCTGATCACCCAAACCTTTGCTCTGTCCTCTTCCTCGGTGCTGAAATTCATCTCTCAATCCCTGCAGCCCTCAGCAGACATTCCTGCAGGCTCAGGGTGTCCCTTCAGCCCTGCTGCGTCGCTGTCCCCTCCCTGGAACCAGGAGCATTAAAGCTGCAATGGGAATGCATTCCCTGCTGGATGCATTCCCAGCCCTGGAGCAGAAAGGAGATAATCAGCGAGATAGATAAAGCACAGCCCAAGCAAAAAAGGTGATGGCCAAAGGTCTTGTGTTCAGTGCTGGGTGTTAAAGCTGATAAAAGCTGGGAAAACCAATTATCACTTCAAAGGCACCGTGATATCCAAGGCCAGGCTGGACAGGGCTTGGAGCAGCCTGGGACAGAGGAAGGTGTCCCTGCCATGGCAGGGGTGGCACTGGGTGTTCCTTTAACACCCAGTTAAAGTTCCTTCAAAGTTCCTAAACTTTTAAAAGGAACTTTTAAAATTTCCTTTAAAGTTCCTTCCCACCTGTGATTCTATCCCAGATCCTCCCCAGCCATCCTGGAGACCCAAGGAATTTGCCCTTGGAATGCTGCTTAGAGGAACTTTAACAAAGCAAAACAGCAAATTAATGCCCTGTCCCTTATTCCATCATTTTATAGATGAGAAAACCAAGGCACAAGCTTGGAAATTTAATTCCCTGACTCTGCTTTCCTCAGGCCCTGCTCCAACAACCAGGCCACGCTGCTTCTTCGCTGGGAAAACTGATTTTAACAGAGCTTCATCTTCCAGGAAGGAGCATTTATTTCTTCCACTTGAGCTGAAGAGACAATCCCAGGATTGGCAGGGAGGGGTGGCGAGAGGGAGAGGGAAAGGCAGGGAGGAAGCAGCTGGCACGAGGTTCCTCAGGCAGAGCACACCACCAAATATTCCAGCAGTGTCTTTCCTCATCCTCTTGGTGATCAAAGCCACCCAGATTGAATCCGGCTCGTAATCATCCACAGGGTAGTTTGCTTAAAATTCCCCTAATTATGGAAGTGCAGCAAATTGCTGCTCCATGATGAACTGAATAGGAAATGGAAGGCTCCCCCAACCCAACTGCTGCCACGGTGGCTTAAAGACAAAGCAGGAGGGAGGTTCAGAGGGAGGAGAGACAAAGAAATGCAGGTGGGAATGAGCAGGGAGAGGAGGGGAGGACCAAGGGAGGGAGGGAATTGTCTCTCTCCCACTTCTCTGTGGGATGCCACCAGTTTTGGAGAGCTGAGAGAGGAAGAGAGCACTGGAATGCAGCCTTGCTGAGCTGGGCCTGCCACTTCCCCAGCAATTGTGACACTAGACACTGTGCCACAGGCAGTGTTTTGACCAGAGCTTCTGGCTGAAACCCAGAGAGCTCATCTGAGCACCATCCTGCCTGAAATGCAGGAGTGGGGCACCTCTCTGGACAAATAATCTGTATTATTTTCTCTCAGAGTGCTCTCGCAGTGGCGACTCCTCATGAGAGGTGCCAGCAGGTTCCACAGAGGGCTCAGCTGAGTCACTTAGGGACAAGGGGCTGGAAGAGGCTGTTCTGTGTTAACAAGAGGTGTTCTCTTCCAAATTCACCTCCATTTTAGGGCAGCTCTGAGAGCAAGTCCTCTCCTTGTCCTCTTCAGAGAAGCCATGCCCGGGATCCTGATGGAGTTGTCTTGCTCTGGATGCTCTGTACTGAGAGTGAGAGGGAATTCTGCTGCCTCCATCTCTCTCAGGAGCACACACAGGCTGTGATTAAGCAGAGCACTTTGCTTACTTAATATCAGTGTCACTCCCAGAGCCCGGGAATGAATGAGCTCAGCAGCGCAGAGCAGAGCCTGAGCCTCCCTCAGTCACAGGCGGCTGCTTGGGCTCCATCCTCCTCCTCCTCCTCCTCCTCCTCCTCCTCCTCCCTCCTTCCAGCACAACACATCAAAAGCTGCCTGCAGGAGCCAAATCATCCTCCTGGGAATGCCACCCCCATCAGAAACCGGTGCTGGGGAGGGAAAACACCACAGACAAGTGTAATTCATCCCACCCGGCTGTTTGTACTCGAATAAACCCTCTGGTTCTTTTGAGATAAACAACCACAGAAAATAAACACCCAGCCAAAAATGGGCATTTTTTTTGCCAGCGGCTTTGGTGTGACTCTTTTCAGCAATCTCCAGCCACAAGGAGTACCTGTGTTGAAAGGAGTTCAAGTGGGAAAGGACCCCAGGGCTGCTCTGCCCAATCTTCTGCTCAAGATTTGTGGGGTCAGAGGAGGTCGCCCAGGAGGAGGAATTTGGGCTGGATATCCAGAATAAATTCTCCCCTGAGAGGGTGGGGAGGCCCTGGCACCCTTTTCTGTGATATCTCACTGTAAATCCAGGTGAACCCTTTTCTGTGATATCTCATTGTAAATCCAGGTGAACACAGTGGGTTAAACATTTTCATCACATGCAGTGGCACAGGACTATCCTACATTTTCCTTAATCCGGGTGCTTTTCTCCCCCCAGAGTTGTTTATTTCATAGTCAACTTCCAATATAATTTTTACCTTGTTTTGCATCACTGTAAATCATTTCATTAATGAAAAAAAAAAAAAAGGACCAAGTCATTATAAAGCAAATATACAAAATACGCCGAGCTAATCTCTCCCTTATATTGCAAGGATTAAATAAACAGAAATATCAGCAGAAGGTATTCCAGACACGTTGGGCTGCCATAAAATCTGCTAGGTGAACTGTTCATTTACATATTCCCCAAATACAATGGGATGACACTTTTGAAATTAAAAACTGATGATACAAATGGCATTTAAAGTTCATTTAATATTATTTGTTAAAATTTCACTGACAAATCTGTCATATGCGAGGCAGATCCTATTACTAGGAGGAGAAAAAGAAAAGCAATTGAAATCCAAACCCACCCCAACACTGAAGGGTCTATTAAGACAGTAGATGAGAATTTGCATTATCAAATAATCCTAACAGGAGAATTTATAAATGGAAATGTAAACTGTGCAGGGTTTTAAATGTTAATTCATCCCCATAACTAGTTTCATCAACAGCTTGACTGTGTTTCTGCTGGAGACAAGGCAGAGATGTTTCCCTGGGGGATTGGGAGAGCCCAGGCAGCAGCAGCTGGGTTTGTGAACAGCAGACCTGGAGGCACCTGGGATTTCGAGGCAGTGCAGGTGGATGAACCCTGGCTCCAGCCCCAGCCCTGCTTTGGGCATTCCTGTGCCCCTTTCCCACCCATTCCTGAGTACTCCACACACCTGCACACCACAACACCCCAGATCCTAAACCCCTGAACTCCTACAGAGCACTGACCCCATCCCTTGGCCTGAAACTTGGAAAATTATCCCACTGCCCAAAGAGATCCAGAGCAAAACCCTTTTATCCAGGTTGAATGGCACTGCTTAAAAGCAGGTAGATATTAGGATCTCTTTTTGTTTGTTTATTTATTTTCCCCTCACATAAATATGGAAGGGAAGCATTGCAGGTGAAACGGTGCATGGAGATTAATCTGGTTCATAGCCCCCATAAATATTAACAGGCTGGTAAATGTGTAACCTTATTACTTTGTCCCTCTGCTCTCATCTCATCCAAGCTATTTTCAGCAGAGAAGGTTAAGTAAGTTGGTAAATGAGACCATGGAAAAAGAGAAGGTGTTCATGCAGAGCCAGAACAGAGGTGGGATCAAAGCTTTCCTTTCCTTTCCTTTCCTTTCCTTTCCTTTCCTTTCCTTTCCTTTCCTTTCCTTTCCTTTCCTTTCCTTTCCTTTCCTTTCCTTTCCTTTCCTTTTCCTTTTCCTTTCCTTTCCTTTCCTTTCCTTTCCTTTCCTTTCCTTTCCTTTCCTTTCCTTTCCTTTCCTTTCCTTTCCTTTCCTTTCCTTTCCTTTCCTTCCCTTCCCTTCCCTTCCCTTCCCTTCCCTTCCCTTCCCTTCCCTTCCCTTCCCTTCCCTTCCCTTCCCTTCCCTTCCCTTCCCTTCCCTCCCCTCCCCTCCCCTCCCCTCCCCTCCCCTCCCTCCCCTCCCTCCCTTCCCTTCCCCTCCCTTCCTTTTCAAACAGAATTTTTCCCTTCTCTCCCCTTCCAGCAATTCCACCACATGAAAAGCTGAGTGGGGAAATGAACAGACACTTTCATTTCCACTATAATAAAATGTGTACGGGGGGAAACAGTGGAGGAAAATCTTCACCCACAGATTAAAGCATCAGCTCTTGTCCCTAAGGAATTTTCCTGGAGGATGGAGATCCCTGAGCGAGGTGGGAGCTTGGTGCCACAGGAAGGACCTGAGTGAAAAGGGCATGAAATGCACAAAGGGGGTTTCTAACACCAGGGTTTATCTGGGACTCCGAGCACTCACAAAATTACTGAAATGACTCTTAGAAAAGCAAATGGATGGAGCCATTAGGTCACAGAAGCTCTCAGAGTCTGGCTGCAGCTGTAAAAGTGTTTATGGCTTCTGGAGGGAACTTGGGGGAGATGGGAACAGGGAAAGGTCAGTGCTGCTCCCTGAGCAGGAAAGGAGGGGACAGCAGGGACATTCTCCTTGCTAACAGAAGGGTCTCCAGCCTGCAGGGGCCTGGGGGTGAGCGCTGGTGCTCAGCATCACACCACAGGCTGCTTCATACCACAGGCTGCTTCCCCTGCCTCTCCACGCTCCCTGCTCAAACCTCTCCTGCAAAAAAAAGCTGCTGGGGCTGGAGAAACTTGCAGAGTTCCATTTCATACCCATCTCCTGGGTCATGGGGGGTGTTCTCCCGTGAGCAAGGAGGAGCATCCTCAGCACCCCAGACACAGCAGAGGAGTTTGGGATGCTCACAGGCAGGACGGCACTGCAGAAAGGTCTGAAGCTGCAGCTTGGGCTGTGTCTCCTCTTCCCAATCCCTGTGGGGCTGGGCCAAACCTTGGGCTGGAGTTCTCCAGCCAGCAGAGAGACACAGACACAATTTAGAAAAGGACTGTTTCTCCAGTAATTAACATTTGTGTCCTGCTGGTTTTATTTCCTGTGTCCATGTTTTTCCATCCAGCAGCGCAAATGATGTGGGTTTCAAAGCAATCATGCCATTTTCTGTTAGCTGATCTTTTAATGCCTAGGATTTATGAAAGATGGCACCCTATATTTTTGTGTTTACATGGATCATTGCTGAATTGGAACTCATCCTGTTTTCATGAAAGGATTCCTCCCTTCTTGGCAGAGCAAAGGAGTTTGTTTTCAAATCTAGCCTATGTGAAAGATCATGTGGCCATGAAGGAAATCTTGAATCCGTTCCAAGTGGTGAGTCTCACGAAGGCAGATCTGTACCAAAACCTCTAACACTTGCAGTTTCAGATATTTTCAGCAGGGAAAACCCTCAGCTTGGCGAAATCTCACAGAGGAGACATATTTCACTGACATGAGCTTTCCTGAAAGACAAAAATCCTGAATTATATACAAAGGAAAGAAGAGGGGGGGAAAAAAGCAGCTGAGACTTTATACAGCACTGCCATTGATCAGCTGCCCTGAAAAGCAGCGACTGCTGGGGAGAGCAGAGAGCCAAAAATCTGCAGGGATGCATCAGGTGAGGATGCAGATGGGGACTGGGAGAGGCACCCAAAATCAGGGGAGCAGAGGAACCCAAAATCAGGGGAGCAGAGGGAAATGGTGCTGGATTTGAACCTGGTTCTGGGTTTTAACAGCAGCAATCAGATATTGGGCAGAACATCTGCACTCCTCTTCCTCACTGGGGATGGATTGCTGTTGGTTTTCTTGGTTCTTATAGAGATGGGGTAACTGAGAGGTGTTTGAAAAGATTTTATTCTATTATTAATTTTGATACATAGTGAGATACAAGAAATGCCAAACTCAGCACCATTCTATCAGAAACTAACCTATTTCTTAGTTATAATACTTTATAAATCTTTTTGAGCTTAGTAACTTGTAATAATACAATAACAGCAACAATACTGCTATTACTATTTAACAATACTACTATTACTTCTAACACTAATCACTTATATTTTCTCTACATAGTCTTGCTATAATGCATCTTTCACCGTTATAATTTTCTAAAATATTTAATCTTTTTGTAAAACTATATTTTAAAACTTATTAATACTTATTTCTAGTTCAGTCTCTCTCTCAACAGCATCATCTCTACTCTATAACTTTCTTAAGTCAACACACCTTACCTCAGTATTTCCATATAAATATACAAAACTACATAAGCTTTTTATCAGATTTTAAGAATTCTTTACAAATCCATTTCTCACAAATCCAGCAGAGTCCTGTGCCCCTGCCCTGTGACACAGCCTGGATTGAATCCCCTTAATCACTCCAAGGCAATCTATTCCTGTGGGCCTCTCCTGGAAAAATCCAGCTAAAATCCAGAGGCAAAGTGCCAGGGATCCACATTCCTGCATGGAATTCCCCAGTTCATGTGAAGGTGAATTAATTAGAAAAGGAAACGAGCAGGGAGCCAGGAGGGTTTAGTGGTGCTGATCTGAGGGCTGGTTAAATAGCCCCATTCAGCTGTGGAGGTGTTGGCTGTGTCTGATTCCGAGGAAGATGATGCTGCTGTGCCTCAGTGAAGTGTTTTAGGAGCTCTGCTGGAAGATCAGCTCATGCCAGGCTCCGTGTGGACTGACACTGATTTGGCAGCGCCCTGTTCTTGATGGAAAACTCTGTGTTTGTTCCACGGAGGAGGAAATATTCCTCCAGCAACCTGCAAAACAACATGTTCCCTCACCTCCTGGCTTTTGATACCCATCAGGAAAAGTTCACCGGCAGAGAAACAATCACCAGCAGCTCCTGGGATTGTGCAGAAACCGCTTCAGGCAGAGTTTTAGGCGTTGGGAGTGCAGCAGAGCCGCCCTGCCTCAGCGAACTTGTTAGCATCCGAATTTCTGGCAAGAACAGCAACAAAAAGAATAACAAAAGGGGCTGGGCAGGGGCTGTGAGGTGCAGAGACCTTGCAGCAGCTCCCACTTGGCATGCTGGCTCCACAAGCACGGATTCCCATCCAGAAGGAGCCATTGATTCCCGTGACTAATGGGGGCTTTAAGGAGGAGAGCGTGCCAGATCAATATGCAATCCTCAGTACATGAATCACTCCAGCTTTCCCAATTTATTCCCCTCCAAATCCAATGGATGAACAAAAGATAAATACACAGCCGGGCTGGGGGGGCTGAGGAAGGCAGGTGGGGAGGCAGAATCTCATAAGGGATAATTAACTGGCTTTTATCATTCTAACAAAGCATTAAGCCAGTAAATCTATGGAAATGGGAATACTCCAGAGGGTCGTTACTGGCATGAAGAAGAAGCTCTGGAAAACTGCTTGTCTTCTCCAAGTGGCTTGGGTTGAGGAGAGGAAGGCCTTGACACAGTCCCTATATCCAGCCAGGACAGCATCCCACATTCCCATGCTGGAGATTCCCCCTTCTCAGAGCTCCTCCAGGCTGGGGGAATGCTAGAGGCACAAAAAAAACGGGTAAATTTAATTCAAAAGAGGAGAAAATTTATATCCTCTGGGGATGAGACAAGAGAAAATGATCATTTCTTGCCTTTGGGCTGAGCAGTGCCCAGCACCAGAGCTGCTGCCCAGCCTGGCACAGGGAGAGGCTCCCCTGAGAAGTTCTGGGTGCAGAGATTCCCCACACCCAGGTCCTGCAGACAGCCCTCAGCATCCTCACCTTGCACCAAACAGGGAGAGGAAAAAGAGTGGGGCAGAAAACAATTTTTTTCTGACTGACAGAAATCTATCTCCAATTGAAACAAAATGTCGATGTGTTGCCAATTTTCCCCAGATGACCAGTAGAAATGCAGTTTAGATTGGGTTATTCCTTCCCTCCAATAACTTTAGATTGCTCCATTTTGATTTGAAGCTTTAGGGTATTTTAAAGCATTCAAGTTTAAACTTCAAGTGAAAGGGTAAATTTCGACTCAGACTTCCCCAGACTTTGTGTCCTGATTGCATGAGACTGGGGTGCCTTGATAATTTCAAACCCTGTTTTTCCAACTCAGAAAATTCCTCCTGAACACTTCCAAATCTTGAATAGTTCTGCTACAACAAATGAGCACTTTTCAGTGAAGGACAAAAACGCATCTTGGGGAAAAAATTGCCCCTGTGTCTGCCTGTCAGAGGCAATCTCATGCTCACCATTCTCCTTCCAGTTCTCTCCTGCTTCTTAATCTCTCCTCATTCCCAAATGAAACACGAGAGAGATTTGGGACAGATTTAGGGCAGATTCCCACCCTCTGCCATAGAAACAACCTTCCCTGTGTCCCAGCTGAAGGCAGTGTATTTTGGCATGGAGAGGCCATTAAAACCTCGTCGTTTTTAAAGGTTTAAATTCACATTTTAAATCCTGAATTTACAGGCATAACCTCAGGTGTGACTTCAGCCTCCCCGGTGAGCACCGCACTTGTTTTTCCAATGTTTTTCCTCATCTCCCACCCCATCCTGAAGGATTTCCTCCTTTCTCCACAGCCCCAGCGTGTCACATCCCTCTCAGTGTAATTCCAGCTGGGAATTCCTGTGCTGCTGGGGCAGGAACAGGGATTTTGCCAGGGCAGGAAGATGCATGGGAGGCTGTGTGACGTCTCAGAGTCAGCTGTGACAGGTCACAGGCGGCTGTGACCTGGGAAAAGCATCCCAAGCACTTGAATGGGGTGGGATCATCCCTGACAGCAGCTTGGGGGCCAAACCTGGTGGAATTCCCATATTAAAATACCAAGTATTGGGAAAATTTGGGTTGGAAAAGTTAGGAATACTCTGAAAAGAGCTCTGGCTACAACCTAAGGGAATTATTAGGGAAAGTGGGGGAAAATAACCTGGATTTTGCCCCTGGAAATCCATCTCCACCCCATACCTTCCCAGGAGAGAAGAGTGAAACCTGTGGTCACTGAGCTTCACAAAGGGCATGGATCTGTGCTCCAGCCCTTTCCTGGTCAGCAGGATGTTCTTAAAACCTCTTTATTTAACAGGTAAAGCATTCACCAGCCCAAAAAAAAAAAGAACAATATTAAACAATAAAACCCCTGGCCGCTCTGAAGAGATGACAAACTCAGAAAATTCAGAAATTTTCCCCTTCACAGGCAAAATTCTTCTTCCTGCCTCCCTGGTGAAAGGAATAGTGTATTTGTCTTTCCAAACCAGCTGTGGGGCTGCTGGTGGATAAAACCAGCACTGGGAGAGAAAAGAAACAACGGGAAGGATTCCACTGATTGATGAATGGGAAAAGATATTTGCTTTTACAAATAAAATTTGGGTTTGGTGATAAATGAAATTAGACATTGAAAGATGAAAGAAACAGTGGGGGAAAACTCTGAATTCCATAAGAATTAAAAATTAAAAGGGAGGGTTGTACATTAGAAGGGAATCTTTGGTATCAGGTGTTCTGGGGAGTCTGAACCTCTCAAGTACCTCAGCCAATGGGGGAAACCCCCTAAATTCTGTAAGAATTAAAAATTAAAAGGGAGGGTTACACATTAGAGGGAAATCTTTGGTATCAGGTGTAGCGGGAAGACTGAACCTCTCAAGTACCTCAGCCAATGGGGAAAATCCCCTAAATTCCATAAGAGTTAAAAGTTAAGGGGGAAGGTTATATATTAGAGGGGAATCTTTGGGATCAGGCATTCTGGGGAGTCTGAACCTCTCAAGTACCTCAGAAATTGGGAATGAGAGAAGGGAAATGTGGCTGGGAAATTGGGATAAAGAAGAGGCTGCATCCTCCAAAACTTGGAGAGACCCCAGGGGATGCCCCATGGCCTCTCCCTTGATTGGAATAAAATCAAAGGACTCCTCTGTCTCCTTTTTGGACATAAACCTCTGCTGTTTGTGGGTTCATTTTCCTAGCGCTGGGAATTCCACCCTCCCAGTGCAGGAGGAGGGGCTGCTCTGCCCACGGCAGGTTTTCATTTCCCCGCGCGTGGCGATGCTGCCGCGGCTCTCACGGCGCGCCGGGCACGTGCCTTATCTGCCTGCCCGTGCAAAAAGCAATATCAATTTGGTGGCGTTGAGGGCTGCAGCGAGAACAATGAGCTGTGCATTGTTAAACAAGGCAGCAGCCCCGTGCTGTACAAGTGGAACAAGTGTAATCGCTGACACAGGCTCTGAGCGTAATTACGGCTCAACAGCGAGCACAGGAACCTTCCCTGCCTCACCTGGGCTGGCCTGGGTTTTATAAATCCTGTCCTCACGGAGAGGAAACAGCCTCAAGCTGCACCAGGGGAGGTTCAGGTTGGGTATCAGGAGGGATTTTTTCATGGAAAGGCTGCCCAAAGGGGTTTGGAGTGTGTCACCCTGGTTTTTTAAGATTTTCTAAGCCTTCTGATGTTGACATTCTTGTAGCGAATTTTCTCACACACTTTCTGTAAATAACTGATTGTTTTGCATTCCTTTATGGAGGAGGAGAAAGTTGATGGGCTGTTGGTCTGTCCAGTGTCATTGGGGAGGTGGCACTGTCACCCTCCAATCCACTGTCACTCTTGGAAAGCCATAAATGTTGGAGTCAGAAATTAAACTTCCCTTTTTCTTCACCTTGAGAGCAGCGGTGTGTGCTTGTGTTCTTTCGTGTCCTACAGCGACAGGAGTGCCGGTCCCTGGAGGTGTCCAAGGAATTACGGGATGTGGGGATCAGTCACAGCTCGGGCTCAGTGGTGCTGGAGGTTTTTCCAACCTCAGTGATTCTGTGACAACTCACGGCCTTTGAGAAAAGCCTCACTAATCCCGCTGAGCAGCTACAGAACCACACTGTCACCTACCTTCAGTTTTCAAACTGGGAAGGGTCATTGCTTGGACCCTCAATGACAGCACAAGGCAACCTGAGCTCCTCCACAGCAATCCCACCACCTGACACACAGAGGGAGCTGCCCCATCCTCCCACCTGAACATGCCTGAATTTTATTTTATTTTATTATATTTTTTTTTCCAAGCAAATCCTAAAGCTCTGAAGTCTAATTGCTTCTCTTAGCAGCCAGATTCACATAATGACTACAGTGTTTTGCCACGCTGAATAGCAGCTGTGTATCAGTAATATCTCTGGAGCAAGGTCAACTGCTCTGCAATAAAACTCCGTCCTGCCTTTCATATCCCATCAGCACAATCAGGGAATTGGGCTCTTCCCCGAATACCAAATGCAGCAGCAAACTCCAGAAGGAGCTTCCTGTGAGAGTGGCAGCTCTGCTTGGTGAGCCAGCTCTGGATGCACATTCCTGCTGCTGCTGCTGTCCCCAGTCCCTGCTCAGGGCTGTTTCCAGCCAGGTGAGGTTCCAATCCCAGCAGATCTCACAACTGATTAACACAGCCAGGCAGGCAGAGAGGTCACCCTGACTCAAACACATCCAGGAATTGATGGTAAAACCAATTTCCCCACAGTTTTTCACCCTGATTTCCCAAAATCACTCTCCCCCTCCATCCTGTCCCCTGCCAAACCAATCCCTCCTCGATGTGTGTACTGTAATTTGTTCCTGCTTTCATCCCTCTTTAAAAAGCAAAGCCATAACAGGGTAAAAAATCCCATTTCAACAGGTTTGCCTTTCCTCCTCCCCCTTCTTAAACGGATAGTCATAAACCCCGTGCCTGTTTTCCCATGGCTAATTAGCAGTGCAGATAATAAGCTGGTTTCATGGACTTAGCATGCATCAGTGTCTCTGCTAACTGGGTTAATTACACAGTGGATGGGCATTTGTTAAAGGGACGATGGTGAGGATGGGTCTCTTTTTCCCAGCAGGGCTTAGGAACCTGCTGCATTTTCCAGGCAGTGCCACCAGGTTTCGCAATAATTCTGATTTTTGGCAATAATTTAGATTTTCCAATGGTTTTCCCCCGAGTTCAGTGCCACCAGCAGTGTTGCTGTGTCCCCAGCACTGGGTGTCCCAGGTGTTTCATACCAGGGACAATTCCTCTTTTCCAGATGCCCCTTTCTCCCAAAAACTGTTGAGTTTTTGGTCAGTGAAGGGCTCTGAGCATTCAGCACCTTGAATTCTCCGTATCTCAAGAACGAATATACAAATGAATTGTAGACACCAAAAAGAAAGGTGAATTCAAGGCCAGCCTTCAAGGGGTTAAGAGCAACATCTCTGCTGGCAGAGCAGAGAAAGGAGAGATGAATTCTCAGGCTCAAGAGCAATTTCAGAATCCACTCAAGCTTTGTGCCACTCTGTGAAATCTCAGTGCACCTCAACTGGATCAGAAATTGGTTTACATTACCCTTCTTTGTGTTTATGAGTTTGCAAGAGCTGATTTATTTTAGTCCATTGTTACTCTAGGAAATTATAGCAAAGGCACCTATTGGGAGGAGAGTTGGGGTTCATTATAAAGTTTCTTAAACAAAGTCACTGCTATCAGGAAAGCTGGATCAGAGACTATTTTATTTTTATTGCGCTGCAAGGAGATACCTTGGCAGCAGAGTTAACCAAGGCCTGGCAGCTGATGGGGGAGAGTAGAGCTGTGGTCAGATGCAGTCAGTAGAAAAATTACTTTTCGCTTCTCAGAGGACACAATTTCACCTGGAGGGTTTCATTTCTTTCCCCGTTCCACACTTGCACAGTGCCTGTGATGCCTCCTTTGCTCTCACTGCTGGAGAAAAGACACCTGGCTGGGTGTGCCCCCTCAAAAAATCTTATTTTAACCATGAATGTGAAAGGTTTTGGACTTCCTGCAGAGCCAGGCCCTGCTTCTCCCTCTGGAAGGCCAAAGGACCCTCCTGTTCTGCTGTGGCCCCTGAGCTGCTGCTGAAAATGGGAGATTTCACCCCACCCTTCACCTCTTCATTCTCCCGCAATCCCAACCCCTTGGTGTCCTCTCTGCTCCCTCCTTTTCAAATATTTTTCCATGTCTTACTCCACCAAGGAGTTCACAGGTAAAACCCAATTGTGGAACAATTTGAAAGCAATTTTGCAGCTGCCTCGTGATCAGAGGCAAAGCTCCTATCAGGGATGTGCACTTTGGAGAAATAATCATCTCTGCTCATAGGGAGAGAGAGAAATTGGGGGGAAACACCCCACACTCCGCACTGCCCAGACGGCCTGGCTGGCTGCTGCCTGCATTTCTGAGCTGCCCCCCAATAGGCTTGGCTGTGTTTTGCCCAGGACACCTGGAGAAGGCTTTCCCTGAAGGAACAGAGGCTGGAATCTCCCCCAGCCCAGGTGGAGCGTGCATTCCTTCACCCAACAGCTCCTCTGACACCCCAGCAGCTCCGCTCAGCTGATCTCAGGGGTGGGTTTGCACCAGAAGGGAGAGAATTAGGAAATAACAGCATTCCCCACATCCATTGCTGTGATTCATGACTCACTGGTTGATATAAAAGAGATGGAGAGCCACTTCTCACACGGGCAGACGGTGATAGGACAAGGGGGAGCAGTTTTAAACCAGGAGAGGAGAGATTTACATCGGATGTTGGGAAGAAATTCTTCCCTGGGAGGGTGCTGAGGCCCTGGCACGGGTTACCCAGAGAACCTGTGGCTGCCCCTGGATCCCTGGGAGTGTCCAAGGCCAGGTTTTCATCCTGGGATTCTGTGATTTCCTCAGTTATTCTTAATAATTAATCAGAATCTCTGAGCCCTCTGGGGAAGGACTGTGTTTGCACAGCACATTTCTCTGCTCTCAGCTGGCTTTGCTTGATGCCACAATGAACTGAATCCTTAAAAACTGCCCTGACATATTAAAAAACTTTTCTTTGAAAGCAGAGTGAAAAATAACACTCTCCTCCACAGAGCTAAACCCAAATGCAGGCACTTTTAAAACTTCCTTTATAACTTTCTGATCCAGATCTGAAAATTGGCTGTCAGATCAAGCCAACAAATCGCAGCTCTGCCCTTCCTCCCTTAATTCCATGCCAGGAGCTGCAGGAGGAATGAATAAACAGCTCCTGCCTTCAAACCCTGCACCCTGCACCTTTCCCTCCAAAGATAATCACACACACTCTTGATTTAATAGCTGATTCCAGAGGAGATTAAAGCTGAAAGGAATAGGCCACATATGAGGAGTTTTTATCTGGAGGTGGGAGATTTCCAAGGCAGCCACACAGGCTGGAGGAGTGGACAAAGTTTCCTCTGTCACCTGAAAAATGAAGCTTCTTTAAGGAATCCTGGCTCAAAACCTTGGGGGTTTTAATCCTTGCTGGGGCAGTGTGTGACATTCTGGGGCAGTGTGTGACACCCTGCCAGCCTCAAAGCTCCCAGCCAAGGGTCATCCTCAGACAGGGAAATTATTCAGATTCATTCTTCATTTCTTATTCAGTGAAAAAAACCCCGGTTTAAGGATTCCTGACCCTTGGCTGGTGAATGAGGTGCGAGTGAAAGCAGCGGCACTGTGGCTGGGTACCCATGACACCTCCCTGATCCTCTTGTTGGGGTCAAACAGGTTCTGCAGCTCTTTGAGGCTCCAAATCCCCAGAAATAAATCCTCCTAAAGAGACCAGCTATGCCCAAGCTGGCTCTCCAAGTGCCAGCTCCAAGCTCTGAGCTGCAATACAGAGAAGACAAACCGTGCACCCATTAGCACCACATCAATATCATTTAAAGCCCCATTCTGAGGAGGGCCTGGCAGCCTTCTTAATGCATTTCATTTCCCCGTGTCTCTGAGTGGACATAAATAATTGTGCAGCGCTGGCCCTTCCCACTCCATCCTCCCAGCCAGAAGGATTATCTCTTGTTCTTTCCCCAGATTTGGCTCCAGGATGCAAACACCATTTATGGCCACTGATTGTTCGAAAAGGCCAAGTGTATAATGTGCCATAAAATGAGATTTTAATACTCAGTGGGAGATGTGAGCAGCTCTGTTTTGTCGCAGCGGCCTCTGCTCCCACACTTGAGTGATCCCCAGCTCTTGGAGCTTCCCGCTGGGCTCAGGAGAACCTGGAGTGAGGAGAGCACTGATCCAGCATGGCCTTAATGATTCTGTTTTCTGCTGTTGTTTTCACCACTTTGCCCTCAGATTTTTGCCTTGCAAGCGCTGCCCTTGATCCTAATCCCAGCTCAGACTGGCAGGAATGCTCTGTGCACAGGACAGGCCATGAGATGAAGGAAAGTTGCACAAATAGGGACGGCAGGCTCAGCTCGGGATTGTTTCTCCCACAAAGCCAAGCTCAAGGATCAGTTTTATCTTCCCAAAGTTGGGAAACCAGCAAAGCTGAGCCTGGGGAGCAGCCTGCAAGCAGAGAAGAGGAAAATCTATCATGAATTAATCACAATAGGGCATCTTTCCTCAGCCTCCTATAAAACTCCAGTGTGATAATTTAGTGGTGAGAATATCCTCTAATGAGCTTCGAGGAAACTGCAGTTGTCTTAATGGGCTTCTTAATGAAGAATCATTTAGGATTTTATTAACACTGAGGAAAAACACATGGTGTTTGGTAGCTGTTTGGAGCTGGGTGAACATGAATAATTGCTTCAAATGCTCAAACACAAGTGCTCTAATGGGCCCCTCTTTGGTGCTTGAAGGATATCACAGTTTGGGCCTTTGTGAAGAGCATCCAGAAAGATTTTCTGTTGGTTGCTGGAACAGAATTTCCAGTGCTGTGGCAAGTGCCATGGTGCCAGATGGATCCCAGATGTTCTCACAAGTGAAGAGAGAGTGAAGAGCCAGTGGAGACCTCCAGTGGGTCTCAGCTTTGAAGCTCACCCTGGGTTTGCTCCAGGTCCACCCAAAGAGCCGTGTTTGCCAAGGGACCCCAGCTTCTCATTTTGCTCCTACGTGTTATCTTTTGTTTTAAGTCCTCAGACCACTCAAACTGCAAGCAAGGTCCTGATGCACCAGCTGAGGTGGACCAGGAGAGCTGGGAGGGGAGAAGTTGTCATTTCCCAGCACAATTTACCCAATTAATGGGCAATTTGTTCTGTGGGCATCACATGCCAGCAGCTTGAGCGAATAAAGCCAAGAGCTTCATGCTCTGCAGCCCTTCTGTGTGGGATTTGTTCACTGCAGAAAGGCTGAGCTTGCCTGAACACCCCAGTTCCAAATGCCAGCAGCTCATGGGAAATGTTTCTTTCTAGTTCTGAGAATGGCTTCAGACGAAGATAATTCCACCTAGGCTATTGTGAGCAGGCAATTATGAAAGCAGGGATCCTGCAAGAAGCAGAAGAGGTGGTAAAACAGGAAATAAAGAGGTTATTTCTCCTTTCCCTAGGCCTAGATTTGCTGGGGGAACTTTCTCCCAACTTTCTCTGATCATTGTTTCTTTCTAGGTCTGAGAATGGCTCCAGATGAAGATAATTCCACCTAGGCTATTGTGAGCAGGCAATTATGCAAGCAGGGATCCTGCAAGAAGCAGAAGAGGTGCTAAGACAAGGGTTAAGAGGTTATTTCTCCTTTCCCTAGGCCTAGGTTTTTGCTGGGGGAATTTTCTCCCAACTTTCCCTGATCATGTCCCTCCATCCCTGTCCCCTGTGGGAGCACCAGGCACCTTCCATCCTCTGCTCCTCCATCAGGAGAACTGGTGATGGATCTCTCCTTGATCCAAAAAAAAAAAAAGGTTTTCCCTAATTTTAAACTTCCTAAAGGACATCTAAATCTGTCCCTGAGAGACCAGCAGTGGGGAAAGACAGAAATAGCCATGAAATTACTGCCTTAATCTATCTCTGCTGCTTACTGTGCAATCCCAAGGCCAGCATTAACCACGCAGTTATGGAGTTAATTAAATGGGTGTCTGTGCCCTTACACATAAAACACAGCCAGGAGGTACCTGCAGCATTCCTTGGATTTCACAGGAATAAAGAAGGCAAAAAAAAAAAAAAAAAAAAAAAAAGAAGAATGGAAACATTTTTGGATTAAGATAAAGGAGGGATTGGTGTTCATTTTCTTCCCTGATGCTCCACTTTGATAGATGCCAGGAGCTGAACTCTTGTTTAAACAAGATCTTGTTTTTCCAAGATTTGTGCCTCAGTGCAGTAGGAGCAGCAAGGGAGGGGTTTTTGCCAAATTCAATAGAATCAGTCAATAATGTTTCATTAAAACAGAGGCAGTATCACAAGCTTTTTAAGTGTGGACAGTGCTCACAATTTATTTTCAAGCTAGATTTATTCTCCCACTACAGCTGGCAGTAAAATAAATGGCAATATTACCATTATAATTAATCTCTAACCTTGAAATTCTAGTAATGACTGAAAAAAATAGAAAAGGAAGCTATGTTTGAGGGGGAATGTTCTGGGGAGGTATTATGTGCAGGTGGATTTATTCCACATTCAATTAAAACACCGACACTTCTGTTACTCCATCAGCTTTGATTTGCCAACATCTTGCTCTGGTTTTAGTGCAAGCAGAAATTAGGTTCTTGTGTTTCTAATGAAGTCAGCACCAGATTAAAAGAGTATTTACCCAAATAGTTCACGAGTGCTTTGGGCTGCGTTTGAATGGCTCCTAATTCACAGCAATTGGAGGACGGCATTCCCCGCAGTTTGTTTGGATTATGGAATATATAGAACACGTAATATGTGCCTGAAACTTGCAGGTTCCTGCCCCAGAGGAGCTGTGGATCGTGCATGGCTGAGTTACCACCCCTTTTTGGCTGCTTCAAGCACCTTCCTCCACTGCCTTGTCTTGCCCTGGGCAAGTTAACAACCACCACTCAGCATCAGGAGGTTTTCCCAGCCACAGAAGATCCAGCTACTCCTCCAGAGCCTGTGTCTGCTGCACAGAGAGCCTGAGATTGGCACAGATTAAAGAAATAAAAATAATAATCTGTTAAAATAAGGTTGAAAAAAAAAATCAGCTGTCCCAGGCACATGGTAAGATTTGAGTCATTCTCTCTGCTGGGAAAGAACTTGGAGCCTTGAGAGTGATAGAGACAGTTCTGAAATTAGGAAATTAGACATTATTTAAGCTTCCACTCTCTCTGTTGGTAATTAATCTGGATTCATTGCTGCACTGAGATTCACTGGAGATGTTCCTCTCTGGTTGTTCCTGTCTGGGCTTCCAAGGGATGTTCACCCATCCATTGGGGTGTGAGAGCTCGATTCATTTTTGGCTCAGTTCCCTGCTGTCGTGCCTAAGAGATGGACAATGCACCTGGACACCAGTGCAGAATCACAACACTAACTCTGGATCCAGCAGAAAAACCGAAATTCCAAAAACGCTGCCAAATAAACCCTGAGGAAGGGAAAATGATGAAAATACAAATTATTAGAAAGAGATGAGAGACAAAGAGCCTAAACATGCCCAAGGAGAGAGGAAATGAAAGCGAGGAAGTGGTGTTCAGTGATTATCACAGATTGGCACCACTGATGAGCTGCCTCCCTCGTGAGCTCAGCTCCAACTCTCCTCAAGCCCTGCCAGCTTTTTCCAGGGTTAAAATGGTTGAAACTGGGTTTGTTTTCCCCCACCAGCTTGTGCTGATCTCTTTCTACCCCACCTTCAGGCACAGCAAAAGAGGCAGGGGCAGAATTTGGAAAGAGATAGGTGATTTTTAGCCCAGCATGATGATCCCTTAGATGCCATCAGCTCTGCAGGAATCCCTGTGTGCTGCACTCTGAGGTTTCCTTAGGAACATCTTCCTTAGACATGGACAGGTTCTCCCATCCTACAAGGAAGAATTTATGGAAGTGGAGAAAGTTGTTTTAAATTATTCAATATAAATGTAAATAGGAGAAAGGCTTCCTTTGAATAAATTGTGGTTTTTATGCTCTGCCCTGGAAAAGTGGGCAGCAGGTTAGGATCTGCCTGCAAAATCGAAGGCAGTATTTTTCTTGGTGGTTGATGCAAATAACATAAATATGCTTTACAGTTTAGAAGGAAGCTTATGAAATATTAAAGCCAAATTCCCAGGTCCCATCTCCTATTGAAATGGAGTGCTCTTGAGGGAGGCTGGAGGATGGCACAGGAAGGCTGAGGTGTGTGTGCGAGGCAGGGAAAACAAAGTGTGGAAAGGGAGATGTTTATACAGAGGGAGAGATGGGCAGGGGAAGGATGGATGAAAGGAAATGTGCAATGTTTGTGTGTCCCAGGAGAGGCTCCCCCTCTCCCAATCCTCATGTGTGGATTCTCCCAAGGGACAGCAAGAAAAAAAGGAGCAGGGCATGGAAGTCGCTTGAATTATTCAGCGCTCATAAATTACCTCTCTTTGTCACTGCCTGTTTTATTTCAGGGGAGGGATGAGGGGATGGGGTATGACCTGGAGCCCTGATGGTGTGCAGGTCCAGGCCTTGTTCAGGCAGGGAGAGAACCAAGAATACAATTTTTCAGATTTCACCACTTTTGCATAGCATGGAGCTCATTTCTCCTCATCCAGGCAATTCAATTAATCACAAAAATAAAGTAAAATATTGAAGGGCAACTCTCTAGCAAGGGGTGGGAAAAACAGATGCCCCCGTTTCTCTCAGAGCTCACAGCCTGCTCCTCTCCTCCTTCCCACCACAAAGTCCCACAGCCCCAGGGATCTCCCACAGCATTCCAGAGACTTCATCCCATGGAATGAAGGAGTTCCAGCAGCTGTTCTCCTACCCTACAACCAGGAGCAGCTCTCCTGGCACAGAGGCCATGGAATGCTCCATGTCAGTACAGCGAGGACTGGGAAAGGTGGCTTTGGTGAGAAGTTCTTGGAGCCAGCTTTGCCTTGATCTAGGAAAACACACCAAGGAATAAACACCAGCTCTGCACTGCAAGGCACTGGCAGCCCTAAGGCACCATTGTCTGGTTTCTATTTCTGGCTGCTCCACCTCTACCTGAGCTCAGCCATAAAAAATCCAGGCTCTGGGGTGACCAGAGGAAGAGGAGGATGGAACACAAGCAGTGAGGTGTCTGCAGCACAGGCTCATCACAGCAGAGGCACATCCCTGGGTGCACACACCCAGAACCAGTGTGACCCCACAAACAGAGCACAGGACCCCACAAACAGAGCACAGGTGGATTAAATCTGTGCCTGGGGACCAGGGGGTGGCAGGGACAGCGCTGCTGCAGGGACAGCAGGGTAATGAGCAGCTGTGCAGGGAGCTGCAGCAATCTCTGCTCGGGTGCTGTTGATTATCAGCGTGTGCTGCCCCCAGAGAGCAGCTCCATGAAAAATGCAGGAGAGTGGCTGAGAGTGACACTCCACAAACATCACTCCTGAAAGGGAGAGGGGACAGGGCTGCTTGTGCCAGGGGCCAGCTGTGAGCCAGGCAGGATGGAACCCAGAGCACAGGGAAGGGCTCTGGGAAAGGGGAACATCCTTTGCATGGCTCCCATCAGGAAGGGGCGGATGGGATGGGACAGCCACATGTGCAGGGGAGGGACAGAGCTACAGACAGGGCATGTGAGGCTTCCCCACATAAATATATCTGTATTTATAGCTCTATTTCAATCTCTATACAGGGCATCTGGGAGTGAGACTCCTGTGACACAGGGGCTCTGTCTTTGGTGACCTCAGACAGGGCAGGCTGGCTGTCCCCAAGGGCCATGTGACACACGGGAGCCAGGGACAGGGATCAGCCCTGGCACTGCCCCACAGCTGAGGCAGAAGGCCACACACACACACACACACACACACACACACACACACTTCTTTAACATGCCTGCAGCAAACAACCCAGCTTCTATTTTGTCTGATTTATTTTCTTCCTTCCCTCTTGAGATAGGCAGCATGACCACTTCAGATATTTCTGGGGCTAAATATAAAATGCAGCAAGAGGCAAGCAAAATCAGGGTTTAAGACATCTGCCTTCCTTGGCTGGATGGGCCTGGGAAATCTGAAAAACTCCTTTGAAAGACAGACAGGAGATCAATTCCATCACTGCAGTGATGTCCCTTAGCAGGTCACTTTTCTCCAAGGAGATCTGATTCCCAAAGTTTCTACATTTCTGAAATTTTTTTTTTTCTTACTGTGCCCACCCATAGCACTGCCAATACAGCAGAAAAGAGGGAGAGCAAAAAGGTCAATATTAAACTTCTCATTAGGGCATCTGACAGTAAATATGGACCTGCCATGAACATTTCCATGAAATACAACACTCCTGCAGCATTTTAAGCAGCACCCCCCAAAAAAGCCATCAGTTTGATCCCCTTGAATTGGTGACAGGTGGGTCATTGCTGGAAGCTGTGTTTGTATTTACAGACAGGGCTGGGGATCCCAGCAATGCAATCATTTGCTTGAGTTCCCCAGGCAAGGGTGGATAATATGTGGCTGTAAACAGTAATGGATAGAGAAATATTGGTGTGGTGCAGAGAAAACACAAACAGGGGTGGCTGCAGGATGTGCTGCGCTGAGCAGGAAGGGGAGGGCACATTAGAATAGCACAGCTGCCCATGCAGATTTTTAATGCAATTTTTTAATTTAATCCCAGCCAGGATTCTCTTGGCCCTCAGGCATTAAATTCCCCTCTTATCCCTGCAGAAAATCACTGTTTCTTTTGCCATTCTCCACCCTTGCAGCCACCTCTCCCTGCCACCAGCACACTCTGAACACTGGGTTAATAATGAAAACAAAACACCTGATACCATAAAATCAGAAACCTCAAGGAAATTGTGATGGTTTCCCTGCGCTGGGAGCAGGAAAACCTCTCTCCCCACCTGGGATCTGCTGGAACTGCCCCATGCCTGGCTGGATGCAGGGAGTGCATCACGAGGCTCCTGCTGCCAGCTGGATGCTGGTGTTGCCACCGGCTCAGCACCAATTATTTATGAAAAGGAAATAGAAACAAAACTGCTTGACATTTGAAAAGAAATCATTACCACACACTTGTGGCGAATCAGAGCTGGAGTGCTTTAAAGTTCCATGTCCCAGTGCTTAATTAGAGACGACGCAGTTTGTGTTTAGCTCTCATGAAAAATTTAACCCCCCGGATGCTTTGCCTGCTCCCAGCCAAACCCTGCTGCTGGCCCAGCCCCTTCCACTTCAGCAGGGTGCAGGGCTCAGCTCCCGCCCAGGGACAGCAATCCCAGCTGGGAGCAGCCCCAGGAATGCTCAGGGGAGGCGTTTCAGCAGTTTCAGACCCCACAGGGATGCTTTGGGGTTGAATCCATCACAGCAGGACCTTGGTGTGGGGATCTCAGTGAAGATTTTCCCCTTCTCCCTGTGCCAGGAAAATCCTTGGTTCATCAGCCCTGTGGTGGCACCACCCTGCCCAGGGCAGGAGCAGCTTTGGCTAAACCTGCCTTGGTTGGTTTTTTCCCCTCGTTTTTACAAAACACACCTCCACGGATGGGGCTGAAAAGAGATTTTTCTTCATTTTCCTCTCTGCCTGACAGACCTTCCTGGCTCACAAGGCAGCAGTTAGAGCTTACTCCTTATTTTGGGGGTCTGCTCTCAGCTGGAGATGACACTGCTCACCTCCATCCCTCACCTCTAAAACAGATGTAGCAGGTGTAGCACGAAGATAAATAGAGTGAGCAGCACAAACTGCTCAGATAATGGGATCTGGGAAAGCTTCCACAGCCAACCATCATCGTAGCTACAGCTGAATTTCCCTAATCTAGACAAGCCCCTGCTTCCCTGTCCTTCAAACAGCAGTTTCGTTTGCATCAAAAAAAAAATCCCTCCAAGATGATGTGGGTTGCACTTTTTTTTTTCCCCTTCATGCTTTACAAGATATAAACATTGAGTCTTCTGTTTAAACATAGCCTCTGGTTAGGGATTCCTGGGAAATTGAGAAGCAGGCACTTTTTCAGATAAATGATTTATACAGAAGATGCTATGGATGACCTGATGCTGACCTGTTTGAATTAATTCCAGCATTTGAGCTTCCATTTCTATTAAAACTCCATTTACCAGGAAAGTGAAAAGGTAATTATCGTCCCCAGCTTTAAATCACTCCACTGCTGAATTATTAAAGGGAAGAATTAAAAATAATCAGGCTTTTTCATTATACTTCATAGAGAGGAAATTAAAGGTGTAAGAATGTATTTTTTGCTTGAATTTAAGTATTCATTTCTGAGATTTATGTAGAAATAGAAATTATTCTCTCTGCGTGCCCAGCTCATTTTCTTTATGAAGACACACAGACACACACATGGGGAGAAGACAAAAAGCAAAAGCCCTCTTGTAAAATGAAAAAAAAAAAAAGAATAGAAGGAAGAAGGGATTTAACATGAAGAAGTATAGGAGAGCGTTTTGCATTTTAATACCCTTTTTTCTGCACAATTACACCTCTGAGTGATCCAGCAGAGGGAGATTAAGCTGCTACTAATTTCAGATATACAGTTGTAAAATGCTAGGTTAGTTCTTATCGGGAGATGTAAGAAAATCCGACAGCGTCAGGCAGCAGGAGAGAGCTGATCGCTTCTGGTGCCTGCAAACTCAGGGGAGAGGCTGCAGCAGCGCCAGAGCATTCCAGGGACGTGCCTGCTCCCTGGGAAAGGGACTCACAACTTTACACAAACCCTCACTTCGCAAATCCCAGCCCATGCTGCTCTTTGCGGAGTGAAAATGGGCAGGGAATGGTCCATGGGGATGCTCACAGTGAGAGCTCACACCTTCCCACGCCCCTGGGAAAGGAAGGGAACTGCAGCAGGAAAAGCAAAGCTGGTGCCTGGATTTCGTAGCTGGAGCGGGGAATCTAGGCCAGCCAACATCTGTCCCTGGCAAAGCAATCAGAAAAGCTGATCTGTGATTCAATTGATAAAGAATTAAAGGGCAGGAATATAATTAACATCAGTCAACATGGTTTTATGGAAAATAGGTCTTGTCAGTCAAATCTGATTTCATTCTCTGATGAGATTACAAGTTTGGTTGATAAGGGTAACTGCGAAGATATAATATATTTAGCTGTTGTAAGATGTTTGACTCTGTATCTCACAACTTTCTGATTAAAAAATTAGTGTTATATGAGATCGGTGAAGCACGTGGTAAATGGATTAAGAATCCTATTTCTGATGGAAGGGACTGTCCATGGAGGAGAGAACACTGCAGAGACAGAGAGAGAGGCACAAGTGGAGCTTTAACACATTTCCAGCCTTGGACTCAGCTCCCCTCAATAATCTTGATATGAAGAATTAAATTAATCCTAATGAAATTTGCAGGAAGCCCGAAGATCTAAGGGGAGGAATACAGCAATAAAAAGCGGGGAGATAGCTCCGGGAGAGAACTGGAGTGGGGCTGGCGTGTGGACAGGGCTTTCCCTGGAAAAGACCAAAGGCAAATGCAGAGCACGCTGAGAGCACTGATCCATCCTCCCTGGAGAGTGGCAGAGAGAGCTCCATCCGTTCAGTTTATCAGAGATTGAGAAGTGACTCGACTAGAGCAGATAAAAGCCTTTGTGGGGAGACAATAGCAGGAACTAAAGGCCTCGTTAATCTGGGAAGGATGAAAAAAAAATAAAAAAGAGACAGCCCAAGATGAAGCCAAAGAAATTCAAATGAGAAATTAGGCCCGAATGACTGACTGAAATGTGATTAAATACCAAAAACTGATCGAATTCTCAAGCTCCAAACGCATTTAGTGCTTTAGGAAATGGCTGCTGAAACAACAAAACTGATTTTAACCCACAACCAAGACTTAACTTGATAAGCCTGGCTTTACTGTCCTCCTGCTCAGTGCCCAAAAGTCTCCCAAAGTCTTTCCTTTGTACCACGTTCTGCACAGAACTTTGACTAGCAGATCTCCTGGGCAATGATTTTATTATCCCTTAAACTGAAAAGAACTTGCAGCCCTTTTAATAATACTTTACATCTCTCCAGGGTTTTCCCTTTTAGGATCTCAAAGAGCTCTGCAAATAACTATTATTCCTCATGTTCCCACACCGGGTCTTCCTTTCCATCACACAGATCTGGGAAGAGGCTGAGATGACACGATTTGCTCTGTGTTGTACAAGGTATCAGCTGGTTTTTGATACTAGATGAGAACATGGAGACATTTTCCATCCCTGCTCTGCTTCTTTTGCCTCTAACACCCATCCATCCATCAGCTGGGTGGAAATTTAGATTAAAAATTAGGCAGAGATGCCTTTGGATAAAGCAGAAACACAGTTTTGAAACACTGTTAGAAAGGAACACCTTCATTTTTCATTTTAAGTCACAACATGACTTTTATACTATTATCTTCTCAAGGCAAAACTGGAAAGAAATATTGCAGTCGCCCCAAAACAATGTTTCTTCCAAAAAATTGCATTTCACAGGGAAAAGGAGAAGTAGATTTTAATTCAGAGTAAGAAAGCTGACATCCCCTGTTGGGATGGATACTGCTGGCAGAGGAACAGACAGACAAGTCAGCAAGTAGGTCAGTAGGTAAACAGGGGATGGATTATGCTGTAAATGGATTAATAAATATGCAAGTAGAAAAAACAGAGGCACCTTTCCATTTCCCTGCCCTCCCTTCCCAGCACGAGAGTCTGTAATGTATTAGGGGAAACGCTGCTGAGGTGTCAGAACAATTTCTATTAAAGGTAATTTTCTAATGAAAAGGTTATAAGAGACTGTGTCAGAGCTAATCAAAATTCAATCTCCCTGTCACCAAACAGCACAATCCTGCTCCAGCAGCTCTGCCTTGGAGGGTTGCACAGAGTGAGGCAGTGCAGCCCCATTCCAGAGCTCCATGAGCCTCACCAGAGCGCAGGGAGAAGGAATATTTCACTCCTCAGCAAGCCGTGCCCTCTCAGGGAGGAGTTTTTCCGTGCCTCCAGCATTTCCCTTAAATTATCCCTCTCATTCCTTCGTGTCCCTCCTTCCCTCCCGCCCTTCCTCTGCTCCCTGTCTTCCCCAAGCCAGCAGAGAGGATTGGAGGCAGGATTACTTATTGATAGCAGCAGCCACCCTCCTAAATCCAGCCAGGGCTGCTGGCTAATCCCTTTAATGAGTTGGTTTAGCCCTGGCAGCCGAGCTAACCTGCATGTTTAACTCCATGTTCGACTCCCCGGCTCTCCCTTCACCCCCTCCCAGCTGCTGAGCAGAAGCTGCAGAACAAGAGATTGTCCTCAGCCCTAAAGGATTTTTTAATTCCATCAGAGGATGCCTCAGAGAGCCCCACGCTTATGTCTCTCCAGCACCACGAGCTGGAATAAAACAGGTGGGCAGATCCACTTCCCTCTGCATCAAACACCATTTGAGAAATGCTATTATGACATCCAAGAAGACAATCTGGAAAGGTGCTGCCTGTTTCCCATCCAGTTTGTGTTTCCCTGCCATCCTTGCTGGCAGGAATAAAAGGGTTTTTTTTTTTTTCCCTCCCTTTCCTTATTAAGATAAAACTGTCACCAGCTTCCCCATTCCACTGGTTTGTTGGGACTTTCAAAGCCTGGAACTGTATTAAATATTCAGTCTACTCCTCTTGGCTACATTTCAGAGCCTGTATCCCTCCCTTTAATTGCTCTGTCAAGAATAGATGAAAGTTTGATACCAAGGCTTTGACTGGGAAAAACTCAAACACTTTGGGCCCTGCTGTTTTATTTATTTAAAGAGGAAATATCGGGAATACTCTGCTTAAATTAGGCTCTATGCAATTGCTAAGGACTTCCTTTCTCATTTGTTCTTTTATGCATCCTTCCATTAACTCTTTTCGCTGCTATTTTTTGTTATGCTGACTTATATTCATGGCCTCTCCTTTATCTCTCTCTGTCTCTTTTGGGGCACAACTCCTCAAACCCTTCTTCTATAGCAGTACCCAGCCCTATAATCCCCCAGGAATGCAGATGGAGATTGCCATCCAAGGAGAAAGCTCCCCGGGGCATTGCTCCACCAGCGAGGTGGCAGAAAGCAGAATTTGGAGACAACTTGGCTGCCAGAGATGAAACAAGCACAGCATCCTCTGCAGGGCTTCAAAGGCTGCCTCTCATTCATATGCACCCAACAGAAGCTCCTTAATCTGCACCGCATCAGTTCACTCCTCGGCCCACCTCGCTGAACAGGCTGAGCCCTCAACCATGTCTCCAGGGCTCTTTCCCTCTTTTTGCCTCTCCTGAGCATCTTTGTTCCTGCTCTGAGCACTGCTCCATCCTCCAGCAGTTTTCCACGCACAAATTCAGCTCGCTCCTGTTGCAGGCTGCAGCTGGAAGGAGATTTTTGTTTGTTTGGGTTTGATTTCCTTTGCTTTTTCCTTCTCGCTGAGGTCTGGGGAGGGCGGGTGAGCACATCTGTGCCAGGAGCAGGGGCAAGGACAGCCACCCAGCTGTGCTGCCCTCCTGCTTCCTCCGATGTAATTAACATCCCTTCCTCAGCGCCTGCAATCACCCCGGCTCTGCTTCAATCATCCTCTCCCAGCAATGAGCATTCCTTGTCATTAGGGCCTGAAAAACCTCCATTATGAGCATGTCAATGGGAGGGAAATATTTTACTACTCCAATTTCCTGTTGTGCCATTGCCAGCAAGTGCTGATGTTATTGCTGAGCATCTCCAAGCTGCACCAGCAGCTACAGGAGCAGGCCCACATTGTGCTTGCAGCCAGAGTCTGACAACGCAGCAATGCCAAGGTTTTCCAGGATTTTTTATGAGGAAAGAGCGGAGATAGATAGAGGAAAGCAAAGGAGAACCTGATCTGCTTCCCTGACCCAACAGGCGGCACAGTCTCGAGGTAAAAGTGGGAAACTGAGCCATATTTATGGTACAGAAAGGGAAATCTCAGTTTCTCTGGCAGCATCATTGAAGGATTTTGACCTCCTCAGATTTTCCTTGCATTAACAGCATCTGAGCTCTGGCTCAACAAGTCTCCCCATCAGCTGGTACCTACCACAGGCACTTGGATCTGTTGGATTCTGTCAGCTCCTTTCTTGGGTCTGGCCAAGCTGTCTCCCCTTCTCCCAAGAAGAGCAGGGTCTTGTATTCCAGAGGGATGCTGGCCTCTCCTTCCCTTCCCCACACCCAGAAAACCCCTCCTGACCCCCCTGCCCAGCCCCTCTGCCATGGAGGCAGCAGCCAGGCGCTGCCAGGCTCCTTCAAACACAAACTGCTCCCCTCAACAACATTTCCAATGCAAATACCAGTTGTGTTTACAGGCACACAGGCTCAGGGGGAAGCGCAGGGGAGAATTCATCCTCCATCTCCAAAAAAAGCTGTGCGAAGCCCACGTTACAGTTTTTGTCCTTTTCTCTCCTGTGTTTGTGTTTGTTGTAGGGTACAAGGGACACTGGATCCCATCTCTCCAGACAGGTTTTCCACCTCATGCATACAAAGGCCTCTGCAAGCAGAACCCACTGAATACACACAAAATATTTCTCCCCAAGTTGCCTAACAAACCCCTAAAGGCAGAACCTGCAGCCAAGGTGCAGAGGAGAGATAGCAAATCAGGCACTACAGTGCTTTCAACTCCAATTTCCTTGTCCTACCTCCCGATAAGATGTTGCTGAGACCTCTTCCATTTCTCAGTTCCACTCTAGCATGTGGATTTGGCACTCGTGAACTTTTTAATTTCATAAACCACCGGTGCTTTGCCTTCCCTTTTGCACCCCTGTGCCTTCTTGGAGCTCTCTAAGCCAGGTGCAGCCACCTGATAATTCCCTGTAATGCAATCACAGGGCCTCAGTGCCAGGACTGAGCTGAGCTGAGCCACAGCCTCCACTCAAGGACACCCCTGCTGATAAAAGAGGGGGCTCAAAGTGATGTGGAACTTGAACCACATCACACAAACCCCCTGATTTTGCTGCTCCTCACTCACATTGACATCCTCCTGGTGGACAAAATCCTGCTTGCCTGCATTTCCCAGGCTCCACACATCTCATCTCCCAGTGTATGGATATGAAAATAACAGAAATAGCAGCTTTGGCTTGCTGATGAGTGCTTTGTATCCTCGGTGCCCCTGAGGAAAGGGCACACACTGCTGGTGCCTTCCTCCAGGAAAAATCCCACCCCTCTTTTTGCACTCAAGCCATCAGGACCAGAACAAGGCAGCTGTGCTCATCCAGTTAAAGGGGGAAAGGCAGGGAAGTTAAGAGAGGTTAAAGATTTAGGAACACTCTCAGCCTTTTGTGCACGACCCTGCGCTTACGGGCAGCCCACATCAGATTAAATCCTCTTGAAGAGCTGCTCTGGCTTTGCCCCTGGACCTTTCTGTTTGTTCCCTTGGAGACAAGCCCTGAAAGCTTCTCCAAGAGCCCTGAGTGCTCTCATTTCCCGCCTCAGCTGCCATCCACGCTGACCAGTGGCCAAGCTGGGCATGGACAGGGCAGGATGAAGCAAGGCAATGGGTTCCTGCAGGGGAAAAAGTCCTGGGTTAGCAGCTTGCACCTGCATGCAGACACAAATTGTGATTTATGTGCTCAATGCCACTCATCCTTGCACCAAGCACTGCCAACGCTGGTCAGGGCATTTCTGTTGAGATCAGAAGCCTCATCTGGATGTTCACAAACAGCTCAGGATCCCTGACACTGGGCCAGGGAAATGGAATTTATAGGTGAACACATCCACCTGCCCAGAGACCTGGTGCAAAGATCCTGATGCCCCATCCAAGGACAACTCAGGCAGAATTTAACACTCACACTTTCCTGCTTATGTCCCCATGCTGTGGTCTTGAAATAAAACCATCCTTTTCACAAGTTCCCATTGACTGCAAGGGATAATCCATACTGGTTTTAAACACAGGAATGCCCTTCCCTGCTGTCTTCCCCAAACAACTTTCTTTTCATCAGAAATTAAAGTTCTATGGGACAAGTAGATCTCACTCAAGTATCTGATTAAAAGCTGAGTTTAAAAGCAGCAGATACCCAGTTCTGTGTTTGGCCTCAGCTCAAGGGTTAGGAGTTATGATGCATGAGTAGGAATATTTAATAACAAGAGGGAGATTTGAACCAGTTGTAGAGCTAAAACATCGAAATTGCAGCGCTAATTAGGGGTTTGAGGGAGGTTTACTCTTAAATGGTCATGAATGAATGGGGAGTGGATGAGGGCGGAGCAGAGAGATTCGTGTATGAGTGGGAATTAATAGTTGTAAAAATGAAATTTGGCTTTGTTTTGTGGTTAGGGCTGGGATATGACAAGACTGCCATCAGAGTCTGGATGATTTCAGCCTGTGCTGTGTAAGACTGGCCAATTTTCTAAGTTCCCTTTTGTTTCACTTCTTTGGGAGAAGATCCATCTATGGATGTGGAGATTAAAATGGCTTTTTTCCTTGTCACTTTGGGTGCTGATTTTAATCAGGGAGGGTTTTTTCCCTTCCTCTTTCACAGCTCCATTTCTAAAGAAAAAAGAGCAGCTCAGAGAGAAATTGGAGCTGCTCCCAGGACAAATGGGCCTGACTGGCAGTGCATAAAATTACCACTGTCTCTTCACCTTGCTTTCTGCAATCCCTTTATTAACTAACTGAATCCTCAGCCATTCTCTCTTGCCCAGCTCATTCATTCTCTTTCTTTCTCTCTCTTTACTCCCAGCTAAAAGGTTCATTATCTCATGCTCCTGGACTAGTAATGCACCCAGGTCATGGGACAGAGCAATTACACGTCCTGCAAGTGTCCCCAGGCCACCCAGCTGGTGGCAGCAGGCACCTCTGGCCCTGTGGGGCTCTCTTTTCTCATGGGATGATGCACCTGGTTGGGACTAAGGGTGTTTCATTTCCAGGATAAAGTGGAATCCTGCCCTCCCATGAGCAGTGGGAGACAGGAAGAGGAAACTGATGTTAATTATGGCAGAAGATTCAGCTCAGAGAAGACTCAGACCCAGGATTTTGCCCCCAGCCAATGAGAAATCCCACAGGTTGCTCGTGGGGCTTAGCAAGCTCTTGCTGCTGCCCTTGGACAGCGAACCCAACTCCTGTGATCCGTTGTCTCAGAGTCCTTCAGGATCCTGCCATCACCTTCCTTATGGCTGAAAAAGGGGCCAGTTCTCATTTCAGCCTCTAGAAAAGGCTCCAGGCACAGCCCCCAGCTGTCAGTCAAAGCACACATCCAGGTTTCAGCTCCAGCAGGGTAATTAATTTCCATCCAAAGACCTGAGGAAAGGTGTATTTGTTTAATGACTGCATTAACAATTTGTTCTTCTGCTCAGTATGTGTTCTGGCATTTTATTAAGATTTTTTTTTTCACTGGGGGTGGGGAACAAAGACTAATAAAATGTGCTAATGACAAATACCAGCTGTGTGAAGAGGAGACATAAAAGGGACAAGATGATTCGTGGGCTGGGTTGTAAAAGGCTCTGAACCCTCAGTGCACAGGCTGGGCTGAGGAAGAGCTGACACCGCTCCATTTCTAAAAGGTGGTGGATTTCTGGCACTTCAATCTTGCTTATTATGGTCTGCCTGTGGTGTGATGGGGTCTGAGGGAGCCCAGGCCTCTCCCAGCAGGTGCTGTCTGACTTTTCACCTTTTTTATTTGCACCAGCTTCAACTCAAGGAAAGGAACCAGTCCCACTTCCCTATGCAGAGGCTTTTCCTGCTCTCCTCATCCCTCCTTGCTTGAGCATTCAAGTCTGATGCTCTGGGCAATCTCACGGCCACCAGACTTCATCCAGGATAAATTAAAATTTTTTTACTTCCTTAATATTTCGTAGCTGACACGACAATAAATAACTAAAATACCCCTGTTTTGTTGCAGCAAATATTGTTTTACGGGAGATGGAGGCAGATATGACCCTCATTATACTGCCCTTCACTGCAGTTATTTTCTCTTCTCTCTATTATTTGGTGAAGTTTTCTAGAACCATTTATATTTTTCCGTATATCACTTTAAAATCAGAAAGAGCTTTAAAAAGTAAATTGCATTTTTCTCTCCTCACAGAGATTTAGATTTCTAACTCTTCTCTTTGATTTTTCTTTTTTTTTTAACTGAAGTGAATAAACAACAAAATTTTTTACAGCACTCTCAAAAGGTTATATTCTGGTCATTTCTCATGGTTGTTTTTCAGTGTTCAGTGACAATTATTACTAAAAAAGAACAATTTTTCAAGCCAGGACCTACAATGTAAACTGTGATTTCTAAAAGATGAAACAAACAGGCTGCATCCACCTGTTGGAGAAATCCAGGGAACCTCAGTGACCTTGGATGCACTGAGATTTGCACAAGTTTATCAACTTCTTCACCTCCTGGCACCCTCAGCTTCACTTGTTCCAGACACAGAAGGGAGTGCTCCAAACACCTTATTTCTGGCACTTCTCACAGTTTGGAGGTGTCACCCACCTCCCCAGCGTTCATCCAGGCAGCAGGAGGATGTTGCTGCAGGATGCTGAGCAGGGATCAGCCGCAGAAAGAGGAGGGCTCAGGTTTTCCTCAGCCTCCCAGTGCCTCACCTGGCTGTGGGTAAGCTGGGAACGAGCTGGGCTTTCTCCTGCTGATCCTGCACAGAAACCACAGGCGTTTTCTCAGCATAACCCAAAGCAGGGTGAGACCTGCAGGGTAGCTCACCTTTCCTGTCTGGAGGCAGCGTTAAATTTTAGAAAGATTGTCCCTCTGTTAACTTCCCCTCATCTCTCATTCCCTCCAAGTAGCTGCTACCATCTGTTCACACATCCAGGGGTTTTATTTTAAGTGGAAGCCCTTCACCATTCAAGGAGAGCCTGCCCCATGACACACAGCCCAGGTAACACCTCTGCTTTGATCAACGCCTCCTGCAAGTTCCAGGTGTGTCCCCATCACCTCAGCAGCCTGCAGCGAATCTCTCAGCGCAAAAACCAGCCACGCAAAGCAGAAAGCCTTGTCATCGTGCTTTGTGCCTTGGGATTCACTGAAATCATGGGCAGAAGGGCCTCAGGGACAAAATGCCACTCAATGAGCTGTCTGCTGTCTGATCTGAAGGGCTCCAAGAGGGGAAAAGCAGGAGGTGGAATAGGAATAGGTCAGGGAAGAGTCTATCCACTTAAAAACCTCTTGATTTTCAAAGGAAGAAGCATCAAGGACTTTCTTGCCCACTTGGTGATGCCAGTTCCCAAAGGAGACAGGAGGAACAGGCTCCTTGGATCACCACAGGTGCCCACATGGAGAATTCAGATGAAAACTCAGCATGGTCCTGCAGGACAGTGGCTGACCATGTGTGGACACTTCTGTCCTTGCAAAGTGGGAGGAGGTGGCCAGCAAACCTCACTTGGGGGCTCTCAGTTCTGCACTGAAAGATGCCCAGTTTGTCAAAAGCCTTCAGGAGGAATCACACCCTGAAGACAAACCCCAGAGCTCTCCTCGCTCTTCCTCTGTCTGGTCTGAGTTTGGAGCGGCCGCCCCACTACTGCTGGTGACAGGCGTGTGATAACATTGCCATTTCATTAGCAGGGTATTGTTCAGGAGATTGATGGCTGGCAAGCTAAGAAAAATTGCATCTCCCTCTGCAGCTGCCTGTCTCAGAGACAGCATTCATCACAGAAGGAGGGGAGGGAAGGAAAACATGCAGGAGTAAGAACCTGATGCATTGGCATTCCACCGAAATCAGCTGTCTGTGGGTGAGGATCCTGGAGCCTGGGCACGTTCCCTTTGCTGCTCCAAGCCCAGGAGAAAGTAGAGAAAATGAGAGTGTTGAGACCGCTCTTCCCAGTCTGAAGCTACAGAGGTCTCACCTCTCCTCTGTGCTCAGGAATTATTATTATTAGACAGACAGTTCCAAAGCAAAGCAAATATTGACATTAAGCAAGAAAGCAAATGCCATTGTGCTTCTGGGTGCTGGAAGAGAGGAGAGAGACAATGAGAAGCAGAAGGAAATGAGGCTCTGGAAAGATTTAGAGAGGCTTAGGTTTGTTCCCCAGCCCTCTCAGCATCTACACACTCTCCTTTTGCTGGGATTTGGGGCTTTCTGCTGGAGACAGGAGCACTGCAAGTGCAGAGGAAGGGCACATTGTAGTGCCATGCATTTGTGACAAAAAAAAAAAAACCCAGCTCATATTAAAGCTGCAGCCTATCCTTCCACTTCTGGAATATCATTCCTGTTTTGTCTGGCCCTCTCCATCCTCTCAGAGGCAGCTTCTGACGTGGGAGGCCTGCGAGAGCTCCCGATGCGATGAACAAAAACCACCTCACGCCTGTACACAAAAAATTAAAACCTCATTCATGTCTGCTGAGCGAACAAGCCACAGCTAATGAAATCCCCTCACAATAGGACCTTACAGGAATGAGAACCACCTCCTTCAAAGCACAGCGGGGGACAAGCACAGCCATTCGTGCTGTGCCCCTCAGGAGGCACAGGGTGACAAGTCTTTCATGGCACAGGCGGGAGAGAGCTCCCTCACGCCCTGGCAGATGAGCCAAGGAAGATTTAATTTGATTTTACCGGGGAAAAAATACACAGACACACACAGAAGCACGCAGCAGGAATGCTCTCCTGCTGCCTCCCTGGGGAGCAGAGGAGCTCTCAGCCACTGCTCCCGCTGAGGGATGGGGAGATCCCTTGCAGCAGGGAGGGGACACTCAGGCCCTGCCAGCATGGCTGTGGGCTCTGTCCTGCCCTCTGTCACTTGTGACGTGCAGGAGCCCAGCAGGGAGGATTTATTATGGTCCAAATTCTGTGCCAGTGAAACCAGAGCCATCTCCAAGGCTTGAATAACCTCATTGCTATTGTGCAGGACCTCCTCCTCGCCAGCTTCACACATCCTCAGGGAATGGAGTTGGGAGCTGCTTTTCTCTTTTCTCACGTTTTTTGGTTTGGTTTTTTTCCCGGACAGTGAGATGGGAAGCACAGAGAAATGTGAATGCCGAAGCTGGGGCCAGGAAGCACATCTGCACCAGTGCCACTCGGCTTCCAGTTCTGATCACAGAATCACAGAATCACAGAGGTTGGAAAAGGCCTCCGAGATCATCCAACCTGTGACAGATCACCGAGCGCCACATCCAGGTGTCCCTTGGACACCTCTGGGCATGGGGACTCCAAACCTCCCTGGGCAGACCCTTGCAATGCCTGACAACCATTTCCATGGAGAAATTCTTCCTGAGTGCTTCCTGAATTCTTCCTGATGGTCCATGACAGCCCCCTGGCAGTGTCCCTCACCCAAAGGCAACCATGTGAGCAGAACCATGTGGGAAGATGGATTGTAGGAGAATAGAGATGGTGCTGAAGGCAGTCTCACCCCTGAGGGGTTGCAGCTGTACTGATCAGCAAAGACTAGGAACAGCCCTGCCCTGTGTCCAATAAGGATGGGTGCTCTAAAAGAGTGGGTCAGCTGGTTGAGAGGAGAATTGGAGATTGTTGGCTGTGCTGTAAGGAGGAAGGGTTAGGTGGTCATCTACAGGAAAGTAAGGGTTGGGTGCTCGTGCTAGGGACATGAAGGAGTCAGCTGGCCATGCAGAAGAAAGAGAAAAGGAGTCAGTGTTGTGAGGAGCTGCCCATGGGAACTCACAGAGAGAAGGTATGAAAGCCTTACAGTAAGATAATTAATAAACTGGTGATGACAATCAGGTTCCATCCACTGTTGATTGGTGCCAAGCACTGACGCCAGCAATTGGTGGCTCTTATGGGGATGATTCCTAACAGAACCACGTCCCACACCAAGGGAAAGGTCCCCAAACTGCTGGGGACACGTGACAAGGAATCTGATCATTTCCCACACTGTTTATTTTTCACCCTATAGCAGGTGTGATTTCAAACTGTGCAAAGTGCCTGTTCACAGCTCTAGCTTTGCAGCAAAGGGTATTTAAAAGGCAAAGGATGGTTGGGAAAAGATGTGTTTTGTATTAAAAGGATGAAATTCATTCAGCTGAGCTCAGTCTGGACTCCTTGAGCAGGAGGGCAAGAGTTCCTTCACTATCTGCACCCACACGAGTTCAGCCTTTGTGATTTTTTTTTTGCAGTATCAGTTAACTTTCTTTTCTGAACAAAATATAAAGTGGCTTTTTTATTATTTTAAAGTGTTGAAATGGGATGATTCACCAGTATCTTTCATTCTTTCCTACAGATATGTTTGCTATCATATTTCTTGTAAAAATTGACTTATTTATGGAAGCATTTCCTGCAAAGAATATCAGTTTCATTAAAGCAGTTTTCTGATGAGGAAGCAGATAATCAGAGCATACCTGACCTTACCTAGTGTGTCTCATCTTCCCTTGTTAGTACTGAGGAGATTTTCTGACCCCGTGGCGGGAGTGGGAGGGCTGGATTCCTGTGTTTGCCGTGATTCTGGGCAGGACTCAAGGAGTAATTGGGGAGACAGGACCCTAGCCAGACCAGGAAGGAAGCAAGAGAGAATTTTAGCACTTTTCCCCTGCCTCTCCTCTGTCTGCAGTGCCAGCAGCATCCCTGCTATGATTTTGCACTGGTTTGCAAGAGACTTTTTGATCCCTGGGGGAATAGCTGTCATGCCCTTCAAGCCTGTGGTTTGAAAGGGTCTAGAAGTGCAAAGAGGAAACAAAGCAAAGACAAGATTTCATCTGGTTCTGATGCAAAGTCAAACCAAGCCATTAATGCTTTGTAGTTTCTATCAGCAATCCAGAAGCACTGGCACCTGGTGAGTGTATGACCAGTGCACCTTCTCCATAGAAAATCCTGGAATATTCTGGGGCAAACATGCTCTGCCTTTTAAAATTGCCCTTTAGTATCCATAGTGCTGCCTCGCCCTAATGCTTTCCTCAGGAAAGGAAAGACTTCTTCTGCTAGAAGACTGGCAGAAAGGGGGAGGAAAAAAACCTGAGGAACCAAAAGAATGCAGATGACAGAGAGTGGCTGTGAGGGAGGCAGAGCCTCGAATGGCTGAATTCACTGTCGGCGCTGAAGCCAGCTCTGCACTGGCTCAGGGGAGAGGACTGTTCTGTGTCGTTCTGCATTGAGTGTTGGTGGGATTTTAAGGTTTTCATCCTGGTTGGACATCAGTTCTGCCATTTCCAGACTGGCTGATTTGTGGCAGGAATCCCAGAGGATGTGCTGAGCTGCCTCTCCTCACCCATCTTGTCTTGCTCCTGAGGGCAGCTTAACTAACTCACCTGAAAGATTATTTATTTGGCAGTAAAAGCCACAAATAAAACAGAGCTGCCTAATGAAGACAACTTGGTGACTCTGGCCCATTTTTAATTTTAATGTTGCATGTAATCTCCATTCTGGTCTCTGGAGTTGTCAGTGGTTTTACAGCTCCTGATTATATGAGTGCAGCAGGCAGAGACAGCTCAGTGGAAGAGCTGGGAAAGCAGCATTAACAACAGCCCCAGGGGAATCCAGCCTCAGGAGCTGAGGAATTGTCTGCACCATCATTGCAGTGACAGAAAGCACAGGCTGAGCAAGCACTCTGTGGTGGTGTCCTTTTCACAACCTACCTGCCTGCTTATTTATAGGTATCCAAATAGCTCTGGGCCTGAAACACAAGGGGATGAGGAGACTCCTGCATTGCCATCCATGGAGAGAGTGACACTTCACTGTGTGTTAAAGAAAGGTAACCCTTACAGAAATTAAGTGCGTACCAGGGATTTGCCCATGGGTACAGAAAGGAGAGTCAAGCCTGTAGCCAACTTTGGAATCCTGGACTATCCACCACTGTTCAGCACCTTTTCACCAAGGCTGCCTACACAGGTGAAGGATCCCATTGGTAACAAGCAAGCCAGCCTCCTCTCCTCTCAAAGCACTGTCCTGCCAATAAAGCCCTCCAGAGTCATTCACCTCCTCCTACAAGACAGGCCTGGTGCTAACCAGCTCTCGGATTGGAGAGTAAATCTATTCAGAGGCTAAGGATTTTCTGACAGGAAGATGAATACAGAGACAGAAGTTTCCTTCCTGGCATGACTACAGGCAAACACAAAAGGCCAGTCACATTAAAAGTGGGCACAGTTCCTGTCTGGAGCCCCAAGTCCTCAGTGTCCATCATGGCCTGCTCTCCAGCCTGCAGGAGACTCAGGCTCACTCCTTCCATGACACATGACATGCCATGTTCTTCCTCCACGCAGGAAGAACATGGCATGGTGCTGTGGGAAGAGAGGGAACCAAGGGAGCCCTGCAGAGCACAGAGGACCTTGAAACAACCACCATTGGGAGATGAGGGGGCTGGGAGGCCACTTCCTGAAATCCAGCATTGAGCAGGATGCCTCCCAGACCCAAGCTGGCACCAGTGCCAACTTGGGCTGGTTTGACAGTGCCAAGTGTCCCCTGCAATCTGCCATCAGGAACCTGGAATGGTGAGTTTTGTTTGCCAGGGAAAAGGGCCGGCCTTGGTGTTCAGGGGCCTGTGGCCTGGTGTGGCTGGCTGGCTCCTGAAATTACGCAAATCGCAGGATGCTTCCCAGATCCAAGCTGGCACCAGTGCCAACTCGGGCTGGTTTGACAGTGCCAAGTGTCCCCTGCAATCTGTCATCAGGGACCAGGGATGGTGAGTTTTGCTTCCCAGGGAAAAGGCCCGGAGTTGGTGTTTGGGGGCCTGTGGCTCTAAGAGGCCGGCCACCTCCTGAATTTCCAAATGGCACAGGGTGCCTCTCAGACCCAAGCTGCCTCCACCTCCAGCTTGGGTGCTGTCTCACAGCTGGGCACTTGGAAGGGCAGTGTGGGCTTAACTCCAGGAGCAGCTGTGCCTGGCCTGGATCAGGGATGAAGCCGTCAGCAGAGCAGCACATGGAGCTCCACGGCTCTCCTGGATGCTCTGGTGGTTGGCAGGAACACTCTGCCCTGCAAGGTTTGCATCCCTCATAACCACAGCAGGAGGTTCTCCAGCTTTTATGGATAGGAGAATTGGTACCTGGAGGAATTATACAACTGACATACAGGCAGCCTGTGGCAGATCTCAGAGTTTTCTTCCAGCCCCTCCTAGGACTCAGAAGTTTAATCATGCCTGCATCCTTTCTCTTTACAATCACGTAAATCTGGAGCAACCCCCCTGGAATTATTCTGTCCTTACCTGCCCAGAGCCTGCCCTAAGGTGGTGGGCTGTGGGCTGCACTCAGAGCCAGGGCTCACAGGCAGGCGGCACTTGGGAAGGTGGCCAGAGAAGATGCCTCAGACCCTCTACTTCCCCAGCCCAGGCCTGCAGGCTCTCCCCTGATGCTGGGCCCCTTTTCCTCCTGTGAAAATGGTGCTGCAGTGCAATGAGTGCTTGGATAAAGCCAACAGGCACCGAGCCCCAGTGAGAAAGGAGGGTCTCATCCCCTGGCTCCCCTCCAGGGAGCAGCATGTCAGCCACACAAGATGCTTGTTGAATGAAGTGCAGAAACTGCCGCCAGCTGTGGAGCTGGTGAAAACTGGCCCAGCCATTGACAAATCTTTCTCTGGAGACAGCTGACTCAGAGCTGCTCTGCCTCCCGGGTGTCTCCTGTCGTGCAGGCCCCGTCACTGCTGTGTCTCAGAATTAGCCAGGAGGGTTTTCTGCCTTTTGAGTTTGACCTTCTAAGGATGTTCAGCATCTTTCAGCATCTGGCCCATCAGGGATGTGACATGCTTCACAGCTGTGCAGGGCAGCAGGCACAGGCTTCCCAGAGCAACAGAGACCTCATTCTTCCTCCTTGCTTCCCATCTCTTTCCAGGGACTGAGGCATACAGGCTGCATGGCCCCTTCAGGTCCCAGCAGGGATATTGGAGCAGAACCCAACAGTGTACCCAGGTGACCAGGAATCTTTTCCTACTTTTAGCTTCTCCAGTATGCTGCTGGGAAGCACCTTCCTGCTGCTGCCACCCATGGATCTGCAGCCAAAACACTGGCAGGGTTCTCCATGGATAAAGAGCATTTCACTACAAAGCCAGGGAAAACTCTCACTACCCACATGCAGGGATGTGCCTCTCTCAGGCACTGGATCAGTGCTTCTCAGTGCTGCTTAGCTCAGTCCCTATCTGTCTCTAGCCACAATGGGCATTCCTGTGCGCATCAGAGGCTCACCAACCTGGGTTGTAGTTTGGCTTTGTCCCAGTTCCCAATGCTAGCCCGCTGGTTGGGCTTCCCAAGAGGCAAGAAAGAGGCTTGTCTGTCCTCACAGGTAATTAAACCTGGATTAGAATATGATCTGACTGGAATCTAGCCTAAGGAAAATTGTAAAGGGCTTCCCAGAGGTGAAACTCTACAACCAGAGTCCAGGCAGTGCTTTGCCCTTCCTCTGCCTTCTGAAAGAAAGGGGGTAGTGAAAAACCCACTGAAGGTGCTTTGGCAACCTGAACAACACAACACTGCCCACCACATGCAGTTCTCTGTTCTGCCTGCAGGAATTGAGGCACAGAGCCCTGACTCTTGCAAAACCAAGTTTAATCCCGAGTTCCCCCTAAAATTTCAGGTGCTTGGCTTTGCAGGGCTCTCAGGAGTGAGGTTGCAATCTGGATACCCTCAGCACCCCCACCCACAATCAGCTTCCTCCCGGCTGCTGCATAACGGGCCTGAAAACATAGAACCAATATGCAAATCTGACATTTAATTTGGACATGAGAGTTTAATGAGGCTGTGGAGATTCTGCCACTTGCAGCCTCCACATCCTGCAACGTGCAGTCACATTCCTTCGCCTGAATGTGTCCCCACTACGCCTCTGGATGCACAGGCAAGTGCATGAGTTCTCCAGCAATTCCACCCTTCCCTCCCAACCCCACGTTTTTCCCAATCCAGTCTGGAGACCTCTTTTAAGGTGATGCTTTGGTTTGGTGGCTCTGTAGCCTGAGCCAGGGGGCTGGGGCCAGACATTTCATCAGCTGCTGTGCTGTTATGTTCTTGAAGAGGTAGAAGATGCACCAGGAATCAGCTCTGGGATGAAGAGGGAAGGGCACAGATTGTGCCTTGCAAGGCCTCTCATCCCATCTCGTGAGACCTGGGAAATGCTTCCCTGCCAAAACAAGTGCCTTAATCAGGGAGAATGAATCATATCCACTAGCCCCAGTGACAGATGAGAGAACAAATAATCAAATAACAAAGTCCAAGCAAAACCCAGGAACTCCTACATGCAGCAAGGAGATACTCCCTTTGTGCCACCTGCCTGAGAGCAAAGCCTTCCATCAGCTCCCAGTACAGAGACTCCACAGTCTTTTTATTTGAAGAGGATTATGGAGCTGCCATTCAGTAAATGAAGTGCCACTCCAAACAGCTGCACTGTGGCCTGCCCTCGTGCAGGCACGGTGCCTTGCTGGGGCTGCAGAGCTGTAGGCAAAGGCTGCTCCTGGCCTTGGAGCTCTGCAGAGCTAAGGGGTGCTGGAAAGTGCATACACAGGAGCCAGGAGAGAGGTGAAGAAGCAGGAGAGTGTCATTTCCTCATTTCTGCTGCTGCCCTGAAAGGTACAGCCCAGGTTTTCTTCTCCAGCAGCCTTCTTTTCTCCCAGGTTACAGCCACTGCACCACACTGCTTCTCTGGCAACTGAAATATATATCCTGCTTTCCTGGGAGGGGACAGCAGGATGAGAGTCACTCCCCTCTCCCTGCTGCTTGATATCACAAGAACCCATTATTCCCACAGTGAGCACAACACCCTCTGTGCAGGGCTGATTGCCCAGAGCCACAGGAGACAAAGGCAGTGAGCTCCAAGCCCCAGCTCCAGGTGTGCCACATTTAATTCCCAGGGAACAGGATCCTGGCAGAATCCATGCAACTGGTGAAGAGACAGGGAGACCCAGCCTGGTGCTGGAAGGGGGGAATATGAACTGGGCCAGGGCAGGAGAACATCGGGAAGAGGCAGGAACCTGGGACTTGAGCTCTGTTCAGCACAAGCAGGCTCTGGGATGAAATATTAATACCAGCATCCTGAACAGGCAGCAAGCAGCGGTGTCTGAGCTACTTGGCCATGAATAAAAGATGGTCCTGAAAATGGGGAAGAGCAGCAAATTAATTAATTGAAGCAAAAGTCTCTCTGCTCCCATTAACGAGCAAGCCTGGAATTCTCCCTCATGCAGCTCAGCTTGGGGAGCATGGAGGGGCTCAGAGAGGAGAAGGACAGCAGAGGGAGGGTCTTCTCCCAGTGACCTCGGGTCTCCCACTGCCCAGCAGTGCCTGTAAGCTCAAGTTCAGATCCTGATTCCGCTTCTCATCATGTTTGACCTGCCAGCTTTGGGAGTTCAGCCTTTGCCAGCTCAGACTGCTCACCTGTACCCCGGCTCCCTCAGGTTTTAGGTGAGGGGTGAGGTAGGAGCTGAAGGGGGGCTGCAGATTCCTAACACCCGTTCCAAGACCTGTGCCAGGTAGCCCAGCTCTGGGCCAAATGTGGGGCCCAGCCAGCTGCTTCCAGGAGGGCCAGCAGGAGGGTTGTCCCACTGCTGGAGGGCTTGGAGCTGTTCCTGCCTGCAAGAGCAGTCTGGCTTTTCTTCATTCAGAGCTGGGAATTTTCTGGGTGCTGCTCAGTGCTGCCATGCTCAAGCCTAATCCCTTATGCTGCACCAGTTAACTGGGAATAGAGTAGTGGGGGCTGCTGCAGATGGAGGCACCCTCAGCACCAAGAAATGACTGATCTCCTCTTCTGAAGCCTTGCCCATAAATTATAGATTTTAAGCAGTGTTTGTTTAAAATATTCAGCTTGCCACTTAAAGAATACTCATACACACCAGGAATGGGGAAAAAGGATGGGGGCTGCATTCCCACTTGGAGGAGGGGGAGGAGAGAGGTGTTTCCTCGACTAATGAGCCAGCATCCCTGGCTGTGGATGTGCCGTCCAACACGTGAGTCACCTGCACTGCAGCTTTGCCTGCCTCCAGCACACAGCTCAGGCCCAGCCTCGGCTTTTGTCCCCTGCATCCCCATGTGCACATCATCCCCCAGGCTTCCCTTCGAGCCCACAGGACAATGTTGTGCTTGCAAAGTCAGAGCAAAGATATCTCAGGTATTCTGAGAGGAGGAAGGAGGTGAGGAGGAGGGAAACATCCCCCTCTACACAATCCCTACTTCCCTAGAAACAAATTCATTGCTTTGATTAAAAATTCAGCTTTTCAGCTGCCTTGGCTACGGGGCAGATCCACAAAAGGTGTGTTGCAGGGAGCAGCAGCCGAGATACTTCTCCTCAATGAAAAATGCTTCCCTTCATCTGCACTTCCCAGCCCGGCCAGGCACCAGAGCCTGTATTGCCGCCTGATGGTGAGGAAGAGGCAGGGCCCTGCTGCAGAATGAAGGGATTTCTCCTCCAGGCTGCAGCACCTCCCAGGCCGAGACAGGCTCTCACTGTCTTCTGGGATGGATTTCCCATGGAAGAGACTGCAGAGACAGCCTTGCAGGAGCTGCCTGCAGCTTTTCCTGCCCAAGGAACTTTGCATGGATACTCAGGTGCCTTTTGAGAAGGGTACAGGGAGCAGCAGCCCAGTTGTTCAGGAAGGCACAGATCTAACCCTGGCTATCTGGGACTATCACGGTCACACCCAGCCCAGAGCTGGCTCTCCTGAGGCTCAGGTAGCTCTGGGATTTCCCTGTGATATGGGATGGATGGATGGATGGATGGATGGATGGATGGATGGATGGATGGATGGATGGATGGATGGATGGATGGATGGACGGATGCCAGGACCACCAGCCCAGGGCAGTTTCTCGTCTCTTCCTGCCACCTGGGTGATGCTCCAGCCCCAGCCCTCCTCCTGGTAGCTTAAGCACATTCCAGGCTGCGTCTCGCTCCCTCCTTAGCTGCACCCCCTGTGCCCTCAGGAGGCAGAGAACCTTTCTTGCTCTCCATCCCAGGAGACACTGACCATTCTGGCAAGTTCTGTACTGTATTTTTAATAAATTAACCCCAAACTTCATTTGCATGGATAAAAATAGCATCAGCTGCTCTGCCAAGCCGTTTTTCTCTTGGTTAACACATTCATCCAAGCTGCTCTATTTGTCTTTCCTCCACAGACTCGTATTCTTCTGGATTCATTTTGTCAAACAAATTGCACAAGCTGGACTGCCCATTTACCCAGTGCTGTTTGATTACAGGGGTTATTTATGAAACAGCAAGACATATGGCATTAAGCTTCTTAATAATAATAATAATGAGAGAAGGGAAGGAGAAAAGCTCTGAAAGAGAGGAGGGAGAAAATGTTTTTTATTACAGACAAAAGCTCCTGCCACCGGTGATAAATTCCAGACACTTTTTCCAGTTGCTCTTGTGCTGCTGGCATGATGAATGGCACAGGCACTCAGCTCAGCAGCGTGGCCATGGGATCCAGGGTAAGGAGGAAAATGCTGACGCACACAGAGGTGATGGGGCTGGCTCTGGTGTGCAGGGACCACTGGCCACCAGGCACTTCCCTTCCTAGGAGGTCACAGAAATGCAGACTCTACCCAGCCCTGCTTTTGAACCCAGTTCCCTCTCTTCTCTCTGATGCAGTCACTTATTCCTGCAGAGTTTGGGACCACTCCATTCAGCACATGCAGAGCCCTGCTGGCTCCCTGAAGACATCCTTTTCTGACCTGGCCATCCTGGCTCTGATGGTGACTCACTGCAATTCAATCAAAAGTTCTGTCAAAGAAAGATGCTCAATTAAGGGCCTGGGAGACCTTGAAAGCAGAGTCATTTCTGCAAGAGGAAGGTAATTAACTTTTTTAATCAGTGGGCACTGATCTGAAGGTCTAGTGAAAAGAGAGAGAGAAGTAAACTCATTCCCACAGACTCAAGCAGAGCCCTGTGATGTCACTGGAGGCCCCAGGAAGGGCTGGGAACTGGACTTGGTACACACCAACCTGCAGAGCTGCTCCATCACCTCATCCTTCTCCCTGATCCTGTTCCCCAGGGGCAGAGGCACCTTCACCTCTGGCCTTCCCTTCTCTCCTTATTCCAACAAAGAAAAACACACCAAACTTCCACTCAGAGCAGCATCAGTGTCTGGGGATAACTCCACGGCAGCCCAGACTCCCTCACTGTCTTACAGGGAAGGCCCTGGCCATGGGATAAAGAAGCTCAAGCACCAAGTCTAAAGGCTTTCCCCTGGCACTTGCAAATGTTCTGTAGCACCAGCCTCAGCTCCTGGTCTCCTGTTCATCAGCTGGCACAGATCAGGGTGCCAGGCAGGCAGAGTTAATCAGGCCTCATTTGCCATTACAATGAACTCCTGCGTTTCATGGCCTGCATCCTAAACCTGCTTTCTAATTCCCCAAGGCAGAGGGATTTACACTTTCAATTTTATGTCTAGTTAGTTAATGGTCCATTACTGTCAAAAGGATCAGTAGCTAGAAGTTAAATCCTACAGGATTTATGATAAGGAAGAACCAAAAGCTGCAGAAGAGCACATGCCACAGCGGGCACAGGGAACACTGAGGGGTTTTCAGGTCCTGTGTTGTGACACTGGTGACAGAACACTGCTGGTGACAGCTCTAGAACAAGGTTCATCCCAACACTTTTCCCTTACGCACTGCACCACGTCTCTGTCTCAAAAACTCAGGGCAAAACAGCAGCTTTGGCAGGGCTGGAATGGGTTTGCCTTGTTTCCTGCCCCCTCCCCATCAAGACACTAAAAGGGCTCCACTCCCTTAGCAAGATAAAGGTCTCTGCAGCACACAGGAGCCTGCCAATTGCCAAAAATGTCTGTCTGTTCTGCTGCTATCCCTGAGATCCACAGTGCTGCTCCTGTCAGCGCAGAGGTGTTAAAGCAGCTACACTGAAAGGTCTGTCAGCACTACAGAGCTGGCTGTGCAGGGGTTTATAAACCTGCCCATAAAAACTCACTCCAGGCTGGAGGGTAAACAAGGTTCCCAGGCCTTTGAAGCAGAGAATCATTCTTTTTAGTTTGTAAGCAAGGAAACTTTTTTCTTTTTTTCTGCTGGCTGAGGTTTACTGAGTGGTAAGTGGTGCCAAAGAGAGAGAGTTTGGCTAGATGGGGGACTGGAAAACATTTAAGTGATCAATGGACAGCTCTTTGTTGTGTTTAGCAAGGGGCTGGAAATTGTTTTGTAGGTCAAGATAGTTTGAGCTGCAGCCAGGCAGGAAGGACAACACTGAAGTCTACAGCCATCCAGACAGGGTCAAATGTCCACACCTGCAGAAGATGGACATATGAGGCTTGGAAAAACAATCCAGGAGAGTTCCCAGGTCTAAGCCACTCACTCCTTCACCACCACGCACAGATGCGCCAGCAACATTGCTGATTCTGAAAAGCCTGGGACAGAGAAGGAACACCTATATGTTATTTAATGACTCTACCAGTCTGGCTTTCCAGTGATTCTATTCTCTTTCCCTGCCAGCATTCTCCACTAGAGTTTCCCTTACCCCTTTGATGCAACCATAAAGCTTGGAGGTGTCCATGGCACACTCCATGCACTCTACTGACAGAATTTAGAAATTGTTTTCATCATTTCATCTACTAAGCTGCTGAGAGATCAGCAGATTTTAACCTTTTTTTTTTAATTATTCCCATCTACTTTCCTTACAGCTGGGAGTGCTCATAAAGCTCACTTTGACCCCTCCAATCTACCCCACCAGGGAACACCCGGCTAAGCTCTGAAAAGCAAAAACCATTGAAACATAAAAAAATAAACCCAAACCCGCCCTACCAACGGCCTGTATTCTGTCAAGAAAGCACAGGACTTTCCACTTTCCACTTCGTGGATTGTGTAATTTGTGTTCACGTACAAGGAATCAGCATTCTCCCTATGCCTGTGAGCACCAGCCTAGCGAAGGGCAATGCTGCACTCTCGTGGTTCTCAGCAGGATCAACACCCTGCCTTTGCTCTCACTCTAAATTCCCTGGATGGAGGCGCTCCTGTGACTGCAATGTCTGTCTTGGTTTGGAAAGACAGGAGTCTGCTAAGGAAAGCAGGAGTCTCCCCTGAAATGGAGAATGTAAACCCTCCCCACCCCTCCAAATTGCTATAAATTTTAAATTAAGGGGCTCTCAGACAACAAATACAGGAGCGGGAAATAGCAGTTCTTTAATAGGGAAAAGAAGAAAAAAGATTAAATAAACAATGCAGTCCACTGGAACAACACTGACAGAGTCAGAACCCAACCTGACACCCTGTGGGTGGTGGCAGTCTGTGCCACCCTGTTGGTGGCAGTCCGATTGGAAATGTGGCTGCAGTCCTCTGAAGTATCAGGTGTGGTTCTGCTGGAGCAAGGAGGATCTGTAGAGAAGGATGTATTCTTCCTCTGAAGAGACAGTGGAGGAAGAGGCAGCTGCTGTTCCTCTGGGGAATCCAGTGGAGAAAGCCGAGCTGGTGTCTCAAAACCTCTGGATTATATCCGGGTAGGAATGCTTGGCTCCTCCCTCTGGGCGGAGCATCTCCCAATGGGATGTTACAGTTCTTATCAGCCATGCAGGGACATTCAATGGCTGTTATCAGCAATGTCCCCTCCCGAGGGAGGTGTGAATGTGGTCACTCAGAGAGAGAGATAAGGCAAACTGCCCACTTGACAAAGGTAATCTGCCATACAGGTGGTTATTGAAAACAACTTGCATCGCAATCTTCAACTAGTCCCTTCCAACTCAAACCATTCTGGGATTCTGATTCCCTCGTGTCTCTCCCAAGCAAAAGCAATCCATGTATTATTAAGAGGAAGAGGCTGGCTCCATCAAATCATTGCTTTGCGTGAGGAGGACACACAGGCCGTCTTTGTTGGCCCTTCACACATGATTAATTCATATTTACAACGCTTTGCTTCATCTGAATGGAGCTTCTTGTGATTTATTTCCGATATATTTTCAGAAACGCAGCCCTGGCCTACCAGCAGAGAAAGGAATTGCATGAAAAGAAGCTGTGGGTTGGTTCCTAGTGTTTGTTTACTCTTTTTGTAGTAAACAGCAGGTTATGTTGTTTGTGGTGCTTAGTAAATCCCAGCTTTCTTAAGTGTGTGTTTTGCAAGAAGAGCCTTCCCCCATGTGTGTGTGTAGCATGATTATAATAGCAATATTTTCCTCTGGTTTTCATCTAATTCTTTCCCTGCCTTTCTTATTATTATTATTATTTCTTTTTATCCCTGCCTCTGATTTACACCAACAGAATTTTCTGGTTTTCCTTTGGTTACAGAAAACTTGCTTTAGGGTTTTTTTTTTAAATTTACCAATGTGTAACCTCAGAAATAAGTAAGTATTATCAGTACTTCCTTCAAGTTAAAAAACATTGCTTTTTGGAGCATCTTACCCAACATTTTTTGATGAAATCTGATTCTCTTCAAAACAGATTCATGATATTAAAAAAAAAACCAAACCATGGCATAAAAAAGTCTATTCCATGGAAAGAATAAAATGAAAAATCATGTCATAACTGACTCACACAAACATCTTCTGCTCTTCCAGCAGTAAAGAACTACATAAATGTAGTTTATAAGCATAGTAAATAAGTCAATCCCTGGACAAAAAGCTGAGAAACATACTTGTTCCAAAGGGTTTTATCAAAGCTTAGTACAAAAATCCAAGCAAACAAAAAACCCACAAAATAATAATTACAATTACTAACAAAATTAACAATTTAGTTTTCAACAAAACTTTAAATTATTTAATAATGTTTTAACTTTTGAAAAAATTATTTAATTATTTCTATGTGTTATCGATTTGTAAGTAATTAACTCTCTTTTGAGTTTGTAATGCTTTCATGAATTAATTCACTGTATTCTAATAAATTCATACAACTCATACTTTTAAAATTTTAACACTCATAACTATAAGATAACAACAAGAAACTTATAGTTACTTTGTTTTATAATGTTGCATGTCTAATGCTAGTTACACCTAACAATAACTTGTTAGATCGATGTTTAGTTAGTTAGTTAGATTGATGTTTAGTTAGTTAGATCGATGATGAGTTAGTTAGATCAATAGTTAGTCAGATCAATGTTTAGTCAGTTAGATCGATGATCAGTTAGTTAGTTAGGTAGTTAGATCAATGTTTGGTTAGTTAGTTAGATCGACAGTTAGATTGATGCTTAGTTAGATCGATCATTAGTTAGTTAGTTAGTTAGATCAATGTTTAGTTAGTTATTTAGATTGATAGTTCGTTAGTTAGGTCCATGTTTAGTTAGTTAGTTAGATCCATGATTAGTTAGTTAGATCGATGATCAGTTAGTTATTTAGTTAGTTAGTTAAATCGATGTTTAGTTAGCTAGTTAGATCGATAATTAGATCGATGTTCAGTTAGTTAGATTGATGTTTAGTTAGTTAGATCAATAGTTAGTTAGTTAGATCGATAGTTAGTTAGATAGTTAGTTAGTTAGATCTTAGATCGAGACTTAGATCGATGGGGCGGGGCGGGGCCGGGCTGCGCCGCTTTTCCCGCGCCGCAAGGGGGCGCCTCCCACTGCTCCCCTCAGAGCCCTCAGAGCCCTCGGCGCTCTCGCAGCCCTCAAAGCCCCCAGAGCCCTCAGCGCCCCCAGAGCCCTCGGCGCCCTCAGAGCCCTCAAAGCCCCTCAGAGCCCTCAGCACCCCCAGAGCCCTCGGCGCCCTCAGAGCCCTCAGAGCCCTCAAAGCCCTCAGAGCCCTCAGCGCCCTCGGAGTCCTCAGCGCCCTCAGGCGCCCTCAGAGCCCTCAGCGCCCTCAGAGCCCTCAGAGCCCTCAGCGCCCTCAGCGCCCTCAGAGCCCTCAGCGCCGCGCTCCGTGAGGGGTGTGCAGGCCAAAGGCGCTCCGAGCAGCTGGAGAAAAGCCCATCTTTGCAAAGGCTGTGGTGGTCTTGTCTCTCGATCTGTTTTTTTTTTTACAGCAGTTTTACTGTGGAGAAAACCTCTTTATCTCAGCGTTCACAAAACCCTTCTTTTTTTTATTTTTTTTCTCCCCAGGAGCAGCAGCTGTGACTTTCTTTTTTTCGCTTCCTCCATCTCCTTTTCCCTCAATAAAATGCTTTTTCAGCCTCTGGTTTACAATTTTTCATACACCTCCTTCTCTCATGCTTTGCACTTGCCCTGTATTTCTTTAACTTTTTCCCCTGCAGCTACAGATTTTCAGATTTTGATGTCATGGGGTGTTTATCCACCCTTGTTTGTTACCATGCTTTGCTGTCCAGGTAGGTGCCATTACCTTGCTGCAGCTGACATCTTATGGGCAGATTTCTGAGAATTATCTGAAAAGAATATGAGAGTGAGTTGTAATCAAGTGCTGACTGGCAGGATCTCAAACCCCTTAGGCATAAATGTTACAGCAGATGCTGTGTAGCTTCTGCTTTGGAACATGCTCGAGCTCCTTCAGCCACAGGGAGACATTTCTTCCATAAAATACAGACAGGAGGTGTTTGCTCTTTGCAATGAAGATCTCAACATTTATGGGAGATTTATTAAGCATGTGTTGCCTTTTCTTGTTTATTCCTGGTGTTCCCAGCTGTGAATTCCTCAGCAAAAGGAGAGCGAACTCAGCAAAACCTGGGTTTACTCATGTTTGTTGTGCTTCTTGGCCAAATGTAAAGAATTCTCCATGTGGCAGAGGCTACTCTTGCTGAGTTTTAGGTTCTGTAGATAATAATAACTAATAAAAAGGTATGTAATTGATAAAAACAATAGATAATAAATAATTAATGATAATGGATAATACGTAATAGCTCAGAGAGATGAGCACTCACCAGCACAGTTCTTTGTGTGCCTGGGTAAATTCTCACTGCTACAATCCTGAATTTTTTTCCCCTTTCATTTCTAACTTTTTTCTAACATTAAGATTCCCCTTGCTAAAGCTCAGTGCCTCTTTATGACAGTGCTGTCTATAGCCACAATCTCTCCTACACTAATACTTCAAAGCAGAGGGATTGGCCTGGACTTAAAAAAAAAGGAAGGAATTTCTTCAGGGTGTTTTTTTCTGTGGCAAAACTGCTCCCCAGGGATGTGAAGTGAGCCACTTGCTGTCCCTGAAGGTGACTGTAGAAGGGATGGGGGACTGGGGCTCCCAGATCTGCTGTGAGAGCCCAAACACTTGCGGGTTCTCCAGCCTGAGCAGGAGTAGACAACAAAGGGGTGCTGAGCTGCCTGGGAAGAACTTGAAAATCCCCCTCTGCTCCAAACGATTTGTCATTATGGACTGGGAGCACTCCCTGAGTGACCACGTGCAGCAGAAGAGGTTGATGAGGCTGGAGGGCTGCTGGTGTTTGGGCTGTGATGCCGAGAAGGGAAACAGCAAGGCTGGCCGAGTGCCTGGAGGAGCCGCAGCCCGGGCTGTGGGCAGGCAGGGCTGCCTCCTCCTCCTCCTCCAGGCCCTCGGCTGTGGCTGGGGCAGGAGGGCTCCTCAGAGCAGGGGAAGCCCTTTCTCCCCCAGCCCTGCACATGTGCCATTGTCCCTGCTAACAATGGGGTGAGGAGGGAGCACTGGAGCTGGTGACACAAACCCCAGGGCAGGAGCAGCTGGTGGCTGCTCAAGGGAAGCTCTGTGTGTGCAGCCACAGCCGCTGCCCTGCCAGCACTGCCCGGGTCCCAGCCAGGCTCCCGACCGCCTCAGGGTAGGACTGAGCCCTGTGCAGTGCTACAACGGGGCAAAACTGCCTTTATTTATGGAATTATGGAATATCCTGAGTTGGGAGGGTCATTGAGCTCCCACAGCACAGCTCCAACAGTCCCACCCTGTGCATCCCTGAGAGCAGTGTCCAAACACTCCTGGAGCTCTGGCAGCCTTGGGGCCCTGACCATTCCCTGGGGAGCCTGGGCAGTGCCCTGCCACCATCCTTTCCTAATATCCAACCCAGATCTCCACTAGCACAGCTCCAGCCATTCCTGCACCTCCTGTGCCTGGTCATCAAAGAGCAGAGAGATTGGTGCTGCCCCTCAGGAGGAAGTTGTGGACTATACTTAACTCTGGACTGGATTTAACCTGCCTCTCTTCAGTGTTTGGGGCTTCCCAGCACTGGGAGACACTGCAGGCAGCTGCTTCCTGTGATTCCTCTGTGGTGCTCTCCCTAGGAACCTGTATGGTGAGAGTTAACAACCTTGGCCTAATGGTTCCCTCATAAATAAGGAATGTTAATAAATACTTCCTATTCCTTAAGGCCCAGCAGATAGGAGGAGAATAATCAAGGAAGCTATTTCCACTTTCTGTAACTTGCATTAGTCATCTCTCCTGAGACAGAGGGGAAAGCGTGGCTGGGGATGGGCAGCAGAAATGGTGCTGTGCTCTACACCTCTCTTTCTGTCCAGCACCTCCTGGAGGCCCCCAGCAGCTTCTCCTTTCTGACATGAGTAAATTTCCCAAAAACAAAGGGGCTTAGGGTTTATCTGAGCACCAGTTCCCTCTTGGGGCTTCCAATGCCGCACATCCTGTGTCAGTCCCACAGGTACTCCCCATTTTAAAGGAAGTGAAGGTGGTGGTGTCACAGGTGTTCAGCAGGTGGCAGGGAGGAGTTTCACCATCTGAAGTGACACCTTTTCCCAATTCTAGCCCTGTCCATGTTCACTCCCCTCCAAAGAGCCTGTGAGATGTGGCACCTTGCAGAGAGCTTGGAATACAGGCCCTGTGGCCACTGACCCTGCAGGTAAGGTCTGCAAACTGAGCCAGGAGTTACCTGCCAGACCTGCGTGGCTCAGCTGGCAGAAATGCCTCTCCTGCCCGCAGGGATGAGTCTCCCTCGCAGCTCAGCAGAGATCAGGTTTGCAGGGCACAGTGCAGAAAGCAGCTCTCCCAAAAAAACCCAGCCCCTGCCGAGAGCTAACAGGATGTGATGGGAGGCGGTGAGGAGGAGGCTGGAGCAGGCAGCCAAGCACCCTTCCCACTCAGTCTGGAGAGCAGATGGAGCAAACTAAGAGCTCTCTACCTCAGTCAACCTCCTCTTCCAGGCTGAGCTGGCTCCTCGTGTGCTGGCTGGCTCCCACAAGGATTCCTAAGACTTGCAAAGAGATTTTAGTGGCCTTTGGCTGGAGGCAGACAGAGTCAGTCACCCCCTCCTCCAGATGGATATCAGGCTGCAGGGACAATGGCTCTGCTCCCAGTAGGCTGGGAAGGCAGCAGTGCAGGTGATGCAGGATTTACTGGGGAGGATCCTACACTGTAGTGAATGCTCAGTGCTGGCAGCCTCCCAGAGAAGCCCCTTGACACCATTCCCACTTTGGGGCACTCGTGTGACTGGTTGTGAGCACAGAGCCGCGAGCTACGAGGCAGCTCCAGGATACAGCGTGCAGCAAACAGGGGGAAGGGAGGGATGTTCCTGCTGGCAAGTGTGTCAGTGCAGGGCTGGAGCTGATTGCTCACAGGCACTCCCTAGCCCTGATCACTGTTAGAAATCTTCACTCTTTAGGGCTTCTCTTTATGCAGGACACAGGCACGAAGCAGGTACAGGCCACCAAGGCTGGGGCTCTGTGCCAGCCATCTCCTTGGCCAGGCTGATGTGACTCCAAGCAGGGCTGCAGCAGGAATCCTGCCTGCCCCTGTTTTCCCTGGCTCTGGGCTGCCTGCAGGAAGCAGCGGAGCACAGTCTCCTCCACCTCTGCTCTGTGCAGCACTGCCACAAAGCCCAGGGGCTTCATATCTGGGCCGTGCTACATTTAGCATCTGTGGGGCCTTGCTGGGCTCCCGAGGGCCATTCTGTCCCTCCAATCAAGGGCACAGCTTTTCTGCAGCCTCCCTTCCTTGTCCCTCAAAGATGGGGTGGGAAGGGCCTGGGTTTGGCTTAGTGCAGTGAGGAACAAACCCTTTGCAGCCCTCTTGTCTCTGGTGAGCCGTGGGGCAGGTGAGCATCAGTCACTCCCTGGGCTGTGATCTCTGCAGCTCCACCACTGATTCCCAGATGCCCTCCCTCACCTCCTCCATGTTGCAACTCGCCAGCTCTAACAGCCTTGGGGAGGGTGTCAGGGGTCTCTCCACAGCACAGCTGCCCCCAGGTCCTGTTGTCCATGTCCTTACATCACCTCTCCCCAGCAACTGGCAGTGTGGGAGCAAATTGTTGCAGCGTGGGCATTGTTTTGAGCAGGACCTGGGGTCTGCTGCTGTGCTGTGATTCATGGGCAGGAGGAAAAGGGAGAGACTCTCTAATTCCTGTGTTTGGGATAGGCTGAGGGCAGAGATGTTCCTCTTGGGAAGGATGTGCATCCACCTTTCTCCTAGAAGGGTGTCTCCTGCAGCAGGATGTCCTTGGGCAAGGCCAGGTTTTAATTGCTGCAGCATCACCAGACACCCGAGTCATGGTGCCCCTCAGAGCCTCTGCTCCCAGCCTGCCTCCTGCAGCTACTGAGCTATTGGGAGCAGTGAATCTCTTCCCAGGGACCCCCACATGCCCTGACTTTCTCTCCAGAGAGGATCCAGGGGCAGTTTGGCTGCTCTGAGCTCCCAGGGGAACCGTCTGTGCCCTGCTTCTGCCTGCTGGTCTGTCTGTCCTGCCGCATCCACTCGCTCCTGCTGGTGTCTGCACTGCTGTGCTGCACTGTGCCTGTTTGGCTGCCTCCTTGTCCCTCTCGCTGTCTGTCTCCCTGACTGACACCTGCCACTGCAAACACTGCCTGCCCCCCCTCTCCGTTAGGTTTTCTCCTCCCCACCCCTTTCCTCTGGCTGCTATCCAGAGGCCTCTGCATTAGGTGTGATTTAGGTGCTTTTCTCTGGTTTAGGGACAGCAACCAGGCTGCAATCTGCAGCAAAAGGGAAAACCTCTGCAAGGAGCCTCCCACAAATACCCAGGCAGGACAGTGGCTGCCAGCACTGCCCAGATACTGCACACTCACGCCTGCCTCCACAGCCAGAGACTGAAAGGAAGCCCAAATCTCTCGCAGTGAGACTTGGGCCCCTGCATGCCTCTAGAAGCCAGTCGTTGGAGCTTGAATTCCCTGGTTTGCTGCACAATAGCTGCTTCTGAGGGTGGGGATGTGGAGGAGACACAGCTTGTGGAGATGCGAGGATAAATGTGAAAAGGACCCACGTGTGTGTGTGTGTGGTTGCTTGTGCTGCCCCACATCACAGCTGTGTTTGGATGTAGACCTTGTGCTTGCAATTCTTCCATACTAACAACATTGCGGCATGCCTTGTGTCTGTCTCTTTGCCTTGCATCCATCTGCTCCCAGTCTTGGTATCATTCCCTGTTGTTTTGCCATGCCTCTCCTCCCATCCATAGCCAGCCCTGCCAGCCTGAGCCAGCAGTGTGGTGTGCCATGCTGCCACAGTGCCTTCAGTACCCTACTGCCACAAGGGTCAGCCCTCTGCCCTCCTCATGGCAGCACACTGGGACCCTGCTGAACACTCCCAGGGCACCACAGGCCCCCTGGCCAGTTTGGGGGGCTGTCCCTGTTTGGGCCAGCACACCTGCATGTAGTGAGTGAACAGCCAGAGCCAAGCTTCTGTAGAATTAGCAAATCCCCCTGCACAGCCAGCTTGCAAAACCTCAGCACTCGAGTGTCACCTGGGATCAGGTTCTGCTGGAGGAGAAAATGACTTTTATATCAACTTTCCCAGTGTCAGCAGGGCCCATCCAGGGCTGTAGGAGGAGGTGAGAGCAGGGCAGACCATCCTGTGTGTCTCCGTGCCTTCCTGAGATACCTCTGGACCCAAACTCCCAGGGAAAACTGCTCCCTGCTGTTGCCTTCCTCTGCTGTCATGACCTTGCCAAAGAGCAGGGAAGAGGTCTTCTCCCAGGCTGCTTTCTGGATCCAAAGCCATTTTGCCTGGGCAGAAACAGCTCTGTTTATCCCCTTCCCAAACATGCTGATGGGAGCCTGTGGGGAACAAAACCTTGCTGTGCCCTCATTGTCACCAGACCTGGGCCGAAAACTGAAGGTCTGTGTCCAGTGCCATCACAGACAGAGCCTGTAGATGCGACACTTGGGGCCATAGCTTAGCAGTGGATTTGGCAGTGTTGGAGTAGCAGTTGGACTCGATGGTGTAAAAGATCCTTCCCAAATTAAATGACTGTGTGATTCTTTGATTCACAATGTGTTCAATGATTCACAATGATTTCCCACATGGAGGAGACCTGTGGTGACCTGGTGCAGAGTGGCCTCTTGGAGCACCTGAGCTGCACTCATTTGGTGGCAGGGGATGGTACCTGCCCCCTCCTCAGCAAAGCCCGCACCAAGCTCCTTTTCCCCTTCTCAACCATCCTCCTTTCCCAGCAAAACACCTCCCACGCTGCCGGGGAAGATGAGGGTTGGCAGCTCTTCCGCAAAATGATGTTCCCATGGCGATGGGGATGCGTCGCCCTTCCTGGGGAACATAACGGGGGGAACCGCACCTTCCGCATCAGTGCGCGCCCCTTGTCCGGGGCGGGGGCGTCCGAGTCCCGCAGAGGCAGGGCCCCCCCGCACCGCCCCCCGCCGCAGGGCCGGGGGCCGAGCCTCAGTGACGCCTCCTGGTCCCCATTCGCTGGGTCCGCCCGCTCAGCCCTGCCCAGACTGCGGGAGCGCCGCGCCCACAGCCCGCCGGGCAGCCCCGGACAGCGCCGGCAGCCCCGCAGGCAGCGGGCAGCACCGGACAGCGCCCGCAGGTAGGCACCGAGCGCCCCGCAGCGCCCCGCACGCTGCCGGGCCGGGAGCAGCCGCCGGGCTCGGGGCACAGCGCGGGGCTGCGGGCGGGGGAGGGTCCGCAGCCGCCAGGCGCGGCGGGGGCACCGCGGGCATCCCGCCCCTCGCCCGGGGGATGCTCGGCCGGACGGAGCGCGCTGCAGGAAGGGACGGGCTCAGCTTCTCGCCCCCCGGTGCCGGTGCCCCCCACCCTCGGCTCGGGACTGCGGCATTCCCGGTGGGCGCGCCCGCGCGCACGCCCGCACCGCAGCCGCGCTCCCGCTCCGCGCTGCTGCAGGGGGGGAGCTCGCCCACCCCGAGCCCTCCTGCCCCTCTCGAGGGTCTCCCGATCGCTTTTCCCTGCGCACCGCGTCCCCGTGCACCCCTGCACCCCCTTTGATGGCAGCCACCCCCCGGCACAGCCAGGCTCCTGCGGCTCTGCGCTCCCTCAGCCCCCAGCCTGGCTCTGCATGCCCGTCCCCGTCCCCATCCCCATCCCCGCAGCTCGTTTGTCACCCTGAGCCTGTGACGCTGCTGGGCAAAGCGGGTGCGTACTGCCATGGTGTGACCGCCAGCAGGTTGGGACTTTGCCCTCTAAGAGTGAAGCCCCTCGAATGCCGCTGTCCCCCTGAGCCCTGTCCCTACGCCAAACCCCTGGGGTCATGCAGGACTGAGAGTTACCTGGCTTGCTCTGCTCCCAGCACTGCTGGCAGGAGAAGAGGGGTCCAAGGCTATCAACCCAGAGCCTAGAAAATCTGAGTGTTTGGGCACATAGATGGGAAGAAAACCGGCTCTCTGTGAGCTTCTTTGCATGGATTTTCTGGAGGAAAGCAAGGCTATGACCTAGATAGTGTCCCAGGACATTCAAAAGGGAGCAGATTGGTGCTGGGAAATGACAAAGCAAGGGACAGAGGGACAGTTTCTAGGAATTCAGAGGTTCAAGCATTTACCCCATTGCAATCTCTTGGTTGTCAAGATCAGAGAGAAGGGAATTTTTCTTCCTGGCCAAGAAGTAGGGTTCTGGATAAGGAGATTTTTTAGAGCTTCAGGGTGAGCAAATGGGTTTGGTATTTCCTCTTAGAACGTTATATGAAAAACACAAAAATTGCGAAATAGAAAAATGCAGCTGGCTGTGGTACAGGCAATTCCTTGCCCTTCCCTGGATGCTTTGCCAGGCTCAGAGGGAGCAAACTGAGGGTCTGTTGTCCCCTCTGCCAGCCTGGGGTCACAAAGGGCTGGTTAATCAGCTCCCCCTCTTGGACCTGGCCCTGCATGGCCAGCCTGGAGGGCTGACTGCAGGATGCTTGGTGTGTCCTTCAGCCCGGCTGCCTCGCTGCTCCCCCACGCCGTCCCTCCATTCCGCATGTCTGCGGCTGGATTCCCCACGCGGCCGCTTGGCCAGGCTGCAAACCTTTAATTGATTCCTTGTGGCTGCATTGGGCCAACTGGAATCAGCAGCCCTGCTGTTTGCATGGCACATCACGGGCCCCTTACCCACACACACAGCCTGGAGAAAGACAGGCACTGGGCAGGGACCCAGACAGTGGATCGTGCCACCCAAACCCCTTCCACCCCGTGGCCAAGCAGGCTGAGCTCAGCTCCTGGAGGCTTCATGCCATCCTTCAGCGGTCTTGGCTCGCTGTCCAGCTGCTGTGTCCCTCTTCCTCACTGCTCTTGGCCCCTTTCCCTCACTGCATCGCAATGACTCATCCTTGCTGAGCTCACCCCCTGGAGCTGCTGGAGGACTGGCAGGGCAGGCAGCCGCTGGCCCCCAGAGACGTCCCTCAGCTGGCAGCCCCCTCACCGTGAGCCACAGACCCCTGGTCAAGGTGTGCAGGCACTGGGGTGCAGCCTGGTTTCACCTGTCCAAACCTTGGCTGGCCATGGGGCAGAAGGGGGAGGAGGCTGGACATGCAGGCCTTGCTGCAGGTCTGGCCATGCTCATTTAATGTCTGCTGGGGGATCTGGACAGGGTAAACAACGTGTGGATGGGGCATTGCCTGGGCGTGTGCAAAGGTGATGCTGGGCAGACACAGTCCCTGATTCCCCAGCTGGGTGCAGTGCCAGCTCTGTGCAGTGAATCAGACACTGGTGACGAGGAGCAGACGCTAGAGCACCGTCTGTGCAAGAAGGGCAGCTTGCACCACCGAGTGCCCACACCCATGGGGCAGTGGCCTGGCTAACTGCCTGTCTCTCCCCCTGCCCAGGTTCCCCTCTCAGAGACAGCCCCCACCGGGCACCTCAGCAGCAAGATGAACCCCACCGTGGGCATCGCTGTCATCCTGACAGGTACATCCCTCCCTGCTCCCTGCTCGGCCCAGAGCAGCCTGGAGGCTGCATGGGCCTCCCCAGAGCTCGCTGTTCCCTGCCCAACCCCCTCCTGCCTCTCCCAGTCCTCCAGGCCGCCCACTGCCAGATGATCAAGGACCTGAGTGCCTGCCTGCTGGGCCAGAACCTGCGCGTGGACTGTCGCTATGAGAACAAAACCGACAACCCCCTGACCTACGAGTTCAGCATCACCAAGGACAACAGGAAGCACGTCATCCACAGCACCATCAGCGTCTCCGAGAACATCTACCGCAGCCGAGCCAACGTCACCATGCACAAGAACCTGGTGTGCCTCCACCTGCAGAGCTTCACCACCAGTGATGAGGGCATCTACATGTGCGAGCTGAAGGCCACCAACGACTACACTGGCAACCAGATAAAGAACATCACTGTTATCAAAGGTGAGACAGGCAGTGGCACCTGGCCTCAGCCCTTCCCGCCTGCTCATTGGCTTGGCAGGGCCAGCAGAGAGCACCACAGCTCCCTGAGCTACATAAATGTGTCCTGACCCTTACATGCCCTTCAGGTGGGACTCACTCTACCCCATCTCACAGCACTTTTCCTGCCTCTCTTGGGTCTCACCTCAGGCACATTGCCTAGATATCCTCCCATAGAGAGGACAGTGGGGATCCTTCACACCTACAGCACACAGGAGCAGTCCTCCAGATGCAGACCTTTGTCTCACCTGGTGCCCATCCACTTGTCACCTCAGTCAGGCACAGGCATGTTTATGCCTCTCAGGGTCCCAAAAAATCTTTGCTGCTACACGTTAGGAGGGAAACAGGCCAGGATGGGGTGTGCTGCATTTCTGTGACAGAGCAAAGGCAAGAAGCTGTGTTCCAGTACCATTAGGACTCCCAGCCTGAGCCCTGTTCCCGAGGGATTTCATTGCCTCTCTTCTCTCCCTCCCCATTCCTTCTCCTCACAGACAAACTGGAGAAATGCGCCGGCTTCAGCCTCTTGATCCAGAACACCTCGTGGCTCCTGCTGCTGCTCCTTTCCCTGCCTCTCCTGCAAGCCGTGGACTTCGTGTCCCTGTGAAAGGCGAACCACACACACTCACAGCGCTCGCACACACACGCACGCACACCGAGCACCCCAGCCACCCCGCCTTCCTTGCAGCCCCTGGAAAGAGAAGCTGAAGCGTCTGGAAGCCGTGAAACCTCTCTGTGTTATCTCTATTTAGCCGTATATTAACGCTAACCACCGTCCCGTGCCGAGGCTCACCATCCCACGCACACACGCCCCGCTCCGAAGCATGGTGGCTCTGCTAGGCAGCGTTGCTTCTCCCATGGCGCCTCCCCGCTCCGTAGGCTGGCTGGTTTGCTTGTGCTGGGAGCACTGGAGGCCTCAGCCTCGCTTGTCCCATCCCTTTAACTCTTGGGGTTTGCCTGTTCTCAACTGGGGAAAGACAGCTGGATTGGCAGGTAAGAGAGAGGGGTGATGCGAGAGCATGCGGAGGGTGCCCGTGGTGGGTGCTGTGCCCGTGGTGGGTGCTGTGCCTGTGGCTCCTGGAGGTGACAGGGCTCTTGGTGTCCCCTGCCTGCCCTGCCTGCCACCCAGGTGACTGATTCCTCACGCTGCTCCTCTCAGCCTGAGCTGCCACAGCTGGGAGAGGGCACAAAGTGACTCCTGTCTCAGTGAGCAGGGGAGCTGTGGGATGCTGCTGGGCCTGGCAGGCTGGGAGGAGAGAGGGAGCAGGTCTAGGAGACACCATGAACCCCCCCTGCCTCCTTAGGGCTCCTCTGGGGCCCTGGGAACGGGCTCAGTGCAAATGTGCTTCGGCAACAAGTGTTTCCTACTCTGTTTCTTACAGCTGAGCTGGAAGTGAGGCCTCCTCCAGACACCATCTGGTACCTTTGGGCTGCCCAAGCCAGACACCGCTCGTTCTCCCTGGGGACCAGCCCTTAGCTGTGACGAGAGAATTGCTGCCAGCACCAGTGGAGGCAAGCAGAGCCTCTCTGAGCTAGCCACAGCCCCACTGCCCTCCCCAGGGCCCTCAGAGCTGTACCCAGGATGGCTGGTGGGGAGGGGGTTCCCCTCTGGGAGTGTGACCCCGTAGGGACTTCCCTGCACTGGCACCTTGTCTTCCCTAAGGGGACATCTGGGGACCCCAGTCCTTCCTCATGGAGAGGCAGAGCACTCCTTCCTTAAAGCCCACCGTGCTCCTGGGATGAGCCCGTGTGCCCCCTCCCTTCTCCCTCTTCCCTTCCAGAATTTCCCCGTCTCCCTTTAAGAGCAGCAAAGGACCGAAGGGCAGCCCACAACCTCGGTAAGGCCAGGATGGCACCGAGGGTTGGCGAGAGCAGGGGCAGGGATGGCCAGCACAGCTCAGATCTGCCAGCCCAGGGCTGCCCAGATGCTCATGGGACCCCGAGGAGCCTCACCCAAGGGGAGGGCACAGGGAGAGGAAAAGGCAGGCAGGAGCATCCAGGTGCATGGGGTGAACCCCAGCTGTGCGACCCGTGCAGCCCGCGCTGCGCCACCACGGCTGAGAGCAATACACAGCAGCTGCTCCCCACTCCTTGCTCCTCTCCAGAGCTGCTTCCTGCCCCCGTGCCCGTGCCCTGCCCATCCCTGCCTGCTTGCTTGCTGTCTAGTGCTGCTGAGGCCGTGCCCAGCTGAGGCCTGGCTGTGCCCAGCTCCCTGGGCGTGCTGGTGAGCGCCAGGGCAGGCGCAGAGCCCAGCGGCAGAGCGCGGACGCGGCTCAAGTCTCATTTTTTTGTGAACATTTGTAGTTGTTTCCACAGCTTGTCGTCAAAGAAATTCTGTTAAGAGAAAAGGAAAAAAAAAAACGGGAAAAAAAAGAACCCCACGAAAAGCAACAACAACAAAAAAATACCACCTTACCATCCAGGAGTGTTCCTCTGTCTGCACAATAAAACCCTACCTAGGTTGTGTGTTGGAGCCATGGGCGCCCGTTTGTGCAGCAGGGGGGATGGGGGCTGTGTGGGGCTGGGCACCAGGACCCTGCCAAGGGGTACAGCGCCCCAGGCAACCCCCCTGTGCCTCCAGCACCCCAATACCTGCGGGAGAGAAGCAGGCAGAGGGGCAAGACTCAACTTTCCTGGGCAGGGCAACCCCCTCCTGCCCACCTGGAGCATGGCCCCCTGCACCCAGACCCTTTGTCCCCATCCCTGTCCCTACACCCCCGACTCCATGCCAGAGACCACCTACTGCCCACGGTGGTGGCAGGGAGGCAAGGCGGGAGACCAGGTCTGGTCCTGGCCCATCCATCCTCTGGGGAGAGAATTGCCAGGGATGCAAGCGGCCATGGGAGGGGGCCTGGGTGTGCCTGTGTCCCAAAGCTCCTGTGCCCGTCACACCAGGGTCCTGCCGGAGCTCCTGTGCCCACACACTGCCTGGGGGGCTGCCAAGGGCTCCCGTGTCCTCTGGAGCAGCCACACGCTGCCCTGCCCAGGGCCAAGATGCTGCCCTGGCACCAGGAGTCACGAGCAGGAGCCTGCCACCACCCCCTAACACCATTGGTGACCCTGCGCCACCTCCCAGAGCAACGCCCCGACGCGTCCCTCCCTGTTTAAGGGCTGGAGCCAGACGGGAGGGAGGGACGAAGATGCCACCCTAATTACATCCCTCCCATTATCCGCGGCAGGTGCTCGCTGAGTCACGGCCACGCAGGTGCCGTGGGCTGGGCGGGTCAGGCGTCCCGGAGCCGTGCCCCGGTGTCCCCATGCATCCACGAGGGGTGGCCACGCCACGCCAGCTGCCCCCTGCCCACCTTTGCTGAAGGTTTAGGGGGCTCTTCTCCTACAGCTCACCCCAAGGGGGGCAAAACCCAGTCCAGCTCCTCCCCTCACTCTGATGCTCTACTCCAGACCTTGCTGGCAGCCACGATCACCCCTTTTTTGTGCCTCCCTGCTCCCCACACACCAAGTCGTGTCCCCCCCGTCGGCTCCCTCCTTTAACCCTCCCTCTATCCTTTCCCTCCTGGACCTCGACGTCCCTCCCCAAATCTCTCCCTTCCTCACACTTACCCTCAGTTCTCCTCCTCCACTGGCACAGCCCCCGCTGCCCCCGCAGCCTCCCCCCGGGCCACCCCCTTGCCTTGGGCCACCAGCCCCCCCGGGTTCGCGTCCCCTTTAAGCCTCCCCAAGCTGGAATGCGAGAGGAGCATTTCAGCGCCCTGTGAGGTCAGATAAAGACACTATATTTATCTGGCTGGTAACCTGAGCCCTGAATTTCTGCGGTGGTGTTTTTACGCGGCCCCACAGCCCTCGGGCTCGGCCCCCTCCGGCCACTGCGCTCCCTCCCAGGGTGGAGGGGCTGAGCCGGGGCTGTCCTGTCCCCTGCGAAGGGCTCGGCTGCTGCCCATCTCCACATCGCCCATCTCCGGTGCCGGGGGAAGCGCCTCAGGGAGGCAGGATCAGCCCCGAGGGCATCACCAAATGCCTGGCTGGTCGCCCCTCGCCGTGCCCTGAGCAGCCATCGGCCACCCGTGCCTCATGCAGGTGAGTGCAGGTGGGGACAGCGCCCCGGGAGGGGGACACGGAGACAGACAGAACTGTCCCACTCTTCCTTCAGCTGGGTAACGCCACGGGGAAGAGGTTCCTCTCCAGGGAGAAGGTTCCGAGTTCACACATAAAATCCTGGCTTTGAGCCCTCCCCAGCACCCTCCTCGTCCCCCGGTGTGGGCAGGGCACCTGCCCGAGGGTCCCTTCTTTTTTTTGCCACCCACAGACCTCAAAGCAGTAACTCATGCCCCGAGTCTTACGTCAGGGTCCCCGGTGGGTTTGGGGTTTTGCTGCCCGGGGGGTGGCCCGGGAGCAGCGAGCAGCAGGTTCGGCAGCAGGGTGGGGATGTGTCAGCAGCACGGAGCGAGGCCAGGGCGGTGACTCCCGGCCGTGTGGGGTGAGCTTGGGGGGTTCTCAGGCCCAGGGAAGGGCCCTGGGCAGGCTGGCCCCTGCTGGGTGAGTCACCTTGGGCAGGGCCTGTCACTTTGGGGGGTGGGAGTGGTGGGGGACAATGCAGGAGCTGGGCTGTGACAGAGGCACTGCAGTCCCTATCTGTTGATAAGGGTCACTCCAGTCCCTTCCAGGGAGCAAACATTTTGTGGCACACTCCCCCCAGGGCTGCTTGGGGTCGTTCTTCCTAGGGGGAAATGGACACCAGGAGGATTCTGTGCCTTGGGGAATGGGCAGGAGTCTGTCCTACCCCGCTCAGCTGGACACAGAGCCCCTTAATCCCAAAGCACTTGTACCCTGAAGCGTGCAAAATGCCTCACACAGGGTCCCCTCTCTGCCTCCACCACGGCAGAGTCCTGGGAGCTCCCACGAAACCTCCAGGCGGGGACATTGTGTCTCAGGGGACAGGGGACACAGCTCCGAGCCTGCGTAAGCGAGAAGCAGCTGTGCTGTGACACCTTGGATGGAGCCAGCGCTGTGTAAGCTGAGCTGAGCCCGCTCTGGGGCTCCGTGGCCACCGAGGGGGACAGCTGGCACCAGGCACGGGCAGGACAGAGGGGACACCTGCCACTGGGCACGGGCAGGACAGCAGCTGGGGACAGAGCAGGGCTCTGCTTCTCTGCCTTCAGAGTGAAGGTTTTGCCTCCTCACTTCGAACAGAGATTCCCAGGGAAGTGCCCCGAGCAGCCCCGTGGTGTCCCTCTCCCATGTGGTGGCACCGCTCCTGCCCGGCCCCGTGAGCGCAGACCGGACATTCCTGTGCCTCAGCTTCCCCTGACACCCCGAGAGGATGATGAGGGTGCAGGAGGCCTGACTCAGCCGTGCCGGCCCCAGGGCTTTGCCAGGCAGCAGGAAAGCTCAGCACAATGACGGGTAGGGAGGGGCCAGGCAGCCCAGGAAGCGCTGGGAGGAACCGGGGTTTTCTCACACCCCCTCAGCTCCTCTGGCTCCTGGCACGCTCCGCTCTCCCGCCGCCCTGGGGTCCGCTCGGATGTGACACGGGGACTTGGAAGCACAGGCAAGCCTGGCAGATGTGACATTCCTCCATGGTAAGGCCTCTCTTCCCAAGGAATGGGATCGCTCCCATGTCTGGGGCCGGTGCTGGCTCCTGACCCTGCATCCCTCCATCAGCTGCTCCGCATCCCCAGGGCAGGTGCTGCCCTGTGGAAACCTGTCCTGCTGCCAGGAGCTCCTGCTGCCCTCCTCTTCCCAGCCTGGTGCTCTCCTGGTGCTGCTGGTGCCAGGAGAGAGCGTGGGCACCTGGCAGGGGATGATGGCATGGGGCTGTCCTGGCACTGTCCCAAACCAAGATCGTCTCTGCTGGCGAGGAGGATGGAGAGCAGGGCAGTCGCTGTGCCAGGCTGCTCCGTGCCCCAGCAGGGCAGGCAGCCAGGCATGTGCTGCTCCCTGGGAGCCCAGGGGCTCTGTCATTCCCATCCTGGCACTCGAGTGCCAGTCTCTTGGCTGGGGTCCCACTCCCTGTGAGCGAAATTCCCCACTGTCCATGTCAAATCCTGGCTGGCAGAGCCCCGCTCCTGGTGAGGGCGGCCGCAGCCAGGCTGGGAAGAGCAGAGCCGGGTGTTTCGTGGCTCCCTTGCCCGGGAGCAGATTATTCACCCTTCAGCCTCCATCCCCAAACAGGTCTGTGCGCTCCACCTCGCTGCTGCTTGTAAATATTTCCCTCTCCGGGGTGGGATGGCTGTTCCCTGGGCAGTAACAACACCCGGGATGCTGACGGCTGGCTGCAAAGCGAGGCTGCCCGCCAGGAGCCCACAGTGGCTGGCTGATCTCTCAGCACCCCCTCCCAGAAGCATTCCCGGGGCGTTTCCACGCTGAGCCAGCGGGGCTCTGAGCAGGAGGCTGTGTCCCCCCAGGGCCAGGCTGGCAGTGACCCGCCGTGGCTCCTTGTGCCGCGATCCAGCGCCCGTCCCCAAGGCCGGGTGCACCCTCGGTGCTGCGAGGGATGGGCCAGGCACAGACTCCGGCACCTCCTGGCTTGGAGCCGGGCCAGAGCCCGCCCCGGCTGGGCTGGGAAAAGCCTTTGAATCAGGGTCATCTCCCGGGTGACTGGAGACTCTCGGAGCCACATGAGCCACTGTCCTGCCAGGGAAGGGACACCAGTCACCCCGGGAGCTGAGCACCAGCAGCGCCAGGGCAGAGGAGCTCGGCTGGGTCCTGCCTGCCCCAGTGCCACCCACAGCCCCAGCACAGGTAGGGATCCAGCCATCAGCCTGCCAGCCGGGGTGCTGAGGGCAAACTCTCCTCCAGCTCCTGACAGCCCGTGTTTGGGGACTGCTGGCTGCCCCACTGCCCTGTCCCTGCTCCGGGTTGGCTCTGTGTGTGCTCTGGGGGTCTCTGTGCCTGTCTCTGTGTGCTCCTCTCCTGCCCTGTGCGGGAGCCACCAGCTCTCTGTGGGCACCGAGTGCTGGCTCTGCCCGGCTGGCAGGGGCACGGCTGCCACCTCCCCAGGAGGACTCTCGGTTTGAATTACTGATACTGATGGGGGCACACGAGGCACAGCCATGGCAGGGAGACAGGAAAGCTGCTCAGATGCTGACCTTGCCTCAGTTTCCCTCTCACTGAAGTGCCAGCCCCTTGCCAAGCCCCAGCACTCCCTGTGAGTAACCAGGGGAAGATGTTGGCTGGATCAGCCCATCCCAGCTGCCTGTCTCAGCCAGAGCTGGGCCTGAGCATCATCCTGTGACCAGGCCACTGCCTCCCACCTGGAGCAGGCACTGGGGATAACTCTTCAGCCCCAAGAGTGGGACAGCCATCGAGATGGGGTGGCAGGGATGCCGGGCTGGGGCAGAGGTGGCTGCTGCAGTTCCCTGGTGCCTATGGGGATGCTGGGTGCACCTGGCTGTGCTCTGGGGCTCCCCTCTGTGATTTGAGGTGCCCAGGGGGCATGGGGGTGGCAGTGCCAGCCAGATCCTGCTGTCCCAGGCTCTCCAGGAAGGCTGGCAGGTGGCAGGAGCCATGGCCACACTGTCACCAACAGCCCCTGGATGCCCTCTGTCTGCCAGGATCTCCAGAGGAGGCAGGAGCTTCTGGGTGGGAGCTGCTGGGTGCCCTGTTGTGCTGACCAGGGCCTGTGGAACTGACCCCTGGGCTCTTCCCTTGCAGCCGATGCCTCCAGGACAGCCTGCCGAGCCCCAGCCTGCAGCATGTCCCAGCTCTCCTCCACCCTGAAGCGCTACGTGGACTCCTCCCGCTACGCCGAGAGCACCTACAGCAAAGTGCCCAGCGGCTACAGCTCCTACAGCTCCTATGGATCCACCCTGTCCCCCGCCTACGCCGACAGCGACAAAATCGGCTTCAAAGCCAGCTACCTGCCCTCCCCCCGCTACCACCACGCTGGGGGGCTGTCCCCCACCAGTGGCTATGACAGCGGCCGGCTGTACCCCGACCCCAGCATCCGCCTGAGCCCCTCGTACCTGCGCACGCAGCCGCGGCCGCCCGGCGCCGGGCTCAGCGGGGGCGCCTGCTACACCTTCGGCGGCACCCCCGGCAGCCCCACGGGCTACCTGCCCTCCGCAGCGCCCCTCAGCCGCCACAAATCCATCAGCCACTCGGACCTGGCCAGGGAGTTCTCGGGGCTGCACACCTCAGACAGCGCGTACCTGCCCGCGGCCGGCGCGCTCAGCGCCCGCGCACGGCCCGAGCACGGCAACCTGCAGGGTCTCTACCAGGCTGCCACTCACTCCGATTATGTCCGTGGATACCTGGAGAGCTACGGGAGGAAAAGCCACCACGGCAGCTTCTCCACCGGCCACCTCAGCCCCTCTCAGGCCACCCTGCCACCGTCGGGCACCCGCTGTGCCAGCCAGCCCTGCGAGAGGAGCGATGAGCACTGCGACGTGTCCGCCCAGGACCCCACGGTACGCGGGGCTGCCTGGGGTGGGGGACACAGCTGTGCTGGGGGGGATGTGGGCTGTGCTTGTGGTGAGTTGAGGAGCCCGAGGCACTCAAACTCTGCCTGGGAACTTGGGTGTGCGGCTCCGTGCCTCGGTTTCTGTGTGTGACCCTCTGAGATGCCCTTGCTGGCGCAGCAGTCCCTGCTGGAGCTGCTGAGGCAGCCGTGTGCGGGCAGGCGGGTGTCCTCTGAGGGGCTGTGCTGCAGGGCACGCTCCCCAAGGAGGCAGGATCAGCCTGTGCCCAGGATTGTGCCCGCTGCATTTTCTGCATGCATGTGACAGCAGGTGATGGCTCCCATGTGGGGCTGACGAGGATTTCCTGCTGCCTCATCCCAGATAGGGAAGGTGACATGAGCAGGCTGGGCACTCATCCTGCTGGGACAGCTGGTTTGGCTGGTGCTGGCTCTGCCACAGTGACTCGGTGCCCAGCGATGCCAGCTCTCTGGCACCATCCACTGCTGCCAGTTTGGGGCCCTGTGCCCCAGCCTGTGTGGCAGCACGGGGTTCCCCATGGCAGTGCTGCTCTGGGCAGTACCACACGTGCTGGCAGGTACTCGGTGCCCCACGTCCCCATCAGTGCTGCAGCGTCCCCAGAGCCCCAGCCCAGGCCGGGAGCAGGCACCGCACACTCAGCCCGTGCAGGGGAGCAGCCTGGTAATTTTCCACTCAGGTTTCCTTCCAAGATCTGGCCAGGCTCTGCCTGCATTGTCTCCTGCTGTCTTTCCAGTCACCCTCCATTCCCCCATGGTCTGACCTGCCCTTTGCTTCCCTGCGTCTCTGTCCCACTGCCATCCGCCGAACCACGAGAAATCCTGTCCTGCTCGCAGGGGAGGCAGAAAAGATTCCCCCAGCAATTTTTCCCTTTGAAGCCAGTGTCCCCACATCCCTCCCTGTGCCCCTTCCCCAGTGCCTTCCCCCACAGAACCACCTTCAGCAGTGCCCAGCTGTGATGTGGGACCCCTTGTGCCCACCTGCCTCATGCCTGGCCCCCAGTCCTGGGGTGAGGGAGGGGGCTGTGGAGTCAGGGCAGTGGAGGATCAGTGCTGTGGAAGGGAATTCCTGCCTCCCCCTCCCACACCAGGCCCTGCTGGGGGGCACCAAGGGGGGATCCAGCAGCTGCTGCAGCCACTGGCTCTCACTAAAGCCAACACTGCCACTGCAGGGTTCCCACCCCATGTGCCCACACACTGCTGTGTGGGATGCCAGCCTGCTCCCATGGGGTGCCTGTGCAGCAGCAGGGACTGTGCAAGTCCCAGCCCAAGTCTGCACATGAGCACAGCCTAGGCTGATGGGTGGTAAAGGTGGCAAAGGGCGCTGGGACAGACACCCATGCGAGGGCAGGGCAGGTCAGTGACACTGGCTTAGGTTTCCTCGGTGCTTTGATGGGCACACCTGCTATTTTCCACTGCTGTGGTTTATTCCCTCCCTTTCCCAAGCCGGGACAAAAATGTCCCGGTTGTAAACCAGAGTTGGCTGCCTGCGGCCGTGCCAGGTGCCGGAAACAAGCGCAGGCTGCAGCCCCGGAGCTGCCATCCGTTCTGCCCCATTGCCCAGCCCCGAGGGCAGTGTCAGCAGCACCCGCTCCTGACGCAGCCAGGCCACAGCGGGGCTGGCCCCACGCCTCCTCCCATCCCTTTTTCCACCGCCGCCTCCTGCCTCTGCGCCATGGAAACTGCCATGCAGAGGGGTTTGCAGCCCGCAGTGAGGGTGTCCCTGTGTGTCCCTACCCTCACCATCACTTCGTGCCTCAGTTTACCCCGTGGGCTAAGGGAGTTGTGTGAAGGTGTGGTTCCAACGAGGAGCTGTGCCTGCAGAGCTGCAGGGCCATGCCGGCTCCTCGGAAGGGCAGTGTGGTGAGGGGCAGGGCTGGAGCTGTGCCGGCCCATTAACCACCCCGGGTGTACATAGGGTCAGAAGGCCAGGGCCACCCACAAAACTGCCGGCAGCTCTCCGCAGTCCCATCCTGAGCAGCTGACGTCCCTGGCCCGCAGCCAGTGCTGGCTGGCCCTGCCTGCTGCCGCCGTGCCAACCGGGCCTGTGGCAACCTCTGCCCGCGGCAGAAGGTCACCGCTGCAGAGGGGCCAGCTGAGGGCTGGGACCTGCTCTGGGTGATGCCATCCCACCGGGTGTCCCCTTCTCCCTCCTGCTCCAGCCTCGCCCTCAGAGCCTGAGCGCTGCTCTCTGCCTGGAGGGGAATTTGGTCCTTGGCCCGGGGCGCTTGATGTCACCGGGGCACGCACGGGATGTGGCTGAACCGCCCTCTTGCCATGGAACCGGCTCAGCCAGCACAGTGCATCCCCGTGGGGAGAGCTGCCCCAGCTCCCTGCACAGTGCTCAGGGCTGGCTGTGCCCATCCTGCCCCCCTGGTACCACCGGCACTGCCAGGCCGCGTGGCAAGAGCCCTGGATTTTGGGGAGCTGTGCCACAGCCTGGAGGCCCAGGCTGTGCCCCTGGGCATGGCAGGGCACCCAGGCAGGGCAGGAGGGTGTGTGCCCCGGCGTGCACACCGTGTCCCCGTGTGTGTACGCCGTACACAGCGCGGGGTGTGTACATGTACACACGTGTGAGCACGCGCAGGCCCCGGTTACGACAGCCCTCCCCTTGTGATGCAAAAGAGCCCTGCAGATGAGTAACGCTGCAAGATGCCTCCTCAGATATTTTTGCTGGTGCCAAAAATAGTCTCCCTCCCTTCCTCCGTCCCCTCCCTCCGTCCCCAGCCAGCCCCTCCGCTGGCTGTGCCGAGCTCGGCTTGACAGAGAGGCTGCATGCGCAGCCAGCAGGATTCAGCAGCCCCTGCCTCTGGATGGGGGAGTTTTGAGGGCTCCAGAGGAGGAAAGGTGTCTCTGCTTAGAGCCCTCTCGGTGAGGTTGGAGGCTGTGGCTCCGTCAGAGCAGCCCAACCGCACTCCCTGCCCTGGTTGCCCATGGAAATTTCCCTGAGCAGGCAGAGAAACACCGGGGCACGCACAGCAGGCACAGGCTCCGGCGCTCGTCCTGCCGCGGTCAGAGGGGTGAAGCAGCGGGAGACGCAGGACTAGGACGCAGGACAGCCGGGCTCCCTGCCAGTCTCCGCATCTGCCCTTGCTGCAGGAGAAGAGCTGGAGCCCTGCCCGTGACGTGCCTCAGTTTACCGAGGGGAGACGCCAGGTGGGGTCTTTGCTCCACGTAGGAATTGCGGGGAGTTTTTCCCCAGCGCAAGGCACTGAAATATCCTCTGAGCTCAGCACTAATGCATCCCCCAAAGAGGGGGGCTCCCCCAAAATGTCACTGCCTGGGAACCTGGCATTGGTGCTGCAGGAAAGGCACACGGCCAGGAGCCCCACGACCCTGTCTGGCACCCCGCAGGCCCTCTCTGGATACAGGCACCCCCTGCACCCACATGCTGTGGGACTATCCCACTTTTACCCCGGCAATTTTAGCGAGTAACCCCAGCTGGGGAGCCCCGCTCCCTGCCCAGTGCCTGCCCGGAGCACAACGTGCCCGGGGCCGGACAGCCGGTGCCACCAGCCCTGGGCACGCCGAGCTGCGAGCAGGGGGGAGCACTGGGGGGGCAGGCGCTGCTCCGGCTGCCGCCTCTCCCCATTTCCCTTTGCCCCCGCGGTGCGCTCACGGTGCCGGTGTCGGGGTACGGGAGCGCGGGGAGCCCCGCGGGCAGAGATGCCGAGGGGGCACCGCGGCCCCCCGCAGCCCCCGGAGCCGGGGCGGTGTCGCCGCCCCGTTCCGGAGCGTGTCCCCGGGGCAGAGCCGCCCCTCGCGGGCCCCCCTGGCTCCCGGCGCGCTGTACCACGCGGTGCGCGGGGGCTGGCCGTCACCGAGCCGTCACCGAGCCGTCACCGAGCCCGGCTGCCGCCTCTCCACCCATTTGATGTCAGAGCCGCTCAGGTGCCGTCAGCCCCGCAGCCGGCACCGGCTCCGGCCCCGCACGCCCGGCTCGGGGGGCTCCGCGCCTGAGCCCGCGCCCCCGGCCGCAGCCGGCCCCGGGCCAGGGCAGCCCGGCCGGTGTCCCCTGGCTCCCCGCTGCCCGCGGCTGCTCCCCGCTGTCCTGCGGTGCCCGCCGGGGCCACCATGAGGGACTCCTACACGGTGACGCTGCCCGAGGAGCCCCCCGCGCTCCCCGACCTTCACAAGGACCTGCGGCCCCGCGCCTCCATGCCGGGGTCCCTGCTGGTCTCCACCTTCGTCGGGCTCGTCCTCAACAAGACCAAGGTACGAGATGCCCGCAGCCCCCATCCCCCGGCTTGGGGGCAGAGAAGGGGGCACCCCCTGCCCGCCCTGGGGAGCGTGGAGTGCCCTGTGCCATCCCCCGTGCCCGAGGATGGGGTGGCAGGGGGTGGGTGCCCTCCCAGCTGCCCGTGGGGACGGCGTGTCCCCGTGTCCCACAGGATGGCAGGGAGCAGGTGGACTGCACGTGTCAGGACACCTGGGTTCCTCTCCCAGCCCTGCCCTTGCAGTGACCTTGGCCAGGTCCCCGTGTCCCACCACCAGGAAGGGTCTGCTGGCCACGCTGAGCCCCTTGGCAGTGCCATGGGAGTGAACTTGGCTGTCCCCAGAGCCACAGTGCTGGGACAGGTCTCTCCTGCAGGGATGGCGGAGCAAGGGGCAAGGAGGACAAGGTCTGAGCACTTATGTAAGTCAGGCTGCTCTGGTTCTCCTGCTGCCCCGACAGGCTCCTGGCATGTAGACCTGGATGGGGCAGGACGGTCAGGATCTTGTCCCTTGTCCCCACCGCCTGTCCCTTGTCCCCATCCTGCGGTGCAGCCTCGGGGAGTCCCCAGCCGTGCCGCGTGAGCCAGCTCTCCTTCAGCGCCTCTGAGCATGTCGTGTCCTAGATAAAGCCCTGTACGGGAGAGGGGGATTAGCTGGAGTTGAGTCACCCAGGGGAGGGAAATCCAGAGGGGGAAACAACACCTCGGTGCACACAGGGCTTGTGCCAGGCTAGGGGAGCACCTGACACCCCCTCCTCAGCCCCAGCCCTCCCCTGGGGTTGTTGCAGGCTCTGGGAGGACAGCCTGGGACCTGGCTGTGGGGAAATGCAGGATCTGTGGGGAGGTTTGCACCCACATGGGCAGGACTGGCTGGTCCCTCCTGGCACGGGGCAGCAGCTGCCCAACCAGGGCAACTGGACAAGCCCGTCCTGGTGGGGAGGGCTGGGGCACACTGGGGCAGCTCCCGGGGCTTGCTGCTCACCCCTGGCACCGTGACCTTCCCTGGGTACTGGTGGGGACACGAGCAGGGCCTTGGGGCTCAGGATGGATGTAGGGATGGGATGTAGGCTGTTGGGACACAGGCCCACCTCTCCTGCTGCCATCTGCTCAGGGACCAGAGCCAGGCCAGCTCCTCCAGCCGTGGCGTGGCACTGACCTGTCACATCCTGCTGGCACCCTGTGCCCAACTGAGCCTGCCCCCGGCCCAAGAAGGCACCTGGCACTTTTGGACAGCCCCCTGGCACTCGGGCAGCCACATCTGGGGACATCCCTGCACTCCGGGCACTGTGGGGGCACCCGATGGCACAGAGGGCAGTCGGTCAGAGCCACGTGTGCCCATGCAGGGCGGCCGGGTCCCCGCTGGTGCCGGTCCCTGCCGCGGTGGGTGATGCCTGCGCCGTCGCTAAGGAGCACATGTAACTGGATCTGGGTTATTTTGGGCTGCTGTCAGGGCTGGGTGCTCAGCACCTCCCACACACACACCAGCTGCTGCTATTTCAGAGCTGCTGGGCCCCCTCCCCTCCTCTCGCCTCCTCTCCTCCTCCTCAAGCCTCAGGTGGGCAGCTGGGGTGTTTGCCTAAGGATCCTTAAATCCTGGGCATCTGGGAAGCACCATCAGCAGTCTGCCCCTGCAGGCCCTGTCAGATGCCCGCCCTGCTCTGGGAGGCTCATCCTGCTGCTCCCCAATGCAGGGCTGGGAGCAGGACCCCTGGGCTCCCACCAGTGCCCCCCACCAGCATCCTGTCCTGCATGCTGGCAGAGGGGTGGTGGCACCCTAAACCCCTCTGCGCTCTTGGTCTCTCCAGCAAAGAGTGATGATGGTTCCCAGCCCCAGCATCCAGCTGCCCATGCCCATCTTTGCTTTTCCCAGCTCAGGGAGCACCTGGAGCACCTGGAATTGTCACCCCATGGCACAGGTGCAGCACAGCCAGGGCTGGGAAGGCACCACTGGGCACACAGCCCTGTTCCCTGGGCTGGCTGTTGCAGGGCTGGGCTTGCACTTTCCCAGGTGGACTTTATCCTGCAAGACAGCTGTGCCAAAGTCTGGGCTGCACTTGTGCAGGGTGTCCTGGAGGGGATGGACACCTGGCATGAGGCAGGCACGCAGCGACAGGGCACTGTGCTCCTCCTGCAGCGTGGGGCAGGCACAGGGCACTGCCATGCCCTGGTGTCCCCAGGGGAAGCAGTCTGACCTGCAATCCAGGGCATGGGGCAAAGGCATTGCCAGGCAGGGAGAACTTTGAGCCCTGAGCATAGTTCTGGGCCAACAGGATGGGGCAGGCCAGCCACGGTTTGTCACCAGGCTCCTGGCCCAGAGAGCTGCTGGGTGCTGCTCTGCCCATGATGTCACAGCGGGATGGGGCCTCTCCTTGCACCTGAGCGTCTGCTCCACGGGCAGGTCTGTGGCACCATGGCCTCGCTGGGCTGCCCACAGGCATGGCCAGCCCGCCACCCTCCCAGCCCTGTTCCCTCTCTCTGCAGAGCTCCAAGGCCGTGCAGGGGCTGACCGGCCTGCGGAACCTCGGCAACACGGTGAGTGTGTCCCCAGGCCTGTGGCTCACAGCGGGCACATCTGTGGGGCAGGGGGAGCCCTGTGCCTTCACCTCGCCCCCAACACCCCAGCCTCACCCTGGCAGCTCCCTGCACCCCTCTCCCCACGACGCTTCCCCTGTCCTGTGCCCAGCCCAGGTGTCCCCCTGCCATGGCCTGCCTCCCTCTGCTTCCCGTTGCCATGGTTTTCTCTTCTGCCTCCCCCAGTGCTTCATGAACTCCATCCTGCAGTGCCTGAGCAACACCAAGGAGCTGCGGGATTACTGCCTGCAGAACCAGTACCTGCGGGACCTCAACAACAACAGCCGCATGCGCACGGCGCTCATGTCAGGTAACTGCCCAGCCCTGGTGGCTGCGGGGGCTTCCCTGCAGCAATTCCTGCAGCAATTCCTGCAGCACATCCCTGCCACACCCCACATCCTGCGGGACCCCCGCCCAGAGCTCCACGCTCCTCCTTGGCTGCCCAGCCAGTGGAGGATCAGGCTGTGAGACCCCTGAGCTGTCCCCATGGGGACATGGCCGTGCCACCTCCTCTGCTGACCCGCCTCTCTGCCTGCAGAGTTTGCAAAGCTGATTCAGCTGCTCTGGACCTCGTCCCCCAACGAGAGCGTGAGCCCCTCCGAGTTCAAGACACAGATCCAGAGATACGCCCCACGCTTCGTCGGCTACAAGTAATGGGGGGTGGCTGCAGGGGGGGGGGGGAGCTGAGCCCCCTGCAGCCTCTCACTGGCCATGCCCCGTGTCTTGCAGCCAGCAGGATGCACAGGAATTCCTGCGGTTCCTGCTGGACGGGCTGCACAGCGAGGTGAACCGCGTGCTGGTGCGGCCCCGGGCCAGCACCGACACCCTGGATCACCTCCCGTAAGTGCTGGCACTGCACGAGCCCCAGGAGAGTTCACTGCCCGCAAGGCCAGCCCGGGGACAGTGACCTCACAGGTCCCTCTGGGCTGGCTGGCGGGGCTGGTGTCCCCCAGGCCACGCTCAGTGCCCTGCTGTGTCCCCATGCTTGCAGTGACGACGAGAAGAGCCGGCAGATGTGGAGGAGGTACCAGGAGAGGGAGGACAGCCGCATCAGCGGTGAGCAGGGCTGGGAGAAGGGAGGACAGGGCTGGGCTGGGAGCGAGGGGGGAACCAGGGCTCTCACCCTGCTCTGTCCCACCCCACCAGACCTCTTTGTTGGGCAGCTGAAGAGCTCTCTGACCTGCAGCGAGTGCGGCTACTGCTCCACAGCCTTCGACCCCTTCTGGGACCTGTCCCTGCCCATCCCCAAGGTGAGGGAGCCCCAATGATCCCACACTGCCTGTCCCACACTGCCTGTCCCACACTGCCTGTCCCTGACCATCACTGCACTCCCACAGAAAGGCTACGGGGAGGTGACGCTCATGGATTGCCTCCGGCTCTTCACCAAAGAGGACGTGCTGGATGGGGACGAGAAACCGGTACGGGACAGGGGGGCTCCCTGGGGCAGGCTGGGCCCCTTCCCCTCTGTGCTCGTGTTGCCAGGACTGTGGGCAGTGCCCTCACCCTGCTGCTTGTGCTGTTTTCTCCCACAGACGTGTTGTCGCTGCAAAGCCAGGACAAGGTGCACAAAAAAATTCAGCATCCAGAAGTTCCCCAAGATCCTGGTGCTTCGTATCCTTTGGGCAGAGGGATGGGGACAGGGGCTGTTGTGGGGGGCAGAGATGGGTTATTGCAGGCTCCCCTTTGTCCCTTTGGCTCCTTGACATGACCCTCCAGACCTGAAGCGCTTCTCTGAGTCCAGGATACGAAGCAGCAAACTCACCACCTTCGTCAACTTCCCGCTGAAGGACCTGGACCTGCGGGAATTCGCCTCGCAGAGCTGCAGTGAGTCCCCTGCATGCCTCTAATCCCAGCCCTGAGCTCCTGGGGACTGCTGGGCTCCTCGTGTCCCCAGCTGGTGGGGGGCAGAGGTGTGAGGGGTGGGAGGCACAGAATCCAGGCTGCTGGCAGGGTGGGGGGCTCTGTGCTGGCACTTTGTGGGCAGCAGGGCTGAGCAGCCCCCCTGCTCCCCCCAGACCACGCCGTTTACAACCTCTACGCCGTCTCCAACCACTCGGGCACCACCATGGGGGGACACTACACAGCCTACTGCAAGAGCCCTGTGTCCAGCGAGTGGCACACCTTCAACGACTCCCGGTGAGCCTGGGGTGGGACAAGCGAGCAGGGAGCCCCCCTGCCCAGGGCATCCCGTCCCTGCTGCTCACAGCTGTGCCCTTGCCCTCTCTGCAGCGTCACCCCGATGTCCTCGAGCCACGTGCGCAGCAGCGATGCCTACCTGCTCTTCTACGAGCTGGCCAGCCCGTCCTCCCGCATGTAGCCAGCCCTGCCTCCCTGGGGGAGCCCTGGGCCACCCCTCAGAGCCGGCTCTGCCGGGGTTCGGGCGTTTGGCACCCCCAGAGCAAGGGGGAGGTGAAGAGGAGACACCCCCGAGGTGGCTGCAGAGGGAGGCTGGGGACAGCCAGCAGCAGAGCCCGGGCAAGGACATCCCAGCTCCGAATTGAGGAGGGACTCGTGACAGGACAGGGCTCAGGCAGCTCAGGCACCTTCTGATTGCTGGCATTTGGTTTTTACCTCGGGGTTTGAGTTTCTTTTCTTTTTTCCTCTTTTCCTCTTTTTCTTTTTTTTTTTTTTTTTTTCTTTTTCTTTTTTATCTTTTTTGGTTTTTTTTTTTTTTGTTTCTTTTTTCTTTTTTTTTTTTTTTTTTGGTGTGTAATAAAAATCCTGAGCAAGGGATTCTACAGGAATGGGGCCACCTGTCCCATTGACTCAACCAGGACCTCTTCTCCCCTGGGACAGCACCCAGGAGAGCCTCACACATCCCTCCTGACCTCTTGCCACTCCTGTATCTGCTTGGCCGTCCCAGAGGATTCGTGAACAGCTCCTGATCTCCTCCCAGCACTTCCAAACCTCCTGGCAAAGGACTCCAGCCCTCTGGTGGCCTCCGTCCCATCTCAGGCAGCACAACCGCTGCAGCTGCCCCACACACACTCCTCAAAGCAGCCTGAGTCCAGACTCACGGACAGGAGGGAGGAAAACATTTTGTGGAATTTCTATGTATTTATAATGGACTTTGCTTCAACCTGGAGCCCCCCGCTGCTTCCTGCCTCTCCAGGGACTTGTGCCGGGGCTGCTCCGGGTAGGTTTTTACCTGCCTCCTCAAACGACGGTGCCTTAAACCATTTCGGGGAGCGGGGGGGCCGCGGGGGTCGCGCAGAGAGGGAGGGGAGGACGGTGGCTTTCCGGGACCATCTGCAATCGGGGCTTTGTTCTCCCTGCGATCAGGAGCCCTCCTGGGTGCCCGGGGACCCGCCCTGCTGCTCTGTCCTCCAGCTAGCAAATGCCAGTGGCCTTTTTAGCCTTTAATTTATTCTCCTCCCCGTCCTGCCTTGCCTGAGGTGCAGCGGGAGGAGACACGGGCACCATCCCAGCCCTCGGGGCAGCTCCATCCAGCTCGTACCCTGCGGGCACGGGCTGAGCGCTGGCACCAGCATCCTGCCCAGCCTGGGGCATCCCAGCGGCGCTCGGGGAGGGCAGGATGGGAACGGGGGGCTGCGATGGGCTGGGGCAGCGATGCTGCTTGGCAGGTGGCTTGTTTACTGTGTAAGCAAGACGGGTGGGAAGCGTCTCATACAAGGGAGACTCGTGCAGGAATAAATTTGAGCTTGAACAGGGCGTTGGGTGCGTGTGGTTTGTCTCTGGGTGGTCTGGCAGAGGGTGGGGAGCTGCCGCCGGTGGAGCACCCATGGACCAGAGCCACTCTGGGCTCGCCTGCAGCAAGGCAGATGTGGCTGCAGGTGGCACAAGGAGCCTTTCCAGCCCCACGGAGCTCTCCAGTGCCCGCTCTTCCCTCAAAACCCCTGAACAATGGCCCCTTTCTCCCCTGCTTAGGGATGGAGACGGACATTAAGGGGCAGCAGGAATGCAGGTGGCAGGGCCCAGGCACCCAGCGAGGGCAGGAGGGACACGCTCAGCCCGGGGTCCCCAACACGGCCCCTTCAGCTCTGCCCTGAGCAGAGAGGAGCTGCGGGCGGCTGGAAAGCCAAAGTGCCGTGTGGGGGGACCCCAGCAGCAGGGTCCCTTGGGGAGGGCTCCCAGCAGGGTGGGTGCGAGCACTCGTTCCCCTTTAAGACGCTGTTTCTCCGTGCCAGAGCCTGACCTCGGCATCCTCAGCTGAGCTGGATTAACGGGGCGAGGGGGAAGGGGCCTGCGGTGGGGACTGGGGCTGCCGCCGCCTCCCGGGGCTCCCCGCACTCCCGGCACGGCGGGCATGGCCCTCGGGTGGGCTCGGGCGCTGGGCTGCCACGTGTAGGGCTGGCACTGCCACCTCCCCGCCCCGGAGCGTGGAGCAGGGGTCCCCACGCCGCCCCGGGGCCCATGGGGGCAGCTGGGGAGGAGCGGGCAGCGGGGCTGGGGGACACAGGGCACCGGGCAGGATTTTAGCCAGGCTGCTCCAGGAACCGCCCGCTGCCATGAAAGACTTCACCGAAATCACGCTTTGCCCCGAGGCTCTGGACGGCAGCAAGGTAGGGCTGGGGGTGTGGGTGCTGCTGGTGGTCCCCAGGGTGTCACTGATGGTCCCCTCGTGTCCCCCCGCGGGTCCCCAGGGTGCCACCTGCTCTCGTGTCCCACAGACCGAATTCTGCAACCCCGTTTTTGAGGGCGAGGAGCCCCGGGCAGCACCGAGCGCGGAGTGCCCGCCAGACAAGGATGGGACCTGCCCCGCACCGGGCCGGGACGGCCTCGGTACCAGCCTGGGGGTTTGTACACAGCCCCTGCCCACGGGGCTGCAGGATAGGGGGGGTTCTGGGGGACACATCAGCACCTCGGGGACATGCCCAGCGAGGGTTGGTACCGCCTGGGGGTTTGTACACATCCCCTGCCCACGGGGCTGCAGGATAGGGGGGGTTCTGGCGCTGCTTGGGGACACATCAGGGTCGTGCCCAGCGAGGGCTGAGCCAGCCCTGCAGGGAGGTGGGGAATGCTTTAGCAGCGCTCTGCCCGCTGTCCTCGCCTCCAGGCCAGCAGCTCTGGGCACAGGTGGGCTGGAGGTACCGCGCCGACTGCAAGTTCACCTGGCTCTGCGTGGCTCTGATGAGCACCATCCTGCTCTTCCTCATCGCCCTCCTGCTCGGCATCGTCATCCACCGTGAGTGGGGAGGCGGCTGTGACTGGGGTGGGGGACACAGAACCGGCTCAGAGAGGGAGAGGGGCGCCCAGAGCTCTGGGGAGAGGGTGACCCCATGCACGGGAGCAAGGGGGATGTCCGTGTCCGTGGGATGTGTCCCATCAGTGTGGGATCCCCCGGGAGCTACACACCTGTGGTAAGGTGTGAGCACAGGGCTGGGAGGGCTTCCTGAGCCCCTTCCCTGCACCGCAGCCACCCCTCCCCGCTGAGCAATCCCTGCTCTTCCCTGCGCACAGAGCTGACGTCCCCACCTCCTCCCGGTGCCCCGGCCACGGCCCTGCCCGCCCGTGGCACTGCCACCGCCGCCACAGCACCCATCCGAAGGGACCCCCCGGTCCCCAAAACCGCTGCCACCCCAACCGAGAGCTGGCTGCCCACGGCCCGCACGGCAGCACCGGGTAAGCGCCGAGCGGGGCAGCGTTTTGGGATGGGGGTGCCCTGCTCCAGCTCATGCCCACGCTGTTGCCTCGTTCAGCCTGCGGAGGGACCCTGCGCGGCCCCGAGGGCTCCTTCAGCTCCCCCAACTACCCCGGCCCCTACCCCCCCAACGCCCTCTGCATCTGGCACATCGAGGTGGGCGCCGGCCTCGCCATCCAGCTGAGGATGGAGCCGTTCAGCGTGGAGGGCACGGCCTCCTGCCTCTTCGACCGCCTGGAGCTCTACGAAGAGCAGGGCACCGCTGGCACTGCCCCTGCCCCAGCCCGGGGGAGCCCGACCAGGTAGGGCACCTCGCACCTGGGGAGCGCGGCAGTGGGGGGCAGAGAGCGGTGCCAGGCCTTGCTGTGCCCCCAGGTTTTGTGGCAACGTGCCCCCCCCGACCTTCAACTCCAACTCGAACCGCCTGCGGGTCACCTTCGTGTCCGACAGCAGCGTGGGCGCCCGGGGCTTCAGCGCCCGCTACCGAGCCGTGGCCCCTGCCGAGAGTGAGTGCCCCGGCCCAGGGCACTGCCAGGGTCTCTCCAGGCTGGCAGGGAGTGGGGACAGCCAGCAGGGAGAAGGGGGTGCCCGGCAGAACCCCCCCTCCAGCCTGGGTGTCTGTGCTGCGTGCAGAGAGCTGCGCCTGGGACGAGCACCTGTGCGACCAGGGGCTCTGCCTCCAGCTGGGCTTCGTGTGCGACGGCTTCCACGACTGCACGGACGGGAGCGACGAGGCCAACTGCAGCCTGAAACACAAAGGTGGGTGGGACAGAGCCCCGCCCGCAGCCCCCAAACCCCGCGGCGACCGGGGATGGCCGGGGACAGGGAGATGGGCAGGGGTAAATCTGTGTATGTGTGTGTGTGTGTGTGTGTGTCTGTCTGTCTGTCTGTGTGTGTGTCCCCAGAATGCGGGGGGCCGCTGACCGCCTTGGAGGGACACTTGTCCACGCCGAACCACCCGCAGCCATACCCGCACCAGCAGGTGAGAGAAGCGGCGCTGCGGGAGCGCGGTGAGGGTGAGGCTGGGCAGGGAGGAAGGCAGCCCCGGCCCCGGGGAGAGCTGGGGGTGCCCCTGCCCAGCTTCATGGGTATCGCCGGCTGCCCCCCCTGCCCCGCAGCTGTGCCTCTGGCAGATCTCGGTGCCCCTGGGCCACGTCATCGACCTGCACTTCCACAACTTCAGCCTGGAGTCGCACGAGGACTGCAGCTTCGACTTCGTGGAGGTGCACGACAGCGCGGGCGCGGGCACCGCCAGCCTCATGGGCAGGTACCCGACACCCCCAGTCCTGCTGCGCCACCCTGGTGACACAGGGGCCGTGCCTCACCTGGGGAAACTGAGGCACGGGGCTGGCTGGTGGGGAGGAGCCGCCAGAAGGCAGAGTTTGGGGAGGCGCTGGTCAGCCCCCTGAGCCCATCTCTTGTCCCGTGACCTCGGCAGGTTCTGTGGCCACCAGGTGCCACCCGCCCTGACCTCCTCACGGCACGTCATGACCGTGCTCTTCGTGGCAGACGAGGGAGTTGCAGATGATGGGTTCTTTGCCACCTACCAAGCCCGCAATGCCACAGAGAGTAGGTAGCCAAGCGGGGGCACAAGGTGCCCGGGGTGGGTTGTGCCACCTCTATCTTTGTGGGGCTGCAAGGTCAGGCTGGATAAAAACTTGGGGAAAACAGCTCTTGTTCCACAGCTGCTTGGAGCAAAATGCCCCCGGGGCCCCTTCTTACCTGGTTTCTCACCTGGTTTACCCTACAACCTTACAGCCGTGGGGATGGCACCTGGAAGGGCTCACCTGCACAGGGGTGTGATCCATGACCCCAGGGCTGCCCCCAAATAACCCAGGGAATTTGGGATCTCCCTAAGCTGGATCTGCCGGATTCCCCGGCCAGTGAGCAAGGCAGGGGTGGTCAGCATGGGACCACGCTGACTCCCAGCCATGCCCTGCCCTCTCCCCTTCCAGAGACCTGCAGCCCCGCGGAGTTTTCCTGTGGGAACGGCGAGTGCCGGGCGCTGGAGTCCGTGTGTGACGGCTGGCACGACTGCCCCGACGGCACTGATGAGCTGAACTGCACCGGGGTTTCCTACCCGGCCTTTGGTGAGTGCCACCACCCCTGGGTGCCCCCCTGAGCCCAGCTGGCCCCGGGCACACGCTGGCACAACCCCTGTCCCTGTGGCAGGGTCTGTCTGCGAGCCCGTGGAGGTGGAGATGTGCCTGGGGCTGGGCTACAATGCCACCTCCTTCCCCAACATCTGGCTGGCCATCCCGGACCAGGAGGGAGCCGCCGAGGTGCTGCAGGACTACCAGGTGAGCTGGCCGGGGGCTGTCCCCACGCTGCCACGCTCCACAGGTGTGAGGGGCTGCCCTCACCTGCCACACCGGGCTCACCCCGCTGTCCCCCTGTCCAGCAGACGCTGATGGAGCTGGCGTGTTACCAGCACCTCCGCCTGCTCATCTGCAGCCTCTTCGTGCCCAAGTGCACCCCGGACGGGGGCGTGCTGCAGCCCTGCCGCGCCGTGTGCCTGGCGGCGGAGCTGCGCTGCCAGCAGTCCCTCGGCCTCCTCGGCATCCTCTGGCCCATCAACTGCAACATCCTGCCCGACTCCAGCGACCCCGTAGAGTGCTTCCAGCCCTGAGCCGGCCAGAGGAGAGCAGCAGGGGCTGAAGCCACCCTCCCCACCCCAAATGTCCCTCCTGTGCTCTTCATGAGTAAATACCCAGCTGCTGGGGTGGCCCCTCAGCTGCCCTGGGGGCAGCCCCTGTGCCCAGTGCTTGGCTTGGTGCCTGGATGCCACGGGCTTGCCCACAGCTCCATTTCCCTAAGGAGCAGGTGACATATCCCACAGGGAAAGGCTTGTGCCGGAGGGGTGGGAAGGAAAGGGTTAATGCTCCCCAAAGGGAGCACGGCTGGGCAGAGGTGAGCCAGGCTGCAGGGACAGGAGCCCAGGGCTGCCACGGCCCCAGAGGCAGCAGAATAAACAGCGTGAGCAGCTGACAAACCCAAGGCAGCGGGTGACTCGTTTGGGGTCTGCGTGTGGGTGCTGCCAGATCCCGGGGAAACTGAGGAATGGGTGGAGGGAGGGAAGCCAGGGATGGGGTGGGAGATCTGAGCAGGGATGGAGGGGCACAGGGGAGAGTGGGCAGCTGGCTGTGCCCTCGCTGGGCTGGGGGCTTGCAGGGTCCCATGGATGGGTCTCAGAGGGGATCCAGTTGGTGGCCCCACGGTGCAGGGAAGGGATCCTGTGCCACCAAGAGTGGTGGCCCTGCTGGCTCTGCTGGCTGAGCTGGCTGTGCTGGCTGAAGGCCACCCTGGTGGCCACAAGCCTGGCAACACCCCTGGCCACAAACCAGTGTCCAGCTGGCCAAAAACAACAGTCCCTTCACACCTTGGGAGAGAGGAGAGAGGTGGCTCCCTGCCACCACCCAGCCTGCCCGTGGGTATCCAGGTCTGGAAGGAACATTTGGCAACATCCCCAGCTCCACTGCAGCCTCTGGCACGGGGAGGGCAGAGCCAGCAGTGCCATCGTGTTTCCCACTGCCCTGAGCGTGTGGAGAAATCCCCAGCCTGGCTGGGGTCTCTGGGCTCAGGACCCACTGGTGCCAGCGCCGCTCTGCCCCTGTACCCAGCACGGACCTGCCACTCCCCCCCAGCTCGGGGGGTTTGAGCCCACCCAGCTCCTCTCCCTGCGTGTCCCAGCTGCTGCCGGGCACAGGGACATCCCCAGCCGCAGGCCCGCCCCTCTGGCCAGCGTGTGACCGTGTCCCTTGGACGCACTCGGCGCTGGAATGAGTTAAAGGCAGCCTGGGAGCGCCTCGAAAGCTGCACCGCATGCTCGGCGGTGCCCGCGGCCAGCCCTGCCTCCTGGCACGGGCACAGACTGCTCTGCCTGCCCTTCCACCTGCCCTGCACGCTCAGCCCAATGTGCTGGGACTGCCCAGATGGATCCTGCGGCTTCCCCTGCGTGCCCCCAGGGCTGGCACTGCCAGGCACGGTGTGTTCTGCCATGCCTTGGCCTCAGCTCTGCTGCACCCACACACCCTGAGAGCTCCCTCTTCTTTCTGCCACTCCATCTCTCTCTGCCTTGCTGGATTTCCCTCTCTCAGCTTTTATCTTGCTTCCTTTCCCTCTGCTGCCTGTTCTCCCTGTTTTCCTCCCCTCCACCCTGCTGCCCGGCCGTGTCCAGCTGAGGTGGTGCCCAGCCTGTGCCTCCTCTCCCTCAGCCGGGCTGTTTGCAGCGCTCTCCCTTCCCCCTGCTTACAGCACTTCCGACATCATGGGATTATTTTTCTTTTTCCCCTTGTCTTGTAGCTTTTGGCTCCCAAGGCCCTCGATTTCCTTTGGAGTTTGGGAGGAGAGACGTGGGGAGGAGGGGGGGTGGAGAGGCTGCCTCTCTTAGGGCCTTCGTCAGAGCCAAGTGGCCAGGAAGAGCCTCAGCCCTTCCCCAGCAGCGAGGTGAGGTCCTGGGCAGGAGCCGCGGGGTCACAGTGAGTGGGGACACCCAGCCGGGGGCAGCTGGGACTCCCCGGCTTCCTGGCTCCGGCGCCTGGGCGGAGGAGAGACACTTTTCTCCTCCTTTTCTCCTCCTTTTCCTCTTTGTTGCCGTAGTGGAGGGGGAAGAGAGCAGCTTTTCTGGGTCAAGGCCACGGGGATGGGGCCAGCGCTGGCCCCGGGGCTCAGCCCTCGTTGTGCTGCTGCGGGAAGGGCTGGGGGCAGCCGGGGGCAGCAGGGGGGTGGTCAGGGGGGTGGTCCCGGCAGGGGGGTGGTCCCGGCACGCCGGGGATGCTGCAGGCGGCCGGGGGTGGAGCGGAGCCTCCGGCAGCCGGGATGCTGCCAAGGGCAGGGCCAGACACAGCCCCGCGTTCCGCGAGCTGCCGCCCCAGCGCGCAGCCCCCAGAGGCAACAACCCCACCCAGGCACGCTCACAGCTCACCTGCGCTAAATCCTCTGCCCGTTCCCCCGTAGCTGGGCACGACGGGGCAGTGCCCACCCCGAAGAGCCCCCCACCACACACACAAAGCCACTGCCACAGCCCCTGGCCCTAAACCCACACCCCACACACGTCCTGAGCTGCCCCGGGGCTGCAGGAGGCTGTGGTGGCACTCGTGGGCATGCTGTGGTGGCACACACGGGGATGCTGTGGTGGCAAACACGGGGATGCTGTGGTGGCACACGTGGGGATGCTGTGGTGGCACACGTGGGGATGCTGTGGTGGCACACATGGGCATGCTGTGGTGGCACACACGGGGATGCTGTGGTGGCACACACGGGAAGGCTGTGGTGGCACACACGGGGATGCTGTGGTGGCACTCGTGGGGATGCTGTGGTGGCACACACGGGAAGGCTGTGGTGGCACAGGTGGGGATGCTGTGGTGGCACACACGGGAAGGCTGTGGTGGCACACGTGGGGATGCTGTGGTGGCACACACGGGAAGGCTGTGGTGGCACACACGGGGATGCTGTGGTGGCACTCGTGGGCATGCTATGGTGGCACACACGGGGAGGCTGTGGTGGCACACGTGGGGAGGCTGTGGTGGCACACGTGGGGATGCTGTGGTGGCCCAGGGGCCACGGGGATGCTGTGGTGGCAGGTGCAGGCAGCACCAGGGCCTCGCTGAGGGGAGCAGCCCAAAAGGTAAAGGGAAAAGAAGGGGGGAATGTCCCCTGCTGACCCCTCACACTCCCTGCCAAGCACTCCCAACCCCCTCACTGTGGTCCCCCGAGCTGTGATCCTTCTCTGCCCCCCTCCAGGACAAGATGAAGCAGCTCTTCCTCCTCTTCCTCCTCGGGCTCATCAGCAGGTCCTTGCAGATCGAAGACAACAAGATCCCTGGGCTGTGCTCAGGGCAGCCAGGCATCCCAGGGACCCCGGGCCTGCACGGGGGGCAGGGTTTGCCAGGCAGAGACGGACGAGACGGCCGGGATGGAGCCATGGGGATGCCAGGGGAGAAGGGCGACATGGGCCCTCCTGGTAAGAAAGGAGAGATGCCAGCTGGGGAGGGGCATTTACCATTCCCTGCCCGTGGGGAGCACCCTCATGGCAGGGGGTGAGTGCTGCATGCTGGCACGAATTGCCATAAGGAGAATGAATCCTGCAGAAGTGCCTTCCCATGCCACCACCACCCCTTGGCCCTGCCGGTGGTGCCCCTGTGTTCTGTAAAAGGCAGCAGCTCCCTGTCACTGGGAAAGCTGCATTTGTCCCCATCCCCGATGCCACCCCTCTCTTCCAGCCCTGCTTTAGGAGGGACCACCAAGAATTGCATCATCCCTGCCCTGGCTCCTGGGCTGGGCTTTCCCCCAACCTGTGAGCGTTTCTCCAACGATGTGTTGATGCTGAGCTAAATTACCCGCTCATGCTGCTTCCCCACGCAGTGCCCTGCTCTGGCAGGGATTGGTGGGACTGGGACTGGGCAGGAGGGATGGAGGAGCTCTGATTGTGACTCAGAGGTGATCCTGACCCCTCCTGCGTGCCCAGGAGTGCCGGGTCCCCGCGGGGAGGTGACGGGCTGCACGGTGAGAAGGGAGCCCAGGGCGAGTGCGCCGTGGCTCCTCGCTCCTGGCTGTGGCAGGGAATTGATGGAACTGGGACTGGGCAGGAGGGATGGAGGAGCTGTGCTGGTGACTCAGAGGTGACCCTGTCCCCTCCTGCGTGCCCAGGAGTGCCGGGTCCCCGCGGGGAGGTGGGCAGCCCCGGCGTGGACGGGCTGCACGGCGAGAAGGGAGCTCAGGGCGAGTGCGCCGTTGCTCCTCGCTCCGCCTTCAGCGCCAAGCGCTCCGAGTCCCGCAGCCCTCCCCTGGCCGACCAGCCCATCCTCTTCGACGTGGTGCTCATCAACGAGCAGGGCCACTACGACCCTGCCACGGGCAAGTTCACCTGCGAGGTGCCCGGCCTCTATTACTTCGCCGTGCACGCCACCGTGTACCGCACCAGCCTGCAGTTCGACATCATGAAGAACGGCCGCTCCATCGCCTCCTTCTTCCAGTACTACGGCAACTGGCCCAAGCCCACCTCGCTCTCGGGGGGCACCCTGGTCCGCCTGGAGCCCGAGGACGAGGTGTGGGTGCAGGTGGGCGTGGGGGACTACATCGGCTTCTACGCCAGCGTCAAGACGGACAGCACCTTCACCGGCTTCCTCGTCTACTCCTACTGGCAGAACTCCGCCGTGTTCGCCTGAGCTCACCCCCGGCCGCGGGTGGGCCCGGGCAGGTGCCCCTTCCCGCAGAGCGGGACCCCCGCCCTGCTCGGGGCACAGAAACGCTCCCTGTGCCATGGCGGGGGTGGTGGAACACCCCTGGAGCGGCGCTGGGGCAGAGCTCGCTGTTATTTCGGGCACCCCCAGGGCAGGGCAAGCCGGGCTGAGCGGCCGGGAGCCCGTGCCGGGGTCCTGCCCCATCCCTCCCCTCAATAAAGGGCTGCTCAGCTCCGCGTGTGCCGCCTGCCTGCTGCGCCCCGAGGGCCGAGGGGGCTGCGCAGCCCTGCCCGGGCGCTCCGGGCCGGGGCCGCCGTGTCGGGATGTCCCCGCAGGGCCAGCGGGAGCCGCTAGATGGTGGCATCGGCGTCCTTGAGCAGCGAGCGCAGCGCTGTGACCGCCCCCGGCACCTCCCCGAGGCTCGGGAGCGCCCCCGGGGTCCCCCCAATGACCGAGTCCCGGCGGATCGAGGGTCCCCATGGTGTCAGGGTCACCCCAGGGGGAGCGGGTTGTCCGGGGGGAGCAGAGCCACGGCTCCGGGGGTGACCCCCGAACGGGGCAGGCGGAGCCCCCCGGCCCAGTGTGAGAGCGGTGACCCGCCGCTGGGAAAGGTCGCTATTTTTAGCAGGGCAATGAAGAGCTTCCTCATTCCTTGCCCAAAATAGGTCCCCGAGGGGACCGGCCGGAGAGGGGGCTCTTGGCCAGCGGCCGAACCCCTTAACGGGCTTGGGACGCTGCCCTGCCCGGCTGTAGGGTGCCAGCTGGGACCGGCTCTTCTCCGGGACGTTCCCAGCCCAGGAACCGGGAACACGGCCGGACAGCCACCCCTCCCCTGCCCCGGATCCCCCGCTGTCCCCATCTGTGCCGGACGGACCCCCAGGAGTGCAGCTGTGCCCGCCGGGATGGGCAAACCCCGTGTCCCTCCTCACCAGGGCTGCAGCAGCAGCTGGCACCAGCCCTGGGGACACCGTCTGCCACCCAGTGCCACCCAGTGCCACCCGTGCATCGTGGGCGCATCACTGCACCCTGCCCGGGCCACCCCCCGCCCGTGGGGACCTGTGGAGGTGCTGGTGACACCTCGTGCCCCTTTTGGGGGGCAGGGGGGCTCTGCTGCAGGGCGGCCCCGAGGTCGGGTTGCAGCAGGAGCCGCTGTTTGGGCTGGAGACGGCTTCTTCTGTAAGCAGAGCTGCCCAGGGGGCAAACAACGCCGCAGAGCAGATCGATGGCTATTCTGGGAGGAGGAAAGGGAATTTTCTGGACGAGGTGGGTGGGGGCTGGGAGCATTCCCTGGTCCCTGTTGCGATGTGGGGGAGCAGGATCAGCGCAGGCAGCCACGGCAGTTCCTGGGCTCTGCTGCCTTTGGGATGCTCCTGGCTGTGTGGACACTTTGGGATCAGGGGGACCCCTGTGAGAATGTGAGGGTGTCTGCTGCTGCCTGGGGAGGATGAGGAAGAGGGCAGGGAAAGGAAAAGGAAAAGGAAAAGGAAAAGGAAAAGGAAAAGGAAAAGGAAAAGGAAAAGGAAAAGGAAAAGGAAAAGGAAAAGGAAAAGGAAAAGGAAAAGAGAGCCACAGGAGACTTTGACACATTCCTAGTAAGCTCCAGGTGCTTTCGATGAGCTCTGCCAGCTTCCCCGAGTTAGGGGAGCTTGGAGACCCTGTCCCAGCAGAGCCCAGGCTAGGGAGGGGCCAGCATCCCCCAGCCAGGGCAGCAAGGAGCCCATTTAAACCCAGGCTGAGCCCTCAGGTGCTGAGTGCCGCTTACAGAGGCAGCAGCTGGGTCGTTTTGTTGTTTCTTTTGAGGTTTTTGTGGTTGCTTTGTGGGTTTTTAGAAACAGAAATAAATGTCAGCACCTCTTTTCAGAGCAGCACTCGTGTCCTTGGCACTCCAAGGTCACCTGAGGGGGTCAGCAGGCACCAGAGATTAAAGAGATCAACTGGATCATGTCTGAGACCCTACAGCTGCACATGGTGTCAGGGCATGGAAATGCCCCAGTGCTGAAGGGCGGCCTGGAGGGCTCCTGCTCCTCCCAAAAGTTTGGTTATGGCCCAGGTTCCGAGGCCCCATGGCTGCCGAGGCGCAGGGAACACTCCCAGACATCTTCAGGATGCTGAGCTGGTAAGGAGACCTTTAACCTGGGAATGGCAGGGGAGGGACAGTCCTTGCTCACGTGGGGGTGGGCTGGGCAAGAAAAGGACCAAAAAGGCTCAGGAGAGCAGACACCGGCTCCTTCAGGGATGTCCTTGGGATAACCCCATGTCCTGGAGAGGTGTCCAGCAGGATGAAGGATCAGTGCCTCCAAACTCAGGCCCATCCCCACAAGCAGGGGTGGGAGGTGCTGATCAAACCGTGCCATGGGCTGCTCAGAGGGGCAGGAGAGCCTCCCCTCACGGGGACATTGGGAACCCTGCTGTCCCCAGAACCGGGCACGCTGCTCTGGGCTGGGTGCCCTCGGTGTCCCCGGCAGCCTCAGCCCCTCCGTGTCCCTGAGGCTGCGAGGTCGCTGCTGTGCCCGGGGAGCTGCTGTGAGCCTCACTAATGAGAGCCCAGGCTGGTTTCCGCGGCATCCCAAAGGCTCCCCGTGGTTCTGATGCTGCTCCTCACCTGCTCCCTCCCCGCCGGCCGGTATCACTCCCCGCTCCTGCTGTGCCCATCTGCGCTCCCGGCCGTGCCTGCCGTCCCCGCGGGCAGGCACGCCGTGCCTCTTGTCCCCAGGCTGTGCCCAGCCGCTCGTTAGGGATCGGCAGCTGCAGCTGGGCTGACAAAGGGATTTTCCCAGCGCCTGGGGGCTGCCAGAGCCGACCACCCCAGCGCTCCTGAACCGGGGTCACCCGGCAGCATCACGCTCCTCCCTCCTTGGGGAAGGGTCTGGGCGCTTTGATGAGCTGAGAGCAGCTCGTGTGGGAGCCTCCCAAGCATGTTCAGGGGCAGGGAATACCCTGAGGACTCCAAATGTTCTGTCCTGGAGCGGCCCAGACCCGAAGCGCCGGGGCAGGCAGGGCTCACGGAGCTCGTCCCTTAGCACGGAGCTGGTTGCATTTCCCTCCTGCAGTTGCTGGCTGCTCGAGCAGGGACGGAGCCAAGCGAGTGCGGGATGGCTCCCGGGGGAGGGCTGTGTCCTGCACATCCTGTCCTCGCTGGGAAAGCTGGCCTGCAGCGGCCTGAGGGGGCCGAGCACCCTCCCCATCCCCTGCCGGGGCTGCTGGGCTGGGAGAGCCCACCCGGGCAGGGCAGGGCAGGGCAGGCGTTCCCCTGCTGATCCCCCCCTCCTGCCCCCTCTGCAGCCTGCCCAGCCTGCCTCGGCTCACACCCTAGGAGCACGAGGAGTGCCTGAGTTTGCCCACTTATGGTGCATCTGCCAGCACTGCCCTGCTCCCTGTGCCTGAGCAGATATCTGCCTCTTTGTGGCCTCCCCTCTCTTGGTTCCCATCCTGATTGAAATGAGCCGCTTTGCTGGCACGGCCCTGCCAGGGCAGGGCAAGCCAGGACTCCTGGAGCCTCTGCCCATCAGGGTCCTGAGCCATTTTTCCAAACAATTTGTGAGGATGCTGGGGAAGCAGAGAGTGCTTAAAAGCACAAAGCAACCTGCCAGGAGCTCAGATCCGAGCCAGGGAGCAGCTCCTTGTGCAGCAAATGCATCTGCTCACAGTAACCCTGAGCCTGCCACAGCCTTTCTGCATGGCAGGACCCAGCCCCGTGCTGCCTCCATCCCAGGGACAGTCTGAGGCATCAGATACGTGCAGGAACAGGAATGAATGTGTCCCAGCACATTCCTGCCAGCCTGGAACACACTGGGAGACCCCAGCCCCCCCTCCCTGTCCCCTGGTGTGGTGTATCCACAACCATCTCCTCTCACCTGGGTTGGCAGAGCTGCCAGCTCTGAGAAGCCCACCCAGAGCGGGTTTGGGTGTGAATTCATCTCCTGGGTGCTGGATTTTCCCTGGCTCCAGGGTATCCCACAGCACTGCTTTTCTGGGGGCAAACACCCCCGAGCCTGCAGGTGATGTCGACCCTTGTGAGGAGTGATGGGCTTTCCACGGAGCCCAGGGGTGGATAGAGGAGACACAAACACACATTGCCCCCAAAAAAACATTCCCAAGAATGAGGCAGAGCCCAGCTTTTGGTAAAGGAGATTTTAAACTGCTCAGTATCTATTCCATAGTGCAAAGAGTTAAACTTAAGGCAAAGCCTTCTCTTATAAACAGCAAACAGGCCCTAAACAAACAAGCGTGACTGCTATAATAATAATAATATAAAAAAAAAGGGGGGTTAAGGGAACAAACTGCACTTGTGGGGAGGTGTCCTTTCCCCCCCAGCCTGTAACTCATGTAGGGAACATTGCACCCCCTGATCCATGAGCTGGTCCCAAGGGAATGCTGCTGCCTGTGGAGCAGGGCCACAATCCCACTCCTGAGTGACTCCAGCTGCAGCTCCCTGACCCCCCTGCAAGTGCCTGGGACAAGCCAGAGCCTGGCCTCACGCTCCTCTGGCGAGGGTTTGGCTGCTCCCAAGTGTTGGTGGCTGGAGAGAGGCAGCTGAATGAGGGAGGTGAGTGGGGAGGCACAGGGACAAGAGCTTGAGCAATGGGGAGCTCTGCATCTCTTTGCAGTGGAGTGGAAGCAGCTGAGAGCCCTTCTAACACCCATTAGTGCTCAGGAGCCTGGCTGGGCCGGGAATCCTGGCAGCTCCCAGGAAATGTGGGAGCAAGCAGCCCTGGCAGTGCCTTTCTGAGCAAAGCCACTCAACAAGAGGATAGTTCCTTGCTAGAGCTCAGCTTTGCAGCTCAGAGGCATCTCCCAGCACAGCCTGGCCTCTCTGCTGCCTCTGTTTTGGCTTAAATTGCTAATCAAGAGGAAAATAGAAGGAGAAGCATGCCAGCTGCCCTCAGGCTCTTGGCTTGCAGTCCGGAGTCAAGGCTCTCTCCGGTCTGGCTCCAGCCAAAATTGGCTGTGGCGTGTGGCTGACCTCAGGCAAGCAGCTGGAAAAGGAAAAGCTTTTTAATGCAAGGCCCTCCTGCAGCCCAGCAATTTCTTGGAATGGTGCTGGTTGCCCAAGCTGGGATGAGCCATCTCAGACCTGCCCCAGCCAGGATGGGATGCACTCCTTGGACTCCAGGGGACGCTTCTGAATGGAAGTAACTACATTGGTGACGGACAACAAGACAAAACAAAGGTACAGCCCTGCCCTAATCCCAGATATCCGTGGTCCTGGTACTGCTCCATGCACACAACTGCAGATCCACAGCGTGGATGTGCAGAAACTGTGCCTGGAGCTGGAATGTCTGTGAGCTCCCAGGAGCTTTGGGATGCTCCCTCTTCTCCTAAAGAGTTCCTCCCTCTAGCCAGCCCAGCCTGGGAAGGAGCCAGCAAGCTCTGCAGTGACCCTCCCTGCTCCATGGCACTCTTAGCCTGCAAATGTGTGGGGTTTGGAGAGGATTCTCCAGCCTTGGCTCAAGTCTGGGCTGCTGCTGCTGCTGCCAGGGCTGGGAGCACTGGAACTCCTCAGATCCCCAAGCAGCAGCAGCAGCCCTGCAGAAGGAGTGATCCCTGCAGCCTCCCCGTGCAGGTAACCTGATGTGTGCTTGCAAGTCTTGCATAGGTGATGCGTGGAAGCAGCAGCAGCACTGAGCTCTGCAGGGAGCCCGGGTCCATCACAGCTCCACGCTGTCCTGGCAAGAGAGATCCCTCAAAAAGCAAAGCCCTGGGGTGATGAAGTACCCCAAAATCCCTGTTCTCCAGCTGAGAGCCAGGTTCAGCAAACACTGAACAACTCGAGTGTGCTCCTGGCTCTCCCTGGGCCTTGCAAACAGGGCACTCCTCCCTTTTCCCATGGAGCTCCTCCAGGCCGGGATGCAGCCTGCCAGGTAATTTTCTAGTGAGACCTTGGGAAAAAATCCTCCCTTGCCTTGCACCAGCCCCTGTGATTGCCAGGAGGGCACAGCCTGTAACCTTCCATCAGCTTTGCCTAGGAGGGACCAGAGCATTTTTCTGCGCTCTGCTTTGGACCTCACGCTGCAGGCTCGAGGCAACAGGCCCTGAAACAGCAAAAGTTGTCAACAAAAAAACCAGGTAACTCTTCCAGCCCGCTGCAGAGATCAGTATTGTGCTTGCTAGCAAGAGCTACAACCTAGTTAGGCAGCAAATGTGACCAGCAGACACCCCACAGCGTTCTGCCCTTCCAGCACCATCCACAGTTCTTTGGAAGCTGCTCAAGGCAGCCCTGGGAAGGGCAGACAGGGGTGCCCTTGACCTCCTGGGAAAAACAGCCCAAGCCCCCCGTGGGCTCACAGGTAGACGTTGAGGGTCTGCAGGATGACCTGGCGGCACAGGGGGCAGTTGCGCTGGTAGATGTCCTGCTGCAGGAGCACCTCTGTGCACTCCTGGCACAGGCACAGGTGCCTGCAGGGCAGCAGCAGGACTGTCTTGGTCTGGTCCTGGCAGATGACACATTTCTTCCGCTCCTCTTGCTCTTTCAGCAGCACCCAGGGGTCCTCGTCGGGGCTCCCTCAGCGTTCAGCCGCTGCTTCCTCGGGGATTTCCACCAGGACGTGCTTGGCTCCTCCCTGGCTGTCTGGGGCCGCTGCCCTGCCCCAGCACGGCTCAGAGCAGGCCGTGGCTGCGGCCCCTGCTCTGCATCCAGCTGCTCCTCCAGCCCGGCCAGCAGCTGGCCCAGGGTCACCCTGTCGGCGGCCGGGGCTCTGGGGGCACCCACGGCGCGTCGCTGCTCGCTGCCCTGGTTCACCAGCCTGCCTCCCTGGCTCCAGTTGGTCACCTGCTGGATCCAGTCCACCAGCCTGCGCCAGGGCTGCGAGGTGACGGCCACTCCCAGGGTGAGCACGGCCACCTGGTAGAGGCGCCAGACGTCCCTGTGCAGGCGGCGCAGGGAGGGCAGCGTGTGCAGGTGGCCCAGCACGTATCCCGTCAGCGTCCACAGCAGCCCGGGGTTGAAGGCGAAGGCGCTGAGCAGCACGATGAGCAGCAGCAAGCCCAGGCCGTAGACGTTGACGAAGAAGACGCTGATGAAGAGCTCGGTGGCGGAGCAGAGCAGCTCGAAGGCCATCTGGCAGGGCGACCACAGCAGGATGGACACGGCGATGGCGCCGCTGGACACGTGCGCCAGGAAGGCGGCCAGCAGCTCGGCCAGCCTGACCACGGGCCCGGCCAGCGAGTCCCAGAGGGCGGCGAGCAGCGTGAAGAGGTTCTGCGTGCCGATGAGGCACACGTTCACCAGGCTGTTGGCCAGGTACATCAGCAGGCTGGAGCCGATGGCCAGCGCCTCGCACAGCTGCCGGCCCAGCGCCTGCCCGCAGCCCAGCACGGCGCCCAGCCCGCGCTGCGCCAGCTCCCGGCCCCGCAGCGCCAGGTGAGACGCCAGGTGCGACACCAGGTGCCCGGCCGCCCGCATGCCCTCCATGGCCCCGCAGCAGCCGCGCACCAGCACCAGCGCATCCCAGCACGCCACCGCCGCGGCGGCCGCGGCCGCGGGCAGGCTGGAGGCCGCGGCCAGCAGCCACAGCAGCGCGGACACCAGCGAGGACACCAGGAAGAAGTTGAGGTCGAGCACCAGCAGCAGCAGGTCGAGCAGCAGGCGCAGCCCGCGGAGCAGCGCGAACAGCACGTCCATGGTCCCCGCGGGGCCGTACGGCAGCTCAGCCGCGGGGCCCCTCCGCCATGGGCGCAGCCATCTTGGCACCCGCCGCCGTGCGCCGCGCGGCCAATCAGCGGCGGGGGCTCCGCCCGGACTCGCCGTTCATTGGTCGGTTCGCAGGATGCGGCGGGGGCGCGACGGGGGCGTGGCTTCCAGCAGAGGCCACGCCCACTGCGGTGATTTAAAGGGCCAGCAGCGCCCGTTAGCCCGCAGCGTTCACCGCGCGCGAGATCCGTTTTTGCAGCGTTTTAATTGCGGAATGAAGACTGTCGATGCAATTCCTGATTTCTTTGTGGATCTTCCCGACCGCTACATAAAGAGGATAAGCTCATGGCGCAGGGACACTTTCCAATACCCCAGATTGATTGAAGCTCAGTCTGACCTGGCCTTGGACACTGCCAGGGATGGGGCAGGCACAGCTTCCCTGAGCACCCTGTGCCAGGGCCTCCCCACCCTCACAGGGAGGAATTTCTGCCCAATATCCCATGTAACCCTGCCCCCGGTCAGTGGGAAGCTGTTCCCCCTTGTCCCACCATCCCAGAGCGGGGCACAGGGATGCTCAGAGGATGCAGCAGCTCTGCTCTGGAGAGAGGCTGGGAGAGCTGGGGGTGTCCAGCTTGGGGAAGAGAAGGAGCAGGAGACCTTGGAGCCCCTTCCAGTGCCTAAAGGAGCTCCAGGAGAGCTGGAGAGGGAGTTTGCACAAGGGATGGAGTGATGGGATGGGGTTCAGGAGCCAGGACAGAGCAGGCACAGTGCACAGGATGGGCAAATCTTGATATCAGCCCCCCAAAGCTGGTTCCAAACAGCACAGGGGGATCCCACCACCCGCAGGGGCCATGCATGAGAGGGGTTTGTGCCAGCCTGAGCCCTGGCACAGGGAAGCTGTGCACTCGCCAGCAGGATCCCCTGGGCAGAGTCAGCCCAGGGTCACCCGGCCAAGCAGTTTCCTGCAGGAGGTTTGAACATAAAGCCACGGCCGCGGCTCAGACCTGGGTTACAGCTCCGGAGCAGGTCCTGCCCTCCCTGCTGGACCCCAGCCAGGCCGCGGGGCTGTCAAAGCCTTGGCTCTGCCGTGCCCCGGGGGACGGCCCAGCCCTGCTGCCCTGAAGGCGATCAGGTTCAGGAAAATGCAGCCCTGAAGCCCAAGGCTTTTTAAGGAAGGAGAGGGCGAGCGCAGCGCGGGATGACCCACGGGAAAGCCACGAGCAGCCCAGGAGGCTCCGGCCGGCGTGGGGCCAAGGGGGGAAGCACCCCCAAGCGAGGCAGCAGCCCCGCGGGAGCCCCGGCCACCTCCTGCAGGTGGCTCCCTGAGCAGCGCAGGGCCGCGGTGACACATCCGTGTCCGTCTGTCCGTGCCTGGCCTCTGTCGCGCTGTCTGGCGCTGCGGCTGTGGCTCCGGGGCAGCGCTGCTGCATCCCCAGGGAGCGCCCGCCAGTGACGGAGTCAGGATGCTTTCAGCATTTATGGTAATGTTTGGATTTCTCATCGCTTTCCCAAACAGGAGAAGGGAAAAGAGAGCCGAGCCAAGGGCTGGGCGTGCTCTGCTCATTCCTTGCCTCCGGCTGTGCACCTGCCTCGCCCTCCCCGCTGCCGGTGCCCGCCCGTGCCCTGCCCTGCCCGGGCCACCCTCCCACCGGGCCCGGGGGGCAGCGGCTGCAGCGTTCAGGGGTCGTGGCTCCGTGGCAGGGCAGCTCCGTGGGATGCAGGGGAGCTCTGCCCGCTCTCATTCCAGCCCCAGGGCGTCCCGACCTGCAGGAGAGAGGCGCAGGGCGCTGGAACACCTGGTGGCAGCACAGGCTGGGACAGGGACCCGGCTGGAGCAGAGTGGGGAAACCTTTGGATGGAAACCCTTCCCGGGGCTCTGCGGGGACACGGAGCTCCCCGCCGAGGTGCCAGCAGCCAGGCTGGGGTGGGACCATCCTCACAAGGGCAGTCCCCGGCTGTTGGTGCCCTCGCTGGAGGTCTGGGGCGCACTCCCAGCTCTGGAGCTGCTGGCAGCACACGCGTGTACCCCCTTGAGAGCCCCTCCCCTCCTCATCCTCACTGGGCACAGACTCTGCTGCCATCCGAGCCCACCCTGAGGGCGCAGAGCCCGGCACGAGCGCGGCTCCCGCAGCCCTGCCCTGCCCGGAGCGCCGGGGCTGCTGCATCGCGGCTCCATCACCGAGCTGAGCTCACCCCGCATTCCAGAAAATCTGCAGCCAGAGGACGCCAGGGCTGCCTCAGCCCTCACCGAGCCCCTCTGGATTTATCTGGAAGCGGAGGGAGGCAGGGAGCAGCTCCAGGGCTGAGGGATGCTCTGGAGCCCAGCGTGCCTGGGGGGATTCCCCAGCCCCAGCACCTTGTCCTGCCTCCCTTGGTCCTTGGGCACATCCCGAGGGGATTTACGGAGAGTGGCTCCTGCTGGCGTCACTCCAGTGCTCCCAGTGCTCCCCGTGTCCCCCCAGTGCTCCCAGTGTGCCCCCAGTGCTCCCAGTAGTTCTCCCAGTGCTCCCAGTGCTCCCAGTGTCCCCCCCAGTGCTCCCAGTGTCCCCCCCAGTGCTCCTAGTGTGCTCCCAGTGCTCCCAGTGTCCCCCCAGTGCTCCCAGTGTGCTCCCAGTGCTCCCAGTGTGCCCCCCAGTGCTCCCAGTGTGCTCCCAGCACTCCCAGTTTGCTCCCAGTGCGGTGCCAGTGCTCCCAGTGTGTTCCCAGCACTCCCAGTTTGCTCCCAGTGCTCCCAGTGCACTCCCAGTGCTCCCAGTGCACTCCCAGCGCTCCCAGTGTGCTCCCAGTGTGCTCCCAGTGTGTTCCCAGCACTCTCAGTGCTCCCAGTGTGTTCCCAGCACTCCCAGCAGTCCCAGCACTCCCAGTGCTCCCAGTGCTCCCAGTGTGTTCCCAGCACTCCCAGTTTGCTCCCAGTGCTCCCAGTGCTCCCAGTGTGTTCCCAGCTGCCTGAGCAGCGGGCACCATGCCCAGGGCGCCGTCCCCTGCAGATCTCAGGGCGTGTGGCAGCCCCCAGAGCCCGGGGCAGGCAGCACGGTCCTGCGGGGCCCTGCCTCACCCCGGGTGCCCCCAGGCCAGCCCTGCCCAGCGCTCCTGCAGCCCGGGCGGGAACAATGGCTCATTGCGCTGCATCCGCTCCGGAAAATCCCCCGGCCCCCCTCGGGCTGCGCTCCAGGATGCTGTGGCTCGCTCTTCCTCTGGCCTTGGAGGGACAGCTGAAGGATGCCCCGCACCCCGCGGGCGGGGAACACCCGAGGCTGCTGGGGAGAGCCCTCAGGAAGGACCTGGAGCTGCAGGGAGGGAGCCCAGCCCTGTCCCCGGCAGCCACAACCTTCCCTCGTACTGCTCACCCTGGGCAGGAGCGCGAGGGCTGCTCGCCGTGTTTCTGGAGGGCTCTGTGTCTCCCCACGACAGGAGCTGGGATATCTATCTCCTCCTGGAGCCCGGCCAGACAGCCCTGGGAAAGGCAAGTCCTCTTCCATGGGAAAGTCGTGCAAGAAGGAATTCCTCTCTGGCCAGCCCAGCCCCACCGCTCCCCAGGGCCCTGGTGGGACTGTGCCCTGCTTGCTGCCTTCTCCCAGTCAGTCCTCAGTTTCCCTCACCACTCTCCATAGAGAACCTTCCAAAAATCCTCCAAAGGGATCCCCTGAAAGAGGGGCTCCCCCAAAGCTGGGCCTTTAGCCCGGGGCTAATCTCTAATTAGGCTTTCTTGCAGATGATCCTAATGAACCATCCCGGGGGAGCCCTGCAGACACAGCCAGGAGGAAGAGATCCCTGCAGGCAAGCCCAGGGAGTGATGCTGCGTCCCCATCCCGGCTTCTCCTCCCTTCCTCGGCAGCAGGGAGCCGGAAAAGCCGGGTGAGATGGAGCACGGGGCAGGGCTGCTCCTGCTGCCCGCTCCTCTGGGCAGCCGTGCCTTGGCAAGTGCTGGGTGAGCGTGGCCAGGACGCCTCATTGTCCCCTGAGCAGCCCATGCCAGACCCCACAGCCTGACCCATCGTCTGCCCCATTGTGTGGGTGAATTCCCAGCCCTGGACCCATCTCTGCCCCATTGTGTGGGCAGTGCCCAGCCCCATCTCTGCCCCATTGTGTGGGTGAATTCCCAGCCCCAGACCCATCTCTGCCCCATTGTGTGGGCAGTGCCCAGCCCTGGACCCATCTCTGCCCCATTGTGTGGGTGAATTCCCAGCCCCAGACCCATCTCTGCCCCATTGTGTGGGTGAATTCCCAGCCCCAAACCCATCTCTGCCCCATTGTGTGGGCAGTGCCCAGCCCCATCTCTGCCCCATTGTGTGGGTGAATTCCCAGCCCCAGACCCATCTCTGCCCCATTGTGGGCAGTGCCCAGCCCCAAACCCATCTCTGCCCCATTGTGTGGGTGAATTCCCAGCCCTGGACCCATCTCTGCCCCATTGTGTGGGCAGTGCCCAGCCCCAGACCCATCTCTGCCCCATTGTGTGGGCAGTGCCCAGCCCCAGCCCCATCTCTGCCCCATTGTGTGGGCAGTGCCCAGCCCCAGACCCATCTCTGCCCCATTGTGTGGGCAGTGCCCAGCCCCAGCCCCATCTCTGCCCCATTGTGTGGGCAGTGCCCAGCCCCAGACCCATCTCTGCCCCATTGTGTGGGTGAATTCCCAGCCCCAGACCCATCTCTGCCCCATGGTGTGGGCAGTGCCCAGCCCTGTCCCGCCCGGCGCCAGCACAATGGGGCCATTTTCCGGCCGGCTCCGGGGGGGATGCGCTCGGAAGTGCTCCCAAGGAAAAGAACAATTTATAAATAGCTCCTGGTTTCCCCCAGCCGCCCCATCAGCGCCCATCCCCAAATCCTGCCCTCGCTCCGTGCCCGCAGTGCTCCCAGGCTGGGACACGGACGTGACCAGCCCGAGTGTGAGCCGGGGCAGGACGTGGCTGTCCCACCCTGTCCCAGGGCTGCACCTGCTCCGGGCCTGCGGCTCCTGCAGCCCCAGGATGCCCAGTGACAGCCCTGGGAGGAGCACAGGGCTCCTTCTCCCCGTGCCTTCCTTGGCAGCGGCTCTCAGCTGGATAAGGTTCTCCCAGGCGTGCTCCAGCTGTCCTTGTCCATCCACACCGCACGCAGTGCCCTGGGCAGGGAGCAAGGGAAGCTCCACAGCCTTCCCTGCCGCCCCTGTGAGCCACCACCCGGCCCTCAAAGCCAGTCCTGGAGCCCCGGGGTGCTGCTTGTGTCCTCTGCCAGCAGCAGCACCATCACCAGAGCGGGATGCTGAGCTCTCTCTGCGCTGGGCTGGGTGACCCTTGCCAGCTCAGCTCCTTTTTGGGGCTTTGCCACCGCTGTGCATCCGCTGAGCCCCGGCCACCCCCGCACAGCTGCTCCAAAAATCGCTCTGCTCTGTGACAGACATCCAGATGTCACCTTCCTTCCCCCCCACCCCACCTTCCTTCCCCCCTTCCGCTCCTGTCCTTCCTTTCTCCACCCTCCCGGCCCCTCCTGAACAAAGGCCCCGTAGCCATGGTTAATAATCCCTCAGAAAGGCCCTGCACAAGAGCAGAGGAAGGAGAGAGGAGACACAAAGGAGCCGCTGGGAGCCAAGCCGAGGAGGAAGGGGCTGGAAGGAGGCGTTTTCCTCCAGCCGAGGAGGACACAGAACTCCAAGAGGGCTCCCAGACAGGGCAGGGGTACCCCAAAGTGACCTCACGGCACCCAGGGAGCAGGGAACCAAAGGCTGGGCAGCCCAGGAGGGTTCCTGTACTCACCCCAGAGTGCAAACCCCGATGTAAGCCCCAGAACCCCCCAAAATGCAGCAGCAGGGACTGGCAGGAGGTGCCCCGAGGGCGAGGGGAGCAGGGGCAGGGGAGCAGCTGGAGCTCCTGGGCGGTGTGGGAACACTCAGAGCTGGCCTGAATCCCATCCCTTCCCCGGGGACAGGGCCCCTGGCGGCCCTGACGGTGTTGTGTGAAGAGGTGCAGGCCTGGCTGGACACAGCCAGAGGCTCTCACCCTGCACAGCGGCCCTGCATCCAGCCCAGAGACCTGCAGGGAGCCAGAGCCCCCAGCCCATGGGCACCAGAGCCAGCCCCCAATCCATTGACACCAGGGCCAGGTCATGGGGACCAGGGCCAGCCCCCAGCCCATGGGCACCAGAGCCAGCTTGTGGGGACCAGAGCCAGCTCGTGGGGACCAGGGCCAGCCCCCAGGCCTGGGCACCATGGCCAGCCCCCAGCCCATGGGCACTGGTGAGGGTTCGCTGGGGGCAGCTGGCACAGAGCACCCCAAGCACCCCCCAGAGCCCACCCCAGCTCGTCTGGGCTTGGCTGCAGGGCTCGGGGAAGGCACAGGGCCCCCGTCCCGCCTGGGACACACGAGCTGCGTGTCAGGACAGGCGCAGGCACAGGCACAGCCCACGCTGGGCCAGCTCCCTCTGGCAGCGTCCCAAGGTCCCCACATCAGCAGGGATCTGTCTGGGAGGGCAGGAAAAGGTGGAAGAGCTGTGGTGTGTGCTGGGATGCACAGCCCCAGGCCTGGCTCTGTGCTGGCCATCACTCCCCTCCGGCTGCAGAGAGCCAGGCCCAGCAGGAGCCAGAGGAGGGAGGCAAATGCAATTGCACACTTGCAGATCATTCCCGCACCCTGCGATGCTCAGATAAGGCCGGGAAATCAGCCCTGCCCTGGGCAGGGTCCTGTGCATCCCAGATTTCCAGCAGCTGTGCCAGGGACTGGCAAAGCTTCACCTCTGCCGGGGGCAGAGCTGCCTGCCCAGGCACAGCCTCATCTGAGAGGTGGCAGGAGGGATGGAGGAGGAGAGTGCTGGGAGCTGCGGGGCCCAGGCACCAAAATCCCTCCCGTGCCAGGGAGTGGGAGCTCTGGGAGCTGCTCTGTGCCTCAGGTGGGGCCAGAGCTCTGCCCCCTGCTTCCCCACCCCAGCTGTGTGCGTGGGACTGCGACACAGGAGCCTCATCCACGGTGCGTGTGCATCGCTGTGAGCGGGACAGCAGCCAAATCCATTAAGGCAGCAGATAAACAAGGAGGCGTGAGATCAGGCAGCAGGGAGGGGAGATGAAGGTGGCCAGCTCGCCACGCTCCCCACGCAGAGTCCCCGAGCCCGCCGGGTGCCACACACAGCGTGGCAGGCTGATTTCATGCCATCTGTTCATGCCTTGGTTTCCAATCCTGCCCCTCTGCCCCAGAAGTATTCATTTATTAGGGAGAAAAAGCACGAGTTTCCTTCAAAGTGAAGCAGGCTGCAGCCTGACCAGCTGGAGGCAGAGCCGTGCAGCGAGAGCAGGGGGCTGCCTGCCTGAGGGTGGCATGCTCCCCAGCCTGTTTTCCCCAGGGAGTGGCATTGCCCTTTCCAACTGCTGGGAATTTTCTGCAGAGGTTTTCTTAGCAACGTTCTGCTTTATTTTTAACGCGGAATAGAAGTTAGCCCCAGAACAAAATGCACCAGGGGCGTGTCAGCCGAGCTCTCCCCGCTTTGTTTGTTTGAGTTTGGGTGGATGCTTTCCCGTGGGCCTCCTTCCTTCTCAGGGTGGCATTTGAGGGGTGGCATTTGAGGGGTGTTTTGTGCCAAGTGGAAAATCCCTTTCCCTGCTCCAAGGAGAGCAGAGCCTGAGGCACCTCCGGTGCTGCATCCTGCCCTTTGGAGGGAGGGAAAGAGTCAGAACATTGTCAGGGAGTCCCTGAGCCCGGGGTACCCACTCAGGGTGGACTTCCCCACCAGAGACAGGGAGCTCCTGCCATGAGGTGTGAGAGCATCCCAAAACTGAGGCTGTGAGGCCGGAGAGCAGCTCCCAAGCATCCTGTGGATGATGGCACAGCTCCCTTGCACTTGTTCTTCCCAGCAAAGGGAGGAGGCCTCCCGTGTCCAGCAGCAGCTCGAGGGCTCTCAGCCTTATCTCTGCCCAGCATTGCCATTTTAAGCAACTGATCTCCTGGGGAAAAAACTTAATCATTTCCGATGAATCACTGAGTGTGTTTGGCTGGGAAAGTCTTGGGGGTGGGGGGTGCTGGTCAGCCATGCAGAGGAGGAGGAGGAGGAGGAGGAGGAGGGCATGGGAAGGGCCGCTGCATGGCACCAGCCGGGAAGCAGCGCTGGGGGCCAGCACAGGGGGCTGGCGGTGGGAGAGGTGCCTGGGCATTCCCAGGAGGAATGCTGCGCCTCGGGGGAACCTGCAGCCCTGGAGAGGCTCAGGGAGGGTCGGAGAGATGCAGCCCCTGCTGCCGGGGGACGGGAGTGCTGCAGGGAAAGCAAGTGAAGGAGAGAAAAGGACGCGCAAAAGTTCAGAGCGTCTGGGATGAGAGCGGGAGGAGGGCGCTGTCACAGCCCTGGGTCTGTCCCCGTGTGTGATGAGTCTGAATCAGTGATTTCGGCTGTCCTGTGAATGGGGAAGCGAAGCGGCGTTGGAGGTGAAGAAAACCTTTGTCCTCCAACAGCCCCCCTGGCTCTGATTGACCCGGGGAAACCGAGGCACGGAGCCAGGCTGTGACAGGGCAGGGGCGCTGGGGCCGGGTGTGCTGCGCGGCTGCCTGTGGGCGACTCGCAGCACCTGGCGGGGTTTGTTGTGCTCCTCCCGGCTCTGCCGCGGGCTGCCGGAGGGGCCGGGCTGTGTCGAGCTGGGTGATTACCCCTGGATAATGGGAGCCTTGTGCAGCTCGGCGAGTCCCCCGCCCCCGGGCCGGCCCCCGGCCAGGCTGCTGCCCCGGCCACCGCAGGGAACAGCTTCTCCACAGCCGCCCCATTCAGCAACAGCTGCGCGGGGGCTCGGGCCGCGGATCGCTGCGGTGCCCTGGGGCCCCGCCTCGGGGACAGCACGGGGCTCCCAGCGGGGCGGGGGGACACCGAGGCCCAGCAGGGGCTGGGGTGCGAACCGTGCAGACCCTGGTGACCCGCCTGGACACGAGCCTGCTCTCAAGCCTGTCCAGGTGTCCGTCGGAGCCCAGACAATGACAAACAGTGTTTTGCCTCCCTGTTTTGGGTCTGTCCTTGTTTGGCGTGGGTTCAAAGGTGATCCCCCGGCTGTGCCGGGCTTTAGGGCACTGTGGGGCTGGAGCTGAGCAGGGCAGTAGGTCACTTGTGATTATCGCCACTGCTACCTGCACATTGGACTCTCAGGGACTGTCGCGCCGCCGGCATTCCCCAAACGCTCTGAAAAACACATCCCACGCCTCGGCCCCTTTCTCTGGGTCTGTGAGCGATTCCACCTCCAGCGCCCGGCTGTCTGCCTGCCGCAGCCCGTGCACGCCCGGACAGGCAGGAGCTGGCAGCTCTGCGAGCCCCTCGGGCGCTGCTGGGGCCGGTCCGAGCGGGGCGGGGGCCGGGCCGGGCCGGGCTGGGGCGGCCCGAGCGCTGCCCGCGGCCGTGCGGGGCCGGACACCGCGCTGCGGGGCTGGGCGGCGACGGCGCCCGCCCGGCTGCTGCTGGGGGTGATCAGCGGCTGCAGGCGGTGGGCAGGCACCGCGCCTTCCTCCTCCTCTCCTCCATCCACCTCCTCCTCCTCCGCCTGACGTCAGCCCGCGGCCCCGCTCAGTCTCGGGCGGCCGGCGGCGGGCATGGCTGGGGGCGGCGGCCGGCGAGGCTCGCCCTGGGCTGGGGCTGCTGCCTCCTGCTCTGCTGCGGTGAGTGGCTGCGGGAAGGGCCGGGCTGTGCGGGGCCGGGCCCGGGCGGCGCGGGCGGGCGGTGCGCGCACCTGCGGAGCGCCCCGGGGTGCGGTGCGGGGTCCCGCGGAGCCCTGGCGGGGATGTCCCTCGCCCCGGGGGACACCGGGCTGCAGCGGGGCTGCACTTTGCCGCTGTGCAGCTCCCGAGGTGGCAGCCGGAGCGGTGTCCCCGCAGAGCCGCGGCGGGGCCGGCGCCGGCAGCCGGGAGCGCTGCGCCCCTCGGGCGGTGCCTGGCGCGGCTCCGGGAATGCTCGGATCGCGGGGTCGGGGCAGCCCAGGTGGGATCGGCCCTTCCCAGCGTGTGTCCCCGCCCGGACGGCCCCGCGATCCGCGGCGGGGCGGGTCTGCGTGCCCCGTCCCGCTCTGGGGGCCCCTCTGCAGCCCCCCCCAGCGCAGCGCAGGTTGAGGGGTGACCCACGTGCGTTCAGCGCGCACCGGGGTGAGCTGCTTGTTGTTAGGAAGCATCCACCCCTTTCCTTCTAAGGAGTTTTCCCTTGAGCGCTGTGTTTCTCTTGGCTTTTTTCGCGCTTTCTTTTTTTATCCACTTTCCAGTCCATTTTCACCCTCGGGGGGTGGCTGCGCTTCCTGCCCTGCCCCGCTCCCCTCGCTCCCGGTGCGCTGGGGTTCCCGGCCCCGCTGAGCTGCGGAGGTGGCCCCGGCGCTGGGAACCTGCCCAGGCCGAGGTGTTGGAGCCAAAGTCAGGCTCAGAGCGGAGTCTAGAGCAGGCTGCTCCCACCCCCGTCCCGTGCCGGGATCCCCTTCCCACAGCCCATGTGCCGAGCCAGGAGCCTCTCAATGGTTGGCGGCGTCGGTGTATTTGGAAGCCCAGACACGTGAAAGGCTTGATGCTTCCCAGAAGCACAAGGGGCCACGGCCAAGACATTCCCAGGCCAGCCAGCGCTGCTGGAACGGGGGGCTGAGCCCACCCCGGGGCTGCCTGAGCCACCCCATCCCTCTGTGCCCCGCGGTCTGGGTGTTGGAGAGGTGTCTGCATGTTGTCACCCAGATGCGGGGTGGGGTTGAGAGCTTCGCTTCTCCAGCTGCACATGACAGGTCCTGACAGGATGGTGGGGTGGTTTTGGGGTGCGAGGCGCTGGTCCCCGCCGCAGCAGAGCCCCGGCTCCGTCCCCATCCCGGGCAGGCTGCGGGCTGGGCGGAGGCTGTTGGTGTGAGGAGGTGTCGGGCACTGCTGGAGTTACTGCTTCCTGCGGGGCTGGGGCTCTGCACCCTCTTTCTTCTCTCTGTGAGGAAGACAGGGTGCGGGTGATGCTGTTTTTGAGGCGCTCCGGCTGGTGGATGTGTGCAGCTTTCTGAAGGAATAGGAGGGCAGCATGTGTGGCTGTGCCGGCAGCAGGCGGGATCTGGCCGCAGCTGGTTTTCCTGAGAGGGGAACACAAACCCACGGAAACCTCAGGCATGCCATGTGCGGCTCCAGAGCCCTGCGGTGCCTCTCTCTCCTCTCGCTCCGGCCCGGGGGCTCTGTGCCGCCAACGCAGCCGCACTTCTCGCCTTCTCGCCGCGCACCTCGGCTCTGCAGGAGGCTGGCGAGGGACCGTGCCGCTCCCCACCCCCTTCCCCAGCTCTAAAAGCAAATCTTTGTTCTTGTGGAGCTCTGGCTGCCGGCCGGCTGTCCGCCAGCCAGATGGAAAAGGCACGGGGGCTCTCCTTCCTCCTTCCCTGCTCGCTGCCTGCAGACGCCCGCTCCAGTTCTCGAGGTCTCCGGCTGGAGCCGGGCCAGGCACTTGGGGTGGATGGAGCTCGGTGCTGCAGCTGGGCTGCTCCGCGCGGGGCTGATGGATGTGCCCAGGTTCCATCACCGAACCTGCAGCTGCGCTGGGCACAAGGGAGGATCGCCAAGTCCCCGGAGCCTGCTGTGCCAGGCTGGCTGTGCCCAGCGCCTCTTTAGCCGGCCCACGCACATAGCAAAAGGTCTTGGAGCTGTAGAAGCGAGCCTTGTGTCGCCAGGCTTGTGAGGGGCCTTGTGAGTGTCCCCTCGTGTCCCTCTTCCAGCCTGTCCCGGAGGAGGTGGGGAGCAGTGAGCCCTTTTTCCAGGCGGGGTGGGGGCTGCAGAGTCGGTGTCAGCCTCCTCAAGGGCAGTGGATGGCTGGGAGGGTTGTGATCCTCATGCCAGCCCCGGATGCCAGCCATTCTCCAGCTCTGAGCTCATGGTTTCGGTTGCTCTGCTGCCTGGTTGAGGGCTCTCATGCCGAGCGGGTCAGGGGGAGGGCCGGCTGCTCTCCCAGGGGCTGCCTCCGCCTGGGGCCCTTGCCGAAGGTCTGAAAATGATGCAGAGGCACAGTCTGGCCTGGCTGCCTGCAATCCCGAGTGTCAGGGCTCAGGGGAGGCAGCGTGGGTCAGCAGGGACACACCCCAGCCCCAGGCTTGCCCGGTTGTGCAGGTGCTCTCCGTGCAGGTGGGCAGTTCCTCCTGTGCAAAGTTATCTTTTCCTTTGTATTCTCAGCCAGTTTCCTGTCCCTGCTGCGTGCTTATCTCTGGGACTTTCACCTGTTTTTCCAGCACCTTCTTTGCCGCTCTGTGATTTGCTCATCTCTCTGTGCCAACTGCGATACGCTGAGGGGATGGGCGAGGGCCAATGGCTGTTGGGAGTTCTGAGGCGGCTGGTCCTGCGTGTCGGGGCCTTTGCTGTGGCAGAAGGGCTCTTGGCTGTGTTTTGGCTTTGTGCCACCACGTACCCACTCCAAACAAAGAGCATTTTGTGGGCACGGCGCTGCCCTTTGAAGTCGCCCCGTGGTGGCTGTTACGGAGCGGGCGCTATCGAGGGAGATGTTGACACAGCTGCTTCCTCCAAGCCTCTTGTCCCCAGCTCCCATACCTGGGCTGGCTCTGTTGCTTGGGGACAGGCTGTTGTCCCCTCTGCAGGGCCGTGTGCCAGCCCAGGGCATGCAGAGCCCCGTTTGCTTTGGCAGGGATGGTGGCAGTGACGCTCCCAGCCTTGCTGTGGTGCCGCCCTTGTCTCTGCTGTGCCCGGCTGGGGCTGCTCTCTCCCAATCCCTTGGGAAGCTGCTCCGTGCCCTGTCCTGGATCAATAGCCATTACCTTCCCATCCTCTCTGGAGCAGGGCCAGCAGCTCCATTACTGCTGTGGGCAGCTAGGCAGGGAGGAAGGTGGGGTGCAGGGATGGGCCCTGTGCCGTGGGCGGGCAGAGCTGGGCAGGGAGCAGAGCAGCAGCCCGGGGAAGCCTTGGCAATGCTGCAGGCATGGATGCTTTGACTGCTGGGTTCCTGCCGGGGTGGCAGGGTCCGAGCTTGTGGAGGGACCTGGGTGTGCCAAGGCCGTGGTGGCTGGGGACGTGCTGCCTCCCAACGGTGTCCTGGGGGCACAGCTGGTGGGGGCACGGCATGCCACGTCCCCCTTTGGGTACAGGATCGCTGGCCTGAGCCCAAGGGCTCCCTGTGGATGCTGAAGGCAGTGTGGTGGTGAGGTCCTGGTTGTCACTGCTGCTGGGATGAGGCACAGTGTGCAGAGCACAAGGCACAGCTCTTTTGGGGGATGGAGATGGGGACAGGCTGTGCTTGGGCAGCCCATTATTCCCCATTCTTCCTGCCCCTAACAGCAGATTCTGTCCCACAGCTGCAGCCAGCAAGCTGGAGATCTCCATGCCGCCCGTGGTGGAAGTGGCAGTGGGGGGCACAGCCAGGATCGAGTGCAACTTCTACATCCCTGAGAATGCTTCCTACACCTACATCGACTGGTTCTACGTGAGTGCTGGCCTGGGACAGCAGCTCTGGCTGCTGGGCTGGGGGGACAACCAGCCCAGGGCTTCCTGCCGGGCCCCCCAGCCCAGCCTGACCCCTCACCTTGCAGGTGGACCACAGCAACAAGCAGGTGAGGCTGTACCACATCACGGCCGACGGGGTCCTGGAGGACGACACGGACTACAAGAAGCGTCTGTCACTGGGGGAGGACAAGGCCCTGTCCATCAGTGAAGTGACACTGCAGGACCCCAAGACCTTCATGTGCCAGGTTGGAGCTGGCAGCTATGGCGTGGGCGAGACCAGCACCAATCTCAGTGTCTACAGTGAGTGACTCCCCCTGGGCAGCTGCTCTGGGGGCTGGCAGGGATCCCACCCAACCCATCCCTCCTAACATGTGTGGGGTTCTCTTTCCAGAGGTCCCCATGACCCCCGAGATTGAGCCCAACTCAGGAGGCATCTCTGTGCACAGCAGTGAAATCCCAGAGGTGAGGAGACACACAGGGGACAGGGAGGCTGCCCGCTAACCCTGACCGGTGCTCACGGCTGTCTCTGCCACCACAGATTGCCAAGTGCGTGAGCAAAAACGGCTTCCCAGCTCCCAACATCACGTGGCACAAGAACGGGGAGCAGCTGCACGCCCGGGAGAACCGTGAGTCGGGTGGGGATGGGCAGCCAGGTCAGCAGAGGGGCTGGGGGCTGCCTGGCACAGAACCCCAGGGAGCCAATGCGGTGGTGGTGGTCCTAGGATGAGGGAAGAGATGAGAATCTCGACTCTATGATTTATTATTTTGTGATATATATATATATAAAGATATTTAAAATATGTTTATATATATATATATATTAAAATCACAATTTATATTGTGATATATATAGATTAAAAGGTATATTAAAAGAAAATGATCTATTAAAACTATACTAAAAGATCTATATAGATTAAAAGATATATAGATTAAAAGGTATATTAAAAGAAAATGATCTATTAAAACTATACTAAAAGGTATATATAGAATAAAAGATATATGAAAAGAAAATGATCTATTAAGACTGTACTAAAAGAATAAAAGAAAAGTTTTCATTAGAAAGCTAGCAAGGAAAAGAGAAGAATAAATATAATAATAATAAATAGATAAAATATATAATATAATAATAATAAATAGAATTATAATAATATACATAATATAAATATATATAGTCTAATAATAATAATAAATGTAATGATAATAAAATATTGTGACTGCTCACAGCCTCCACACAGGTGGCTGTCATTGGTCATCAAGTAAAAACAATTTCACATGCTGGGTAAACAATTCTCCAAAATCACATTCCAAAGCAACAAAACACGGAGAAGCCGAAGCTCCTCAGCTTCCCAGGAGAAAAAACCCTAACAGAAAAGATTTCTCATAAAACACGTCTGTGACAATCCCCGCAGAGGTGACGATACTGGCGACGGTGACGCGCGAGACCAGCGGGCTGTACACGGTGAGCAGCGTGCTGTACGCGCCCGTCACGCGCGAGGACCGCCACTCCCGCTACCACTGTACCGTGCACTACTGGCTGCGCGGCCAGAGGCACACGCTGGACTCACCGCCGGTGCAGGTCAACATCTTCTGTGAGTCTGGGGCGGGTGGGCCGCGCTGGTGCCCTGCACTGGGGCTGGGCACTGACCCTGCCCCTCCCTGCCCCCAGACCCCTCCGAGAACCTGAAGCTGAAGGTGATGCCGTCCTCGACGCTGGTGAAGGAAGGGGACAATGTGACACTGGTCTGCGAGGCTGATGGCAACCCACAACCTGTCTTCACCTTCTTTAAGAAAAACGTGAGGCTGGAGGGGGGACCAGGGCACCAAACATCTCCTGGTTGCTCTTTGTCTCCTGCCTGGAGGGTCCTGCGGAGGGGATGCAGTGGCTGGGTTGGGAGAGGGGCCTGTGTGGGGCTAAGGACTCTGCTGTGACTGTGTTCACAGGGGTCTGAGGATGAGGGAAGAGATGAGGATCTGACTCCGTGTTTCAGAAGGCTTGATTTATTATTTTATGATATATATAATATTCAAACTATACTAAAAGAATAGAAGAAAGGATTTCATCAGAAGGCTAGCTAAGAATAGAAAAAGAAAGAATGACAACAAAAGCTTGTGGCTCTGACAGAAAATCTGAGCCAACTCACTGTGATTGGCCATTAATTAGAAACAACCACATGAGACCAATCACAGATGCACCTGTTGCATTCCACAGCACCAGATAACCATTGCTTACATTTTGTTCCTGGGGCCTCTCGGCTTCTCAAGAGGAAAAATCCTAAAGAAAAGATTTTTCATAACAGATGTCTGTGACACTCTGCTTTGTGCCCACTGTCTGCAGCTGGATGGGTGGCAGGATGTGACATCGCTGGCAGAGCCCGAGAGCGGCGTCCTGAGGCTGCACGACGTGAACAAGACCAACAATGGCACGTACAGGTGCCAGTCCCTGGACCTCGATGATATGTCACAGATAGAGGAGGATGTGGATCTTGTTGTGAACTGTAAGAGAGAGGGGAATGGACCCTGAGGACCTTGTGGTGGGTGCTCTGTCCCTCCTGCTCACCCTGCCCTGGTCTCCATCCCTCTCACAGACATTGAAGGGGTCCATGTGAAGATGGAGCCGTCCTCGACCCTTCGTGAAGGGGACAGTGTGACACTGAGCTGTGATGCCTACAGCCCTGTGGGCCTGAAATACCAGTGGAGGGACGACAAGGTGAGTAAACATCCCAGTTCTGTCGTTCAGGCTCAGCCTGGGCTCTGCAGCAAATCAGGCAGAGTCAGGATCTTGTTCTGTCTCTCCTGAGAGGCCAGGGGAAGGATTGCCTCTTTCATGGACCCGCATTGTCCACCCCAATATTGTCACCTCCTGGCCAGGACTGCAGGGAGGTCCTGTGCTTGCAGGCTCCCTCCCTGTGCTTTGGGACGTGGGCACAGAGGGCTCATTGCTGGGGACGTTCCTTCCCAACAGGGCAAGAAGGTGGGGGAAGGCAACCAGCTCTTGGTGAAGAACCTCACCTTTGAGAAGTCCAACACCTTCAGCTGCAAGGTGATGGCCCCGAGCGTGCCTGGGCTGGAGCAGAGCAAGAAGGTGTCCGTGGCTGTCGAGGGTAAGACCTGGCCCGGGTGCAGAGTGACCTCTGGGTGCAGAGTGACCTCTGGGTGCAGAGTGACCTCTGGGTTCAGAGTGACCCCTGCCTGCCCAATACCCATTTCCCTGGGAGCTGTGGGTGCAGAGTGACCCCTGCCTTGCCAGCATCCATTTCCTGAGATCTGTGGGTGCTGGTGTCCCCTGCCTGCCCACCACCCACTTTTCCTGTGAGCTGTGCGTGCAGGGTGACCCCTGCCTGCCCAGCAGCCATTCCCTGGGAGCTGTGGGTGCAGAGTGACCCCTGGGTGCAGGGTGACCCCTGGGTGTCCAGCACCCATTCCATTGAGAGCTGGGCATGCAGAGTGACCCCTGTCCAGCACCCATTCCATTGAGAGCTGTGGGTGCTGGGTGACCTCTGCCTGTCCAGCCCCCGTCCCCTGGGATCTGAGGGTGCTGATGTCCCCTGCCTGCCCCCAGGGAAGCCGCGGATCGTGGCCATCAGCTCCCCGCTGTACGTGCGCCAGGGCGAGGTGATCAACCTGACCTGCAAGGCCATCGCCTTCCCCCCGCCCACCGTCCAGTGGAGCATCAACGGCACGGTGAGAGCTGGGAGGGGCCAGCCTGGCACGCCCGAGGGGCTGCCCAGGCGCTGAACCCTGCCCTGCCTGCCCTGCCCAGGCTCACGAGTACGTGGACAACCAGCACATCGCCAGCAACCTGACGGTGCGGGTGAGCCACGACCTGGTACAGGCAGGAGCCATGTGCCGGGTGTTCAACAAGCTGGGGACCAGTGAGGAGCGCATCCAGCTGGTGGCGGGTGAGTGCCAGGCCCTGCTTTCTGTCCCAGAGCCCCACAGCAGTGCCAGGCCCCCCTGGCCCAGGCGCCGGCTGTGCCGTGCTGCCCTGGGGGGGCTGAGCTCGGTGTCTTTCCCTCCCTTCCTGCTCTTCCAGGTGATTCCATCAGGAAAGGTCAGTCTGCTGCTGGTGTCCGTCAGGACATGAGTTATGCTCACCTCTAGCCTGGGGAGGGAGCTTGGCTGCTGGCTCTGCACTGCTTCTCTTGCTGCTTCTCTCCCTGCCAAGCCAGGCAGGAGGCTGAGGCTCTGTCCCCAGCACGGGAAAGCTCCTGCTTGTCCTCAGCGAGGCCACCCAGTGCAGCTTCTTGCAGCCCAAACCTGCTGGGCAAGGAAGCAGAGTGGATTGGCCTGGTGCCTTGCAGGAATTCCTGTTATCCACCCTCCTGTGGCACATGGGGCAAGGCAGGCCAGAGCAGAATTTCTGTGTTCCTACAGAAACTGCCCCAGCAGAGCATTTCTGCACTGAAATCTGCATCCTGCAGGCAGCTGGGGAAGCATTGGAGTTTTTCTGGGAGAGTGGGCCCTTTCCTAACACAAAAGGGAAGCTGGAGGGGGTCACGGTGGGACAGGCATTAATTTCTTCCTCTCCCTGTTCTGTTTAGATCAAAAGTCAACAGCAGAGAGCCAAGGGGTGATCATCGTGGCCATCATCGTGGCCATCCTCGTGGTGGCTGTGCTGGGCGCTGTCATCTACTTCCTGCACAAGAAAGGCAAGATCCCGTGTGGCCGTGCCGGGAAGCAGGACATGTAAGCACTGCCACCTATCCCCCAGGGGCCTGTGGGGCTGGGGGTGCCTGACATCACTCATGCTTCCCATCCCATCCCATCTCACCGCTCCAGCTCTCCCTGCCCGGGCGGGAGCGCGGCCTCGGGGGCTCCGCGGCTTTTCCAGCTTCCCACAGGGCACTGCCATGCAGGGAGGAGACAGCAGAGTGGTAGAGCAGCCAAGGGCCCCCTCCCTGGGCAGCCCAAAGCTTTCTGTGAGCTGGAGTCTCTTTGACCCCAGCGCCGTGGTCCCCTGAGATGGAGCCGCAGGGCTCGGCCAGCCACGCGCCCTCCTGGGTATCGCCACCGCGTCTCAAAAATTGTCACCTCCCTCCCCTAGCACAAAGCCAGAGGCCCGTAAAGACAAGATTGTAGTTGAAGTTAAGTCAGATAAACTTTCCGAAGAGGCGGGGCTCCTGCAGGGCGCCAACGGCGAGAAGAGAGCCGCAGCTGACCAGGTAGGACCGAGCTCGGCACCGCCCGGGGCTGCACCCAGGTAAAGCTTTGCTCCCCTCCTCCGGCACTGCCCACCCTGCACGGGCTCCATCATCCATCAGCAGCGCTCAGGGGGGACGTGGGAGGGAGGGGAGAGGACAATTCTGGGAAGGGACAGAGCTCTGCTCGTGCAGTGCCCTGCTTGGCTCTGCCCCTGGCTCCGTGGAGCAGCAGCCAGGCTGCCCAGGGGAGAAGGAGCTAAAATGGAAAGATGTCTGGCCAGAAGTCAGAGCAGAGGCTGCAGGAATGATTCCTCTAAGCCAGAGATCTTGGGATGAGTCTTTTGGGACATGGGTGTTCCCCTCACCTGCAATGGAGCAGCTTTTCAGTGTCACCATTGTCCACAAGATGCAGCCCCTGACCCGCTGTGGCTTTATTGCCTCGGGCCAGGAGAGAGCCCCTGCCTGGCTCTGCACAGCTCACACTCCCCTCCCCGCGGGCTGAGTGCCACCCTGGGGTGCCCCAGCTGTCCCCACCCCTCTCTGTGTGTCACTGTCCCCCCTGCAGCACAGGGTTGGCTTCGTGTTCCTCCCTAACCTTGTGTTTTCCGCTCTCCCTTTCTCTTCTGGCGGGAATGAAGAGCGAGAAATACATCGATCTGAGAAACTAGAGAGGAAACCTCCTAAGTGCTTTCTTCCTTCAAACCTTTCCTGCTCTTGGATTGCCTTCTCCCACCCCTGCTCCAGCCCCTGGGGAGCACGGCCAGAGACCAGCCGAGTGTCACCGTGCTGGGGACACCTCCCTGACTCACCTGGCCACTACCTCAGCCCTGGGCTCGCAGGTGTTGCCTTAGCAGCAAAGCTGGACTCGCTTTACTACTCCAGAGAAGCCACAGCAATATTAGGAAGAATTATATCCCATTAATCCCTACTTGGTGGAAGGATTTGAGGCTCTTTCAGGTAATCTGTTCTGTACATGTTGTGGGAAGGTTTTGACACATTCTTTTTACCCTGACCTTGCTCAGAGAGGCTGGTGGAATTCAGGTTTTGGGATGTCTGAGGCACCTTGGCTGTAGTGGGTGCAGGTGGGAGGAGAGAGAGTGGAAGGGGGGTGAGTTAGAGAGGTGTTTGCAGCTTCCAAGAGGGTTTTTTGAGTGCTTGGCTTTGTCTTTGAAGCGTTCCTGGGTCAGTTTATCCCAGAGGTGCTGTGATCCCACAGGAGGAGAGGACCTGGCACAGCAAGGAAGGGGTGCCAACCTCCAGAAAGATCTGGGGGTGTCTGGTTTGGAGCTGTGCTGACTCGAGGGCAGGGCTCTCTCCCCCCTCTGAATTTGGTTCATTGTAGGGACGCTGCAACAGCAGCACCCAGAGCTCCCACAGGTTTAAATTCAACATTGGGCAGGGCCAGTCAGTGACGTCTCAGGGTTTTTTGTGCTCAGCCATTGCCAGCCCCAGGTCAAACTCCTCTCTGTGCTTCGCTGCCACCTCTGGCCCCACGGGGAGGAGAGGAGAAGGGCAAGAACCTTCCATGAGCTTCTGTGCCAGCCTCCCCTGCCTTATCCCAGAGGGATCAGCCCCTCCTGCCTCTCTGTCCCCTCCTCTGAGCTCTGCTGGCCACAAGGCTTCGTCCCCTGGCTCACAGAGGGGACCTGTCCCCGCCTGCTACACGTGGTGTCCGAGCAAAAGCTTTGGTTTATATATATTTTTGTTGGATTGTGTGTACATTTCCAGGAGTTTTATTTCTCTTTTTTTTTTTTTGGTTGTCCGATACTTGCAAGGTTTTGTTTTTTTTTTTTTTATATATGTGAAAATAAAGTACGGATTCAAAGCTGAGTGGTGGAGTTTGTTCCCACAGACAGAAGGGTGGGAAGGGTGTTCCATAATCCCATGGGAGTTCCAACAGGATCCATTTATGCCCTGTGGCTGCTAATAATACACTAATTACTGCCAATGCTAATAAATATGTCCATTCTAATAATTATTAAAAATATATTTATATTTATAATAAAATAGAATAACAAAATAAATATATTAATACAAATAAAAATAATAAAATAAAAATAATAAAAAATTAAAATTACATAATCCTAGTTTTAGGCTGCAATGGGTGATTATACCACTGGATCTTAAAAAAATAATCTTGTAAATAAAATTTACTATTAGAATTTATTGGTTTAATTAATAGCTAATAGCCAATGCTGTAGCTGTTAATACAGACAGGAGATGATAATAAACACTACTAAACTAACACTACTAATTAATAAAAAATATGAATGAAGTTAATAACCACCCCCTGTCACCACCCTGAGAGGACAGAGGGCAAATGATGGGTGACATCAAAGTGTCCCTTCTCCTTTGGCCCCAGCTCATAAGAATTAATTGCTGTGTCCTCATCTGAGCCCTTGATTAATTATTGGAGAAACAAATGACCTAAAGTGACCCCTATGACCTAAAGTAACCCCAAACAGGACCTCAAATGACCTCGAACGACCCCAATGACCTCAAGTAACCCCGATCATGACCTCGAACGACCCCAATGACCTCAAGTAACCCCGATCAGGGCCTCAAATGACCTAAAGTAACCCCGAGCAGGGTCTGAAATGACCTAAAGTAACCCCTGGAAAACCAAAAAATTCTCAAATGACCTCAAGTAACCCCTGTGACCTCAAATGACCCCTATGACCTCAAGTAACCCCGAATATGACCTTGATTGACCCCAATGACCTAAAGTAACCCCGATGAGGACCTCAAATGACCTTGGACGACCCCAATGACCTCGAGTAACCCCGAACAGGGCCTCAAATGACCTCAGGTAACCCAATATCTTCATTTCACCCCAATTGCCCTCATTTCACCCCTCAGTGGCTCCTGTGAGAGGTTTTTTCCCAAGTTCAGTTGTGCCCCATGTCCCCAGTCACCCTCCCTGACCCCTCTGTGGGTTCCCCTGTGACCTGAGTGTCCCCTTTTGTCCCCAGCTGGTGTCCCCTGCACCAGAGTGTCCCTGTTGGTTCCATTTCTGGGCCCCTCCTGGCTCTGGAATGTTGGAGTGTGGCAGAACATGGATTAATTGTGCCTATTTTATATGTTAAATATTCATATATTGATATATATGAATAGATACCAATGAGTATTCAATTAATGGATTCAAATATATAGAATTATTTTCCTATCTTTATTAATAGTACATTCTAATATCTCTATTCTAGAGTGGTAATTCATATACATGTATATCAATTCTAGAATTGTGTGACATACCAATTCTAGACTTGTGTGAGATATCAATTTATTTATTTATTTCTATAATTTCCATGCAATAACTTTAAAAGTCTGCAGAATATTCCCTTGGATTCTCTTCCTGGGTGGTAACTTCATGTTCTTCTTGGTCCTGATGGGTTAGAGCCTTTATTCATTGATTCTCTCAGAATATGTTTAATTACTATAATCTTCATATAAATCTTTCCTGGCCTCTGTCAGTGGCCAGAATATAAATTTGAATTTACCAGATAATTGTGGTGATAATTATAAAATAACTCCAAAGTCAGTCTGCAAATGATCCAGGAGATTGAAATCCTAACATTTTCTTTTTCCAGCACTTACAGAAACACCACAACACACACACACACCATCTGCTACAACAAAGGAAATTTTATTTAAAAATAAAACTTTGTTTTGTTTTCTTTCTTACTGACACAGGTGAATGAAATCCCAAACAAAGAAGCTCTTAGTGGGCAGCATACAAGGATGGAAACAATTAATAAATAACATTAGTATAACCTCTAAACATTAACAATGCATCTGCAAACAAAATGAGGACTTTAAACCAAGTGAACCTTAAAGCTCAGCTACTCTCTGTAAGAATATTTACCTTCTGTTTTTCCTTATTCTTTACAGATCTGAAAGGATTAAATACTGCTATTATAATTTTATATTAATGACACTATTATACTTTTTTTTTTAAAATATCTCGTGAAAATCTCAACATTTTTTAACACTGATATTTTACAAATTGGTATTTGTCATCCATGAGAAAGAACAACAGTAACAGCAGTTCTTCCTCCACTGGGAATTTCAAACAAAAAAGATTTCTAGGAGGAACTTTAAAAATAAATTTCCTTATTCCCCACTAATCTTTAAAGTGGCACCTCTGAGAAGGTGCCCTGGGAGTTGCATTTTTTCTTGCTCAACTGAAAAAAAAAAAAAACGAACAAAAACCCAACAAACCAATCAATCAAACCACATTTACAGCAAGGAGCCTGCCTCAGGATGAGCTACAGAAATGCCACCAGTCTGGTGCAGGAGCCACATGCTGGGCCCTGGGGAGGGCTGGGGTTAAGGACATGCACAAAAAAAGGGGAAAATTTGGGATTTCTGCTCAGCTCTGCAGGAAATCACCTGGGTCCTGCTCAGGGGGGAACCTCCTGCTTCCCACAGCTCCTGCTGGGAGTGTTCCCCACTCCTGTTGGGAGAGTTTCCCACTCTTTTTGGGAGTGTTCCCCACTCCTGTTGGGAGAGTTTCCCCACTCTTTTTGGGAGTGTTCCCCACTCCTGCTGGGAGTGTTCCCCACTCCTGCTGGGAATGTTCCCCACTCTTTTTGGGATTGTTTCCTGCTCCTTTTGGGAGTGTTTCCCACTCCTTTTGGGAGTGTTTCCTGCTCCTTTTAGGGACAGCTGCAGGACACCCCCAGCATTTTTTACCCCATCCCACGCTCCTGACTTGGCCCCGAGCTCGGCACAGCACCAGTCCAGACACGGAAGCTCCACGGCTGAAATGCTACAAAACACAGTGTCAGAGTCCAAGTGAGCATTGCCCATCTCTCCTGCTCCTCCTTTGCACCCTTCCCAAAGAAGTTTGGTGCTGCTTGTCCAGCTCTGCTCATTTCCCCACAGGGGTGGATTCTCAGATCCAGCCTGGCCACGCAGCATCCCCTTAAGAAAGGCACTAGACATTTGGGTCGTTTTTCCTTTTTAAAGTAGCATCAGAAAGGTAATTTTCTTAAGAATAAAGAAGTGGGAGGTGAAGGGAAAGAAGAGCAATCAATCTTGGGCTTAGAAAGAACAAGAAAAATCCACTGGGCAGCGCCTGGATTGAGCTGGCAGAGCACAGCCTCAACACATGGCCAGGACTCTGCTGCCCTCAGTGGAATCAGCAAATTCTTAACGTGTCTAAGGAAGAAAAGGCAAGACTTAACTTTCTTAAATCAGTTTGAGACATAAACAAGTGCACAGAAAGGACACATGCAGAGAAATCAGCACTACATGCCACAAAGATTGCTCTCTCTAATCTCTAATACCCAGAACAACACCCACAGGAACATCTCTTGGCACAAAGACCCCAAAGGCAGGCCTGGAACAGCTCTGCCAAGCAGGATTTCATGGAAATTACAGCCAGCCTGCCCTGAGGGGCTTGGAGGGGACAGGGAATCACTGGTGCCACACACGCTGGGCAGGACAAGAGTTAAGGCTTTGGAGCTGGCTGGGTCAGCCTGGCTCAGCCGTGGCAGCAGTCACACTGAGCTCACACTGCAGGACAGACAGCAAACGGCTCCAAACCAACACAGAGCCCAGTGGGAGTGTGAGAAAGAGGGAAATAAACCCCTCACTAAAGGGTTTGCACCTGGATCTGCAGGACAAGGGACTGTTTGGCTGCCCAGTGTGACACAACAGCCACAGCTGTCCCCTCTCCTGCCTCAGCAGCACCTGGGCTGGCCTGGCTCCTGCAGAGGCTCCCACACATCCCACAGGGAGCAGGGCTGGCACCCCTGGCAGCTGCACTGGGGGCACAGGAGGGAGAGCAGCTCTTCCTCCCCTCCTTCTTCCCCCAGGCACTGAGCCCACCTTCCTCAGGAGCCCTGTGCCCTGCAGAGCACCCTGCCCACCGCCAGACCTGGCAAATGCCAGCCCTGACCCCAAACCAGCCAAGGCTGGGGTCAGGGAGCGTGGCAGGAGATCTCCCCAAGCTGTCTGAGTGTTTTCTCCACTACGGAGAGGAGAGGAGTAAAGAGAGACACTTCAGCCTGCCTGGAAGCCACTGCAGCGATTCAGAAAGCATTAGGTCTAAAGAGAAACCTCAGCTTGAATTCAAATCCACTTTCTGCTCTGCTAACAACACTCCTGAAGGCCTCTCTGCCACTGCAGCCATCTGGCCCAGCCCCTGGATTCCTCAAAGGGCCAGGCTGCACCCGAGCGCCAGAATCACTCCAGCAATATTCCAAGCTGCAGCCCTTAGCCCAGTGACCTCTGCTGACCTCAGGGAGATGCAAATAATGCTGGACATGCTCCAAAGGCCAAGAGCCTCTCAGGCTGACAGGCTGTGATCTGTCTGTGCCTCCTGGATCTAAATCTTCTCCAAAGGAATCATCCACTCCTCTAATATGAACAGAGTTAAGTAGCTGAGTAGGCAAGTCAGGTTTTTCCAACCCAACAGCTGAGTTCTAACCTTTAAAACCATGTGATCACAAATACAGAATTTTTTTCCCCAGGTCTGTTTTAACACCAGACCTGGCAATACCTTAGAGAAATGGAAATGGAAAGGAGAGCCCCCATGTTGTTTGGACAGCCATGCAGAGAACTGCTGCACTTCTGGGACTGCAAAGCAGGTGAAATTCCAACAAACACATCAGCTGCATCTACCAATTCCACAAAACACCCTGGCACGACGATGGCTCCTGCAAAAGCTCTCTGGAGGAATGTGTGTGAAGGCCACTAGTCTGCAACAGCCACCGTGCAATGAAGATAAATAAAACGTCCTATTTACCAGGTGCAACATTCCTGGGGAAGAGCAATGGGAGTGTCCAGTGACGGCTGCTCCAGCCCAGCAGGGCCACAAATCAAATTTGAGCACTGAAGCACAAAATGCTCAAGGCTAAGAGAGGAGAAGCAGCAGCCTCAGTTCTTTGCTCTTGCTCAAATTCTTTGCTCCCCTCTCCCACCCCTCAAAACCACGCCAAGCTCCTCCAGCTGCTGCAATCTGGTGCTGCCAGTGCAAGAGCACACACACACACACGAGAGAAATCCAACTGCCAGCATCAAACTCCCTGACAGAAATTCACCCTGCTATCTCCAGGCAGCAAGGGAGGACTGGAATCAGAAGCAATAACTGCTATTGTTACAGGCAAGAGGGACACACCACGGCCAACAGGAAGCAATCAAAGGATCCTTCCAAGGTCTCCTATAAATTCCCAGCAGAAAGTGACCTCCCAGCTTCTCTAAAAAGCCTGAGCCAGACACACAGCAGCGAACAGATCCAAACCTAGTACCATGAACCACAGGACACACCACACCGACCTCGAGACTTTGTTTCTCTGAGCATCCACTTAAAATTCACAGCACAAAACAACTCCCCCCAGCCTCCAGGGCATCGGCTCGGGGATCCCTTGTCACAATACCTTTCTCTACCAACACCCTGGAAATAAATCTGTTCTCTCAGACAAGAGGTAGGGGTAAAGGACTCCAAGACATACACTGTATAAAACACCGCTCCGCTCCATCGCACTGCTTTGAAATCTGGAACCACGAAAACCTGATAACTGATTCTCTTAAAGAGGCAGGACTGACCTCAGCACGAAGTCTCTAAAGGAACCCCCTTCCCCTTTGGTGCACAGCTGGGCAGCAGCTGCCCAGGCAGTTGGTCCGCAGCAGCTCAGGTGTGGAGGTGCCCGTGTGCTATGTGGCCACGTGCGCCGGGGAGGAGATGGACACGAACTCCCGCAGAATATTCTTGGCCATCTCAATATTGTTATGTGCAATGACCAGAGCTTTCTGAATGTCCTGATATGAGTAGCCTTGGCTCATGAGGTTCTCGATCTCGCTGGAGAGGTGCAGGGAGGAGCTGGCCCCGCTGCTGGCTCCTCCTGCTTGGCAGCTCCCGGCTTTGCGCTCCGAGTTTATCCGCCGGGGCAGCGGCTTTGGCGGCCGCTCGGGGACCTGGGAGCCGTCTGAAAAACCTGTGAGGAGAAACAAGTGCATCACTTCAACAAAAAGACGTGGAAAGTTTGTTTGGAACGAAGCTGAGATGACAGCAGGGAGATAAATGCTGTCAAAAAGCTGTCACTGAGCTCTGCTGCTGTCTCCAGCCCTTTTATCCTCCTTCCCAAGCTGCTCAGCTTCCCCACCTGGGTGCAAAAACAGCTGGGGATGTTTTTCTTAATTAGCAAGGCTCATCAGGCTCATTTAGCAAGATAAAACCACATTAAAAAATGGCATAGGATCTATGTGTGTAAGCAGAGCTCAGACATCAGCCTTAGAACCAGAAAAAATGACACAGTGAATATTCAATGCACCAGACATCTCATTTCCTTCTAGGATCAGACAGAACCCCCTGGTTTAACTGTCCAGAGGCTGCTCCCTCATCTCTGTGTGCACAAACTCAGGTCCAACTCAGCCATCACAATTGCTTCAGCAACTGAATTATGCTCTCTGAAGGGTCAGCAACGGAATTATGTTCTCCTCTTCCTCTGCTGAAGCTCTCCCTGCCTAATGGCAGATCAATAAAGCTCAGCCTGTTCTGCTTTTCCCTGAGTCATTCTGATGTGACACTGCCCTGCAGCCACATCATGCACTGCTGGGAAGAGGAAATAACAGCCAATAAACCAAACAAGTCACCAAACTCTCCAAGGAAAAAACACATTGTTTAAGATGCTGATGCTCATCCAGCATCTGACTATTTCTGAGTTTTAACCTCCTGTATCATTGCAGAAAGCATTTTTTGTCAATCACAGGAAACTTTTCCACACGGATGTTTGACATCACCTTAAAGAAAGATTTATTTGTCTCCTGGAAAATGTCCTCAGGGCACTCCATAGAGTTTTCTGGCAGAGAACTGGAGTACAACAGACAAATCACGTCCACACAATTCCTTTCTAAGAGTGAGCACTGCTGTTTGCTCAGAGCAGCAGCATTGTGGGGTCTGTCTGAAAAACTTGTCCCAAAAGCCCTGAGACAGAGAAGGCTCTTCAGGAACCAGATTCCCTGCAGCTTCCTCACCAACCACAGCTCAGTCCAGCTCCCTCATCTTCAGAATTCAAGTTTCTCACACATAAAAAGCTTTTTGTACATGTGAGAAGAAGGTCTGCCCCCTCCTCTGCCCCAGACTGCCTTCTGGAATTGCTGTTTCAGCTTGAGCTGGATCAAGTTTCAGAGACCACGGGTCAGTCTGAAAGGACAACTGCTAAGACAGTTATTTTGGTAAATCATTAATTAAAACTGCAGAGTCCAGCTCCTGAGAGCATAAATCTGCCAAGATGAATCCCACAGCAGTCAGGCTTGCCTGCACCAGTGCCTTGCTTCCCACAGCAGTAACAATCAGCATTTTCCACATTTTCCATTTTCCTAGCCCTAAAGCAGGACAACAGCAGTGTTATTTCAGGGCTGTAGAAACAGAGTGTCAATGATTAAACTCAGTACGTCATCTGGGAGGGGGGTGGGACTTGCTCTGTTTCTTTTTTATCCCTTTCAGCCAAATTCTACAGACACAGAGACAGATTTAAAAAGTGAAAAGGGGAGGTGGGGCAAAAATGATGAACTTTTCTGCACTAGAAAACTCTTCTCTGTGCTAAAGAAGGTCAGGGAAGTGGAATGGTGAAGGAGGAAAAGAGAAGACTCACTGGGGGAAGGGGTTCTGGGTACAGGAGGTTCTGCTTCCAGAAGGAACAAGAAACTCATTCCTCCTCCTTGGCAAATCACCAGCACATTCAGACTGAAAACCCCCAACAAGAAGAGTTTCAGAGCTTCCTTAAGAGCTGCTGAGCAGGAAATAAGTCAATCATTATTCAGAAAGGCTCTTGGAGACACGAGGCTTTAGTTTTTCCCTCAGAGAATGTGCCTTGCAGCCAGAAGGACACCATGTCCTCTATTCCCCAGGGACAAAAAGCTGACCTTGCTGAGCCACTGGTCCCTGCTCAGAGGAGCTCAGAGCATCAGGAGCTGTGTGCAGAACTCTTGTGCCACCTGCAGGCACTGGCAGTGCCACAAACCCTGCCAGGCCAGCCCTGCATCTTCCACTTGGCACAGGGACACAATCCCTGAATGGTCTGGGTTGGAAGGGACCTCAAAGGTCCTTCCACCCCCTGCCATGGGCAGGGACACCTTCCACAATCTCAGGGTGCTCCAACCCCTAATCCAACCTGGCTTTGAGCACTCCCAGGGATGGGAAATCCTGTCTGACACCCTGGTACACCGTGGTACAAAAATGGTCTATGCTCTGCAGGAAACAGTGGCTTAAGGAATGTACTTTAAGCTGAAAAAACCTTCTCCTAACTGAGACTTCAGTGTGATTTGCAAGCTTGGGGATTAAATGACCAAGGCAGCACATTCCAAGCTATAAATCGAACAAAAGCTAAAATAAATCAAACAAAATACCTAAGAACCAATTCTGCCTCATAAACCTGATTTTCCACCTTACATCCAAAACCTTTGGTGAGCGACACAAGTTCCAAAGACGCAGAGCCAGGCAGCAGCAGCACAAGAGCTCTCTGACCTGTGACGGGGTCGTTTTCCAAGGACATTCGGCTGAAGGCAGGAGTGGCATTGGAGATATCAGACAGTGTGCGGCGAGCGATGGCCACAGGCAGCGGCGCCTTGGGGACATCGTAGCCATCCTCTTCATTCTCTGACTCCTCAGGGCCATTGCTGGCAGTGGCTGCTGCCAGGTTCCCTTCATCTGCAAGAGAAGGCACGTTCTGAGCTCTGGGGCTGAGCTGCCTCTCAAGGCAGACTCCACCCCCATTTTCCAAACACTGACAGGACACCGAACTGAAGTTTTGCTGTTAAAACCTCACAATTAATGGCAGCTCTTTCCAGAAGGGAAAATTAAAGCACTGGAATGCTCTTCCTAGGGAGGTGGTGGAATCACCATCTCTGGATGTGTTTAACAAAGACTGGACATGGCACTGGGTGCTACAGTCTAATTGAGTTGTCAGGGCATGGGTTGGACTTGATGATCTTAGAGGTCTCTTCCAACCTCATTATTCTGTGATTCTGTGTCTCTGTGACTCTGTGATTCTGATTCTGTAATTCTGTGATTCTGTGATCCTGCAATTCAGTGATTCTGTGACTCTGCGATTAGGTTAAAAATACTTGAGAGATTCAGTGTGCATGAAGTACAGACTCATATTTCCACATACATCCCAGCTATTTTAACAACAAAACCAAATGCAATTCCTTTCATTCAGCCTAAAATGCTGTTCCATTGGGAGCAATTCATTGTAGGCCAGTTCCTCAGCTGTTCTTTAGCACACCCACTCACCAGAAGTGTTGACAGCCTCGAAAGCAGAGGATGCTGCTTGGGAGTGGATGTTGTACATTGCTTCATACATGGAGCCCTCGGGCTGCTGGTCACAGTCCAAAACTCTGAGGGAGAGAAGACATTCCCCATCACACAGGTGACAGTGGCCACCACCTCCACCCTGTCTCTGTGACAGAGTTTGTGCACAGCTTCTTGTTTCAAGGTGAAATCACCGCTGCTCTGTGAAATATTTGTTCTAGAAAATGCTCTATTAATGTTTATTGCAGTAGAGTACCTCAGCTTAAAAGAGTTAAAATGATATCACCCAAACTGATACCGCTGAAAATTACATTTTAGTAGGAGTTTTGAATTTCAGTAAAATTACATTTTAGTAAGAGTTTTGAATTTCTGCTCTCAAAAGGTTCTTGGCAGAGAGAGTGGGAAGGAAGGGGATATCTGAGTCCTTTAATACTGTACAAGGACTCTGCAAAGTGGTCACATTTCCTTTATTGCTATTTTAGTCAAGATCTGGTGAATATCACTGGGGGAATTCAGAAATCTGAGCAAGCAAAATTCCCACCCTGATGTCCCAAATGTGCTGCCCCAGAGCTGGGAGGAGGAAGTGCAGAACCAGCCAGAATCTCACCGTAAACTCTGAGTCATTTCCAAAGGCATTTTGAGCTCTGGCTTTTGCACAGCAGGACCTGGAGGCACCACAGGCAGAGAGGATGGTGACATGTATTCAGTGTCCTCATCGCTCTCAGACTGCTCCCCAGGAGGCAGTTTTGGTACAGGCAGTGGTCTGGAGGCAGGAGAAACAAGATATAAAACATTTACACCAAATCTAATTAACACCAAGGTGCCCTTTAAAATCCACAGTCACCTCACAGCAAGTCTGTCTAAAGAAATAATTTGGTTTTCAGGATGCAGCCCACAAGGTCGCACCAGCACAAGGTCTTGATGCAAAAGGAAGTGACAATATCATGCACATTTACATCACACAAAGCCCCACTCAAAAGTGAATTTACTAAAGAGCTGATGGCAACTGCCACAGCCCAGGGGAACTCCCACCACTCCCCACAGCTCTTTGATTTCAGCTCCTTTCTCTAAATTGTGTTTTGAATCTGTCAGTTTAAAACTAAGACTGAAAGAGTTGTGCCAGCTCTGTTCCTGGCACCAGCACCCCGCAATTCCCACTCTGTAAGGCATAAAAGATCCCAACAGACCTGGCAGCTAAGGAGTAGATGGCATTGGCAGATGAGGAGGGTTTGATTTTGGGGTGTTCACACTCTGAGGTTGCTGCTGGACCACTGTTGGAGCTCTGCAAGACAAAATTCCAAGCCAGGAATCAGAAACAACGCATGGCCCAGTGTAGCTGCAAAGCCACTCCTTCAACAGCCTCTGTGGGAATGAAGCATCCTCATTTCTTCCACAGAATTTATTGGCACCTCAGAAATCTAGGAATTCTCTGACAGCTTTCCCTCAGTGAGGACACTGCAGGGGCTTTCCTGCAGGAAGAACTTCACCTTTTGATGTTCCAATAGCCTTCGCAAATTCAGCTGAAACAGGCCAAGATGGGAGCCAAGAGGAAAAGGATGCAGACAAACATACACAATTGGAGACAGGATAAAAACTGTGCACGTGCCATTTTCTTAGAAAAATCTGGCTAAAAATTTGCTTGTTTAAATTTTAGAAAGCTGGAAGCATTAGAAGGGAAAATTAAGGAAATGGAATCGAGGAAAGCAAAACTGCCTGCAGTTTGTTTTAGAGAACAAAATGTCAGACTAATCAGTTCACTGCTAACAGTGTCCTGCAGGTGAACAGACCCAAACTGAACTCAGGTTTTATCCAGTCAAACTCCTCACAGCTGATGTGGTAGTTTGCTCAGGGCTGAAAAGCCAGCAGAGTAAATCAGAATTTTTCAGAGAATGTGGTGGTGTTCACAGGGGTCTCAGGACAAGGGAAGAGATGAGAATCTTGACTCCATGTTTCAGAAGGCTGATTTATTATTTTATGATATATATTATATTTAAAAAATTATATATTAAAACTATACTAAAGAATAGAAGAAAAAATTTCATCAGAAGGTTAGCAAAGAAAAGAATAAAATGATAATAAAATCTTGTGACTGACTAAAGAGTCTGAGACAGCTGGACTGTGATTAGCTATTAATTAAAAACAACTACATGAGACTAATCAAAGATACACCTGTTGCATTCCACAGCAGCAGATAATTATTGTTTACATTTTGTTTCTGAGGCTTCTCAGCTTCTCAGGAGAAAAGATCTTAGCAAAAAGATTTTTCATAAAATACATCTGTGACAAGAGAACAACAGAAAACTGTAGCCATGATATTTTCTGAAAAATCCTTTCCTTAGGATTTTTTCCTCCTGAGAAGCTGAGAGGCCTCAGGAGCAAAATGTAAGCAATGGTTATCTGCTGCTGTGGAATGCAACAGGTGCATCTGTGATTGGTCTCATGTGGTTGTTTCTAATTAATGGCCAATCGCAGCCCGGCTGGCTCGGAGACTCTGTCCGAGACACAAGCCTTTGTTATCATTCTTTCTTTTTCTATTCTTAGCCAGCCTTCTGATGAAATCCTTTCTTCTATTCTTTTAGTATAGTTTTAATATAATATATATCATAAAATAATAAATCAAGTGTTCTGAAACATGGAGTCAGATCCTCATCTCTTCCCTCATCCTCGGATCCCTGTGAACACGGTCACAGAAACATTCTCAGCTACTCAGCACTGAAAGGTGAACAATAATCAGGCAATTGGGATTTCAACTGGGATTTCAACTTTGTTCCCAAAAGGAATTAAAGCATCTCCCTTGCTTAGAACACACCAATTTCTTTCCATCTCTCCCATGACAAAATCCCACTCCTCAGTGTGAGGAGAAGGTGCCTTTTCTCCCAGATTACCTCTCCCAGCTCACCTCCAGAGCTACTCACCGCGGGGCTGTCCAGGCTGAGCGTGCTGCTGAGAGCACATTCAGAGGACATGTGAATACCACAATCAGGCAATTGGGATTTCAACTGGGATTTCAACTGGGATTTCAACTTTGTTCCCAAAAGGAATTAAAGCATCTCCCTTGCTTAGAACACACCAATTTCTTTCCATCTCCCCCATGACAAAATCCCACTCCTCAGTGTGAGGAGAAGGTGCCTTTTCTCCCAGATTAGCTCTCCAGGTTCCCTCCAGAGCTACTCACCGCGGGGCTGTCCAGGCTGAGCGTGCTGCCGAGCGCCCTGGCCTCCAGCTGCGAGGGCAGCGAGAAGGGCAGCGAGTGCCGGTTGGACAGCTCCCTGCCGGCCCAGGGCTCTGCTGGGGCTTTGGGCATGGGCCTGCCTGGCCAGGGCTCACCCTGGCGGTTGGAGGGCAGCGGGGGTGGCTTGTCCCTGTCCCCCGGGGTGCAGGGCAGGGGCCGGCGCTGCGGGCGGCTCTCGGGGCCCAGGGGGTGCGGGCGGTCCGGGGGTGGCGGCGGGGGCAGGTCCCGGAGCGTGGGGGGGATCGGCAGAGGTTTGTCCTTGTGCAGAGCACCTGAAGCAGCCTGGGAGGAGGAGGGAGAGAAAGAGTGCTTAGAACCCAGGCAGAAGAGATAAACAGGAGAGAGAGTTTGGGGGTGGGTTTATCTGTTGATATTAGCACATCATCTCCAAGAATGTGGAGATGTCTCCGCACCTTCTACACAAGCTTGAGGAGATAACACAGGAACTACTCCCAGCCAGGCTCTGAACACCCCAGATTGTCGCCCTGGTTTTTAAGATTTTCTAAGCTTTCTGATGTTGACATTCTTGTAGCAAACTCTCTCACACACTTTTTGTAAATAACTCATTGTTTTGCATTCCTTTATGAAAGAAGAGAAAGTTGATAGAGTGTTGGTTTGTCCAGTGTCATTGGAGAGGTGGCACTGTCACCCTCCAATCCACTGGCACTCTTCGAAAACTATAAATGTTGGAGTCAAAAAATAAACTTCCCTTTTTTGTTCACCTTGAGAACAGCAGTGTGTGGTTATGTTCTTTCATGTCCTATAGCTACACCCAGATTCCTCTTCTTGAGGGAGAACATGAGCTTACAGCAGCCTTAGATTGGAATCCAAACAGAGCCTCCCCATTATTTTAAAAACTGATTCAATTGTGGGTTATTTGTACAAGTTAACATTCATCAGTCAGTGATGAATGTTCACAGAAATTGGTATTTTCTTCTGCCTGAACTTCCCTAATTTCATTATTTCATCTGAACCAGATGAAGAACCATTAACTTAATGCCACCAAGATCATCCTCCTGCCTTCTGCTGATCAATCAGAAAGCCAGTTCACTTCTCCCAGTCACACACATTGAATTCTTTCCTTCATTTTCTACGTAAAAAATGCTTGATGGAGAAATGAGTGCAGAAAAGTTGGGGGAGAGAAATATGATACCTTCTGTACCAGCTAGAACAAAATATGAGGAAAATCCAAAGGTGCAGGGATTGAGGCTGAAACCAGAGAATGTGACAGCAGTAATAATAATTTGGTAGTTCAGGATGCCAGATAGAAAAAGAAGAAAGTACTTGGGGATGTCAGAGAGAACAGGTTGGGGTCCCCAGATTGTTCTGCCCCACTCGAATCCCACTGAAGGGGACAGTAGGAGGTGTGTCTGACCTTGGAAGTGGTGCCAGGGCTGGAGGCCCCGGGGGGGTTGGCCACTCGCTGCTGCAGCAGGTCCAGCCGGGGCGGCACGGGGGGCAGGGCGGCCTGAGGAGCCACTGAGAACGGAGAGGGAGGGCGTTCCACCTGAGAGAGAGAAATGGGACATCAGCACAGGGCTCAGCCCAGGAATTCCTGTCCTCTGGAGAGCCTCTCCAGCTACAAACTGCTCTGTGAGTAACAACTGCCCTCCAGGAATGGAGCAATCCAAGCTCAGCAGCGAGACACCACGGAAAGGCACACTTAGAAACACAACCCAAGGTGTCCTGATGGAGTAACAAAAATGCAATTTAGAAACACAAACTAAGCTGCTCTCATAGAGTAACAAAAATGCAACTTAGAAACACAACCCAAGGTGTCCTGATGGAGCAACAAAAATGCAACTTAGAAACACAACCCAAGGCGTCCTGATGGAATAACAAAAATGCAACTTAGAAACACAACCCAAGGTGTCCTGATGGAGTAACAAAAATGCAACTTAGAAACACAAACCAAGGTGTCTGACAGAGTAATGAAAATGCAACTTAGAAACACAAACCAAGCTGCTCTTATGGAGTAACAAAAATGCAACTTGCACGCCCAACCCAAGGTGTCCTGATGGAATAACAAAAATGCACTTTAGAAACACAATTCAAGTTATCCTGACAGAGTAACAAAAATGCAACTTAGGAACACAAACCGAGCTGCTCTCGTGGAGTAACAAAAATTCAACTAGAAAAACAAACGGAGCGCCTCTCATGGAGTAACAAAGCTGCCTCAGGGGGCCCTGAGCAGGGACAAGCAGCTTTTCAACACCAGAGGGCACGATCTGCTGCAAAGCTCCTGTCCCTGTGCAAACTGCTTTCACTACAGAGCACTGGTGTGCACCAAACCCTCCATTTTTGTCTCTGGAAAGCTGGTTTTCCACTTAACAAAGCAGCACAGCACCTGTTATTCTCTTTATTTTCTCTTTTTTTACAATCAAAGTTAGTGCTGCTGAATTTTGAAAAGCTTCACGTATGTTTGAGCTCAACGAAGCCAACAAAATTCCAACATTGACAGGATATCACACCAAGAAAATTGCTTTGATTCCCTAAAATATGTAAAAAAAGCCCTCCAGGAACAGTGTTTACAGATTAGTACATATTTCACAGGATGAAAGATAAAGGGAAAGAGACTCCAGGTAAACCAGAGGTGAAGATTTTTTCTGACCAGGAAATGCAGCTTATTTTAGTTGATTCAGCTATTAAAAATTAACCAAATTCAAACCCACTTCCCTATGCAGTAAAAAAATGCAAGAGCAGCAATCAGATTTTGAAATGAGAAATGAAAATGGAATGAAAAAGCCATGCAGGGATCCACAAAGAATCCACACACAGCTCCTGGAGGGAAGCAGAGTTATCACACCTTTATTAGACAGATTTATCAGCCACCATATAAAAAGATGACAGCCAAACTGAGTTCCTCAGCAGAACAGCCTGCCCTCTACCCTGTTATTTATCAGGACCTTGGGAAGGCTGTATCCATCACTGGGGAAAAAAAGGATGAATTTCTGCTGATCTGGGTAAATTCTGCCTAAGAAATCAAAATCTAACACACAGACGAGTGTTCCAAACCCACACCTTCCATTCCAACAGGCCAGGCCAGCTTCTTCACCCCTCTGGGGATTCCTCCAAGACAACACACAAAAGATCAAAGGCTTCAAAGTGTGATCCCAAACTGGCAGTGTGAAATGAGCTCACAAAACTGGACCTAAACCCCTGTTTTCCATAGGGAGCAGGATGTTTACTGCTACACAGTCTGACAAACCTCACAGGCACAAATCACTAAGAGAAAACTGCTGCAGAAAAGGCACTGCCACATTTATCATTTATCATTTATGAGCTTACTTTGGTACCAGCGAGTTCTTTCATCATGAAGAGGGAATCATCAGCTTTGTCATCATCATCATCATCGTAATTAGGAGAGGGGGTTCCTTCTGCCCCTTGCCTGGACAATCCTCCTCCTCCCCTGGGATCAAACGGATCCACCACGATTGGCTCCGTGCCTTTGATCTCACAGCGGCAGAAGGGACAGCCTTGGCCTTCAGATTCCTGCAGGGGACACGAGAGATCTGTCACAGCAGCTTCTGGGGGGCACAGTTATCACCTGCTCCATAAACAATCGGCTTGTAACCCGCTTTTTGGCAGGCAGCTTTCAACTGAGAGGAACACAAAGGCAAACTGGGCTAGAAATACGGAATGTTTTCTCCTTGAAGTAGAAAAACAGCACTTTAGGAAGTATTCACAGTTTTTCCTTATTCCATATTAAGAGATCAGGCATCTAAACAGCTTCTGATGCTGTGACATAATGAGACAATGTTTCTGCTATGTTCTCTCCACACCTGAACAGTTCTGAGAAGAGAATATCTGTAAAAGATATTCTGTAAAAGAATCTGCAAAAGAAGAGAATACCTGCAAAAGATCAAGCAGCTGCCCTCAGAGAGATAAAGAAGAGACAGATATAGAAGAGGCCAAGGCTCACCTGCCAGGCTGTGAGACAGGAGGTGCACATCAGGTGCCCACAAGGTTCAATCTTCACGTCCTTGTCGTTCTCAGCACAGATTTTACACAGCTGGAACGTGGAGCCCATCTCACAGTACAGCTCATATTGTTCCTGAGGGAAAGCCAGCATAAATCACAGCATAAATACAAATATTCCACTATCATTTTACAGGCTAGATGCTCTGAAAAAAGTGGAATTCAAATTATCCAATAATATTCATTTAAGCATCCCAAGAAAAGCAGGGTTCAAGACATGTTGATGTTGAATGGCACAAAAGCATCAATGTTGGCAGAACATTCTAAAAATAAACCCTTAAAATCTGTTTTTGCAATCTCATCTGCCCATCCCTATCACAGAGGATTTCTGAATTTTGTAAAATACTGGAGCACTAAAAACAAGTGTGACAGAACTGGGTGAATAGCTAAGGAGGGTGGAAATCAGGGAGAAAGGCAGAGAGTTGGATGGAATGGAATATTTTATGGAATATTTTACTCACCTGTGTAACTTTAATGTGGTCCTGAGGTGTGGGCTCACACAAGCCAGTCAAGTCAGGATTCTGATTCCGGCCATCAGGAAATAAATAACTGGAAGAAGTTGGGAGAAAAAATATCTCTGTATGTGCCTGTACACACAAGTACACACCCACAGATCTAAGGTTTCTTTTGGAGGTGGGAAGGGAAGATAGAATGAAGGTGAGAAGCAAAGGGTGGGAGGTCAAGGTATTCTGAATTCTAATGTTGTGGAGGAATTTTATGATTGGACCAAAATTGAACACGTTATTCTTAAAAGTATTGGTTCAAATTAAGGGTTTGACAAAAAAAAAAAAAAAAGGGGATTTATGAGAAGGGAAACAGTGGTGCACATTTATCATCTGCTCCTGCACAGCTCTGCAGTGCAAAGACAGCTGTCAGTAATTCCTGAGTGCCAAAATAGTTCAGCAATGACTTATTCCACTGACAGCAATGGGGTTATTCAAATTTTAACTGCTTTGTTGTCCTAATTTTTATAAAGTTACTTACAAGCCTTCCCTGAAGCCATCAATCAGTGCTTGGAAAAGAGGTTTGTTGTGGGGGATTGTCTGGAGAATGTTCCCATCTGCAGTGACGTAGCCAATGGCCCACTGACCCAGGCGGGTACAGCTCAGTCGGAAAATGTAACTAAAAACACACAAAGGAAAAGAAACCTCAGCTTGGAACAGACTCAAAACATTCAGTGACAAGTAGGTAGCCTTTGTCTGGCCATATCAAGACAGCAAATAAAATTAGTAGGAATTACTTGATGATTTGTAGCAGCTTTCCTCAACTGACGCCCAGGCAGTTCAAAGGGGAACTTTGCAATATGATACAAAATGAGAAAAGAATCCAACTGGCCTCCAGGTGAAATTAAACCCAGAATCCAGAGTAAGAGAAGTTAACATCCTTAAAACCATTTGTTTCAAATCAACTTAGAAAAAGCCAACAAACAAACAGACTAGAGGAGGTTTCCATGTTTCAAAGCAGCCCAGAAGTGACCACACAAGCTGCAGAAAGGAGCACAGATAATCTGTCAGCCCTGCTGCAATCAGTGGGGGCAGGCAGACCCTCCCTGCTGGCTGAGCTCTCTCTCACCTGCCAGGTTTGTGAATGAATTTCTGCAGTCTGGCCTTCACCTCGTCATAGGTGAGGAATGCCATATAGCCAGGGTGAGTCACTGCCAGGCTGTTCCAGTTCCTCAGCAAAGATGACCAGGGCTGGGGAAGCACCAGAGAAACAAATTAACCACACACTTCTGGAAAGGGTTAATATTCCTGCATCAGAGGCTGCTGCAGTTAGAGAAACATGGTTCTGTTCCACCACAGATCCAGTAAAGAAAGCAAAACATTCATTCCCATGCAGCACTTGGCATTTGAGTTTGTCGCTTGTTGGGGATAAAATTATCACCTAAGACAGACCTTAATCAAAACTCCTTTAATAAATACAAAAGGAGAAGTCACTGAGGTCCCAGCTTAAGAATAGCCATCAATTGTGCTGCTTCTGCAGAGAGAATGACTCATTCCCCAGACAGGGATAAAGGCAGGAGTTTAATGAGATTCTGCAGAGCCCAGGAACCATGACTGCTCTGCTCTCCAACCCCGACTTCCTGCATGGCCTGGGGACAGTGACCTCCCCTCTGGGTCTCAGTTTCACGGTCTGTAACTTGTGACTGCTCCTCACCAACCCCACCTCACCAGGGTGTGGCAAGGACTGTGGCTGGTCTCAGATCTGAATGAAGAAACCAGCACACACATCTCAAATATTGCTTAAAATGATGCCCCAAAAGTCACAACAACCACCTGAAATCTCTCAATCCTGAGAAAGGCTTGGCTGTGTAAATCTCACCTGATTTTTCCAAGTTTTTTAACTTGTCTACAGGAAGGTATCAGCACTCCCTAAGAACTCTGCATCCCCTGGAATTTGCAGCAGCTCTTGACTTGTTCTTTATGTACAACACTTGGAAAAAGAGCTGAATGAGATCAGCTACATTGCAACACCAAACATGGGAATTTTTCATCTAGACATATCTTAATTACAACCCACCCCATCACATGGGAAAAGGCAAGTCAGAGCCAAAGAAGTGAGTGATTGTTCTTGTAAATACCCAATTGTACCATCAGAAGCTGTGTTTTTGAATTTAGCACTATCAGAGACTGTGGGGAAGAATTTTACCTACTGTTAATATCCCTTCAGTGATACAGAGATTTCTCACACACACAGACATGTCCACAACATCCTGGCTGGGGCAGTTCAAAAGATAGGAAGCCCAAATTTCCATGCTTGAGCTCCATCCTGAACAACCCCCCTCCATGGAAAATAAATCTGACAATAAAGAAAGGCATGAGGGAAGACAGAGTGATGAACTAAGCTTCACATTTCCTGGCTTGCAGAAGCTGTGTCAGAGCTTCAGTCTCAAAGTGACCTTTGAAAGAGAAAACCTGATTCATGGCAGGATGCTGAATGTTCCTGGGAGTTGCAGTGTATATTTAGGGATTTTTTTAATTCTACAGCCAGAAATATTACTCACATTTACTGCAATATGGGGTCTTAAGTAATACTCTTTAAGGGATGGAGGGCAGGACAAGCAAATCCCATACAGCACAAATAATGTGTGTAAAACATTGGCCTGGATAAAGAAAAGTAAAACACTTTGAAGTGATTCCCATTGCTCAGTTCTCACCTGGAAGAGCCGTGTGAAGATGTCAAACTCAAACACTGAGATGTAGTCATTGCAGGTCAGGTCAATGGTTGATTTGAGAGCCATGGCCTCCAGGCCAGAGCTGATGGGATGCACCTCGTGCAGGGCCTGGCGAAAACTCTTCCAAGGAACAATGGTCCTGGGGAAAGCAGGCAAAGGCAAATGGCTGAGCACCAGCAGCACCATGCACACAGCCACACCTTATCTGTGTCAGCATCCATGTTGTGATAATAGACAGAGGAAAAGCAAAAACAGCCACACGAGATTTATTCATGTCACACAAAAAAACAGATTTCTTGGTACTGCAGGAAATCAGCAGCCAAATGAAATTATAGCAATTTTCTCTGCACATGCAAAATTGTGGAATTAGAAGCCCCCCTCTGGTTTCTCTCTTCCCTCTTTCTGCAGTCCTACCACAGCATCACTTGATAATAATTTCACAATGTTGCAGCTGGCAGAGAAGAAGTTAAGTCTAGATGGTTTAAAAAAAAGCTGCAACCAACTCTCTAAAGAAGGATTAACTAGAGAAGGAAGATAATCAGAAGCCAAAACACAGGCTCCTGTTTAAAGGAATATTTTCCTTTTTTTAATAAATCAAGTGGCATAGAAACACAGAAAGAAAATGCCTCACTTCAGACAACTGTGCTATTCATGAGTAAATACATTATGGCTTTTTGTTCTGACAGCTACTAATTAAACTCTTTAGGTGAAGTACCTCAGCTCCCTCAGTTTGAAAGCAGTACCCAATCCATTAACTTTAATCCCCAAACATTGCTGCGAACACCTCCACGGTTCATTTAGCCAGTGTTTCATTAGATACAGAAATTAAACCTGACATTTCAGCAGTCTGCACACAAAGACTGTTGCAATTCCCTTTCCCCTTCACTCTTAGCAAAGCCATTTTGCAAACAGAAATTCAGAGAAGGAGAGAGGTGAGTAAATGATTGGAAAGACTAATTGGAGGGAAGATGAAAAGAATATAATATTATGGCTTAGCTAAAGAACAACCCATGTAGGGGGCATGGTAACCTTTGGAAGAAGAAAGGATTATTTTGCATAGCTTACTTAAAAGTTAAAGAATTAAATCAAGGAGAGGAAAATTTAAGCTGAATAATCAAAGAAAACACCATGACAATACAAGAGTCTCCTGGGGAAGCTGGGGAAAGATTCATCACTTGACACATTTAAAACCAGACAGGAAAAAACTGGGAAAGTTAATGCAGGAATGACCAGTAGGTCTCTCCTATAATTTATTTTAACGTGACAAAGCCCTTCCTGAAGGGCCAAACAAAATTCTAAAAAACACTGGGTGCAATTTGCTCCCACACCTGTTTTTAAGCACAGTTAAAAACTTACTTTTCACCAAAAGCCTTTCTCCAAAATTCTGCAGCATCTGCCTTGGTGATCCGGAACGTGTCCCCCTGGAAGAGACCACTGGGGAAAATCCCTTTGAGTTCTGCCAGCATGTGGCTGAATATCAGGGACAGTTTGGTCAGGTTCCTCCTGCAAAGGATCACAAAAATTGTTTCTTTTAGGAAAACAAAGAGTTTAGCATTCCAAGTAAAGCTGAACCAGCACTTATTGCAATTCAAGAATGATCCCAGCATGCAAAACTCTGATTTGGGGCTCTCTTTCAAGTGTTTCCCCAGCATTTAGAACATCTAAAACATGGGAACTACCAGCAAGGTCTGTGTTTGTCAAGACATTTTCCACAATGACAAACTCTGTATAATCTCTTTAAGGTGAGCAGGCAAAAATCCTCCCATGGAAAAACACATTCACAGAAAATGCGCAAAACCAATACTCAGACCTCACCTACTGAGTATTGAAGACAAAAACTCATCAGGTTTGGGTCTGAAAATTCCTTTTGAGAGCACATAAAACTGCTCCTGCCCCAGACAATGGAAGCTGAATGTCTCTGCAGGTCTCCAGAGGCTCCCAACACAATAGATTTGCTCAGGGAATCTCTAACTGATCCTAACAGACCTAAGCCCCCAAGGGAATGCAAAAACACCTGCAGGTTTTTCCTAAAATGGTCACAACTTACACACAAAAGCTCTCAAACATTGTGTTTAATTATCCAATTTGAATTACAGCTGGGACCTCAAGTCCCTTCTCTGCCTGGTGCCACTGAGACATCAGGAGTGCTCTATCCCACAGGAAATGCCCTTTTTGAAGCTGGAAAAAATATATTTTCTGCTATTCTATTCACCAGAGACACAGCTCTCTCTCACTCCTTTATCCAAATAAATATTCCAAATATTCTCCTCCACTCCACTGCTAGGAAAGGTTCCTGAAAAGAGACAGGGATATTTCTAGGCCAGAGGGGTTTTTTTTCACCCCCACATCATGTGCTGGAAGGTAAAAGAAGGAACTGGCATCATGTGGGGAAGAACAACTTGTGAGCTGTGCCCAACACACCAGAGCTGCTCAGAAACCACCCAGGCATGGCACAGACTCACTTGTGGCACTGATTATTTAAATATTGAACCACAGAGGGACAGAACATCCCCAGCCACAGTGGATTTCTTCTCTTCCCATCTCTCTCCCCGAGTTTGCTGCTGTTGCAGAACATTTGTGTTTGGCAGCAAACTCCACTCCCCCAGGCTCCAGCTTTTCACCAGTTTCTGGTGTTCTGGTTGGATTGGTTCCTGTTCACTTCATCTGGGATGTTTTTTCAGATACCACTTGCTCCAAACATGATATTGCCACTTGAAGGACTTATCCTGTAAATGTGCCTGATTGTAGAACTGATGTCCAGCCTTCCCACAAAAATTCCCTGGACATTCGGGACATTTCCCACATTTTCACAGGGTCTAGACTCAACTGGAAGTGACCATATTGCTTGACATATATTCCAGTATTTTCTCAGCCCCTTATGAGCTGTTGCTCCATACCCTGACAGTCTGGGTAGATTAGAAGGACCCAAAACTCTAAATTTTCTATGACAGCAGTTTTTTCTCACTCTTCTTTATCCAGCTACATTTTCATTTGTGTGCAGCAATGAAAGCTGCTCAAAGTGTTTATGGAAAACACCAGCTACACAAAGAATTCTGGTTTTTGTCATTTCATACGTGTCCAACAACAGCAGGTGCTTGGGATTAACACAAGGAAAAGCCCCCAGCTGCTCTTCCCCGAGCTGTCCCATTCCCCAGCTGTCCCTGGATGTGTCACACACTCAAACTGGGTATTTTGAAGCAGTTCCACAGTCTGGGTTTGGCATGTTAAGTAAAAACAAAGCTGTGTGTTTCTCTTTGCATTTCGGGGGAAGGCTCAGATTCTGAGCTCGTGGTACAGGGAAAATGATTTAACTGCAAATTCCCACCCCAGGTCCCTCCCATGGAGATTCCCACCGTGTCCCTGCAATGCCTTTTTCTGATAAACACCAGAAAAACTGTAAATCAGAGGTGTGAAATTCTGAAAGCAGTCGCTCATAAAAAGGCAAAAAATAAGAGGACAGTTTGTGTTCGTGCAAGAAGAAAAAGCAACCACCAGGCTGTTATCAATCATTTAATCTACAACCCAAGCAAAAAATGATGGGCCTTTTATAACTGAGTTTATAAAAATAGGGGCTTTAATAAACCTGCTAATGATTTTGTACTCTCCTATTGCTGCCCAGCACAATGTGAGGAAATTTGGGTATGACAGAAAAGCACTTTGATGCATTTCTGACCCTGAACAAGTGCATGGTTTAAACAAAACACTGCAAGAAGCCAGGGAATATTCCTGTGCTCAGTTGTTTATCTCTTCTGCCTCAGCTGAGCTCCAGGAAATGCTTGCACTCAGCTGAGCACATCAGTTAATGAGAGAAATAAGAACTTCCTCAGGCTTAAGGATGGATAAACAAATGGTTTTACACACACACATTGAAGGACTTGGTTTCCAAAACCAGCTGAACATTTTAAACTCTCAAGGTTATCATATTTTTTGTAAATATCCAGCTATATTGTAAGTAAATAACAGGAAAAACCACAGGAAATGAACATAAAGAGCAGCAAATTGCAAAATAGTTTGTGTTACTGGTTTTTACATACAGCAAATAGTTACTAATCCTATGCTAAAAGGACAACTATTTCCTTTATTTTAACAATTTACATAATTGTAAATTTACACAGACCAAATAAACACTTGCAATACTAGAGAATACTTTTATTGGCATGTCAAAGCTTCCTGATGATTGTGCTTTATTTTTAGTAACATCAGAACTGTCCTTACTGCTCTTGCTTCAACTAAGCAGAGGTGAATGTACTCTCAGAAAAGGGGGCACATATTCAAAGAACATTTATGGCTCTTAGACTGGAGATTCCCAAACAGCTTTGACCACAGACCTCCAGCAAAGTCCCATTTTTCAAAATTTAACCTAAACACAGTAATGCACACAAAACCGTCAGTGCGGGCTCCACCAGAGACAAGTTATGAGTTAAAGAACTAAATCATACAAGTTCAAATTAAATCTTACAAGAATTAATTAAAATTAAATCTCATAAGTTGAAGACTGAAATGCCAAGCCCAGTTTGGGAAGAGCTGAGTGCAGCACCTAAATCCTGCTGCTGGGGAATTTAAACACCTGCCACCCAAGCAGTGCTGAAAACGTTACCCAGGGACCTCAGGCCACATCAGAGCTGTCCCCAGAGTGTGCAGGCAGCTGCAGGAACACCTGGGCCAGCTTCAAAGAGCCAGAGCTGGCTCTGTTCTGTGCTCACAGCACCAGCTGAGGTGGGATTTCACAGCCCCGAGTGCTTTCACACGTACGTGCAAAGCTCCCGGTTTATTATGGTTGGAAATAACGAATCAACATGCGAAAACGACACAAGATAAATATTTTTTCCACTGTGTACAGTAGCCAAGTGTTTCACACATGAGGAGGAACACCTGCAGCTGGAGCATGGAGGGATCAGTGCTGGTGCACAGGGAGTGAGCTGAGAATTGGTCGTGGGACCAGCCAGACCCAGCTCCAGAGCCTGCTCAGCCCAGCCCCTGTGCCCAACCCCAGCACCCGCCGGGCTCTGAGCTTTGGGGAACCAAAACCAGCATGAAGCAAGAGGGTTCCTTCAGTTACCCCATGCCCACAGACAGGTTCCCCCCTCCCTCCTGCCCTGAGCCCTCTCTGCTGTGGTTCTGCTCTTCCTTCCTGCCCCACGATGGGTTTGGGTTTGCTCCACACATTTCTGTGGGGTTCAGGAGGCTGAGCAGAAACTTCCAGCTGCAGTCCCAGCTGGGGGTTCTGCTGGTGTTTTGTCTCCCTTCCCCAGACCCTCAGCAGATTTTTCTTTCCCAGTTTCCTGTATGGGCTCCATCTTGGAAAGCCATTAGAGGTTTGGTTTAATCAGGGATGTGTCTCTCAGCCACGTTGACACAATTAGTTAAATTAATGTGCTTTGTGACTAAATGCCTTTTCCCCTCAAGGCAATATTAACGTGGCACAACCATTTCTGCCACTGCCAGCTATGATTTTTTCATTTTCTTCCAGCATTTCTCACCTCCTTCAGAGCCACCCAGCTGACACAATATAATTTAGTTCCTCACACGTAGCAAGGATCAGCTCCCCAGGCTGATTTAGTCACAATATTGTGCTCACATGCCATCATTTGACGTGCACACACTGCCGTGTCTGTAAAGCTCATTCTGCTGAAGGCATGTTACAAACACAGAGGAATTATGAGGTGCAGTACAAGAAACCAACCTCAAAATGCTTCACTTCTCAGTAATTATTGTCCTCATTTCTTATTCTTACATTCTTACCACCAGATTCTGTTTAGGTGACACAGTTAGCATCCACAGGACAAAGTGCAAGCTCCACTACTTATGAAAACATCAACCACAAACCCACAGGTTTTTTCCTATAACTACATCTTACAATTTTATACTTGAAGAGCTAAAAGAAAAAAAAAAAAACAAAACAAACAGCTCTTTTAACGACTCCAACAAGTAAAATGCACCTTTCAGAAACCACAAAGATGTGAGGTTCTCATGTCACAGGGGCTTTCAGATGCACCAGGCATGAGCAGTTTGATTTCAGCAGAGAGTTTGATATGCCTGGCTTCAAAAAGAAGAATTTCAGGAGTTTTCTGTGTGTTCACGTTCACAGAAGCAGTGAGTGGAAATGCTCGAGGTGATCCCAAGCTGTCTTTTGTAACCCTGAGGCAGCTCAGGCTCCTCTGATCAGGATAAAAATAGAAACAGCGGAACTACTTTCAACAAAACTTGCAACACAGGAAGTGAATGAAATTCCACTTAACTATTGCTGGCTCAACAGAAGGCACCTTACAGAGCCAGGCTCTCAGAATAACTAAAAGAATGGATTAACATTACATTTATTGCTTGTTCTATAGAATTTTTCACCATCAGCTCATCCTTTTTCAGTGCTTTAGGTATTACAGGGCAGTTTCCTTATGCTCTGCTGAACCCTGGCACTTTTCAAGTCATATAAATATATTTTAACATCTTGAGTTCTGTGAGCAGAGCCTGCCCATCGCTTCAAAAGGTAACACAAAACACATAAACCACCCCAAACCATTATATATTCCCATCAGTATGCAAATGGCTGTGACTGATGGGAAGCAGAAAGGACATCAGGGCACTCTGCTGACCACAAGCACCAAACCCACTGACCTTTAAAGGATCTGGAATTATTATTTTTGGCACAAATGTTGGTGTTACTTTTTTTTTTCACTGTTAAGAAGCTAAAAATCCACTTCTAAAATTTAAATTTTAGAGATTATGCTTTAAAGAGAGGAATACATTTGGTATTATTAATGGTATTAAAAAGCTCAACACATATTCAGAGGGCTGACAAGGTAAAGGATAAAACTCTCACTTAGGTAACAGACTCATTTATTTTACCAGATTCAGGGGATTACACAACAAATGTACTGCTCAGGACACTTCTCATTATACCTAATTTTGTCCTCTGTGCACTGGAATAAAAATCTGCATTTCAGAGGCTATTTGCAGGAGTTAAAGAGAAAAACAGAGCACAAAAGCCCTGACTCCAAATCAAGGAACATCCCATAATTCATGATTCATCTTCACCACCTCAAAAGTGGATACCAAGTGGGATTGACAAGGAGCTGGGGCAGGTTCAGAATAGATATTAAAAATATCTTTATTCTAAGGAAAAATATTCTTTATTTTAGGGTGGGCAGGCCCTGGCACAGCTGCCATCCCTGGGAATGCCCAAAGAACAACCTGGGACAGAGGGAGGTGTCCAACCCATGGCAGGGGGTGAGATGGGCTAAAATCCAAGCCCAGAAATCCCAAATGTGGCATCCCAGCCCTCAACACCCCAGCCAAGCGCCCAAGAGACACGGTACAGTTGCCAAGTAGCAGCAGCAGCAGATTTTTGCCAGCATGGAGAAATCCATCACATTTCCAATGATAATTACTACAAATGAACCAATGCTTGTAATTCCACCCACAACAGCGAGTCCACAGCCTCCCATAAAACTCCACAGTTTTATAGGCTCTGAGAGGAAAGAAGAATGAAAATCTTCCTTCCTTATTATGCAATCATCTGAAATCTTGCATTTGTCCACAAATTGATTTTCAAGACGGTTGGTCCAATTTTAGACAGAAAGAAAACTAGAATGAATGCAAGCTTAAGCCAATTATGCTAAGTGTTACTTAAGTTCCAAAACTATCACCTAAACTGCAATTTAAAACCAAATTAGAAAGAAATAATTCACATTCCTCCCCTCCAACAACATTTGCATGATAATGAATTTCTTCTTGGGTAATAAGCAGTTAGTTAGTGTTCATATGCTGGAGCCTGGCAAGGAAACCTTTCTTGTGGGCAGCTTTGGAGCCTGTTCTTTTCTTTAAGATGCTCTAATTTAAATGCAGATGTAGACTTCACACTAGTGGGTTTTGTTTAAAAAAAAAAAAAAAAAAGTGCCGCTGTATTAGAAGGAAGTGACAGAAAGAGGACTCACACACACCATTTTGAGTTCCACATTTTGCACTGTCTCGTTTTCCCTGGGCAGGAATGTGTGCAAGAGGTCTCAGAGATGAGATTGGAGCACCAGTCCCCCTCCTCCCAGAGGGTTTTCTGCTGCAGGGTTTAACACAAGTGTTTTCCAACTTTTTCCTCTTTAAATTCCAACCTTTTTCTTTATTTCTTTTTTCTCCAAGTCATTCTTCATGCACTTCCTTCCCCTTCAGAGATATGCATGGTCATTTCCAGGAGACATTAAACACTGGTAGCTTTTTCCTGTGTAAATTAGTGAGTCTTAACATTGGAGCTAGAGAAGAATATGAAATCCTGCTGAGCCAGCATCCCCTAAGCTCTTGTCAGAAGAACAATTAAACATGGATCAGCTTCCCAAAGCTTTTTTTCGCCTCCATGCTCGATGGAGAAAGTTTATTGTATTCCCTGCTTAACCCCATTTTCTGCACAGATATATTTATTTTTAAACTGGCTTTGTTAATAATTTGTTTCCCACAGCTGAACTAGAAAAATATCTTGTGCCACTCCTTAAACATCCAGTCCACATCCTGAAAAATTATTTCTCCTCACTCACCCTGCAGCTTCCATAGCTGCGTTCTAATGTGGAAACATTTGCAGTGCTCTGATTTTATTTAGCAAATAACCTCTCTGAATGTTCCCTCCTTATACACTGGTTTAACATAATTAGTAAATTTGATTCTTTGGTGAAAAATGGACTCTTCAGCCTAATTAATCCTTTCCCAAGGAACAGACAATTCCTCTACCTGTCTCCTGACCAACAAGCTATTTTTCACTTCTGCCATGTCAAGTATAATCTATTTACACAACTGCAAAACCACTGCTGCAAGAAGTAATTTATGTAGTGTGGAAAGCTGACAAATTGCAGCTCCTCTGTGCAAGCAAGAGGGCTGAGAAGTAAAAGCTTCCTGCAATGGAAACAGGAAAAAAAAAATAGTCCAGCAAAACCACCAAGCCTCTAAATGAAACTGAAATCGAGACCTGAGGCAGGTTCAGCATGTTCAGAGTAAGAATGGCACTGTCAAGCAATGCAACCATCACATTGCAGGGAAAAATATGTTTATTTCATCCTTTTGTTGTTGTTCAAAAGGAAACTCCAGAAGTTCCCAATAGAGAAGTCGCATATTTACCCCTGGATCTATAAATAAAAGGAAGCAGGCCCTCTGGAAATGGGCTCAGACTTCAGAATTCCTAATTACTGCACATAACCAACGCATCATTGCATTTTTTTGCCTTTAACTTATTACAAGCATACAACAAAATATCCAAAATTATTAACTAGAAACACTACTTGTTTCCAAGCCTGCAGATGTTACTTTTAGCTATCAAAACTCAGAGGAGCAACAGAGTATCTCTAATAAACCCCCCCAAAGTTACCAAGTTGCATTTGATCTACTCGCTAAAATTCAATTTTAAACAGTAGCCAGAAGTTACTGCTCCTACCTATCAGTCAGGAAATGCACACAGAGCTTTAAAAGCACCCTCAGCAGCATGAATTTTTAAACAGACATGGAAGTGAGCTAAAGCAGAATTTAAATAGCATCTCGAAAGCTCTCCCAACAAAACAAGTGAGCTCTCCTCACAAAAATCACAGCATGAGTTTAAGGCAGGAGAGGTACAACCATGGTTAATTTATATATTTATAGTCTGAGCCACTGTTCACCAAAACCACAGAGCTACAGAGACCTCCCAAATGTCTGAGGGGAAGTACACAAAGAGCGAGTTGGAAACAACAGGAATAGAAGGGTGATGCTCAAGTGATCAGGGCAGTTCTGAACCTACTTCAGTCATTTTTCATGACTGGGCTGGAGGAGCAAACTACACCTTCACACTGTTCATGCAAATGTCAAAATTGTGCCTTTTGCTCTACCCCAGGAGCCATGTGGGGGAGAAAATAAGATCATACACAACAGGAAGCAAAATGAATGCGAAATCTGGAAGAGAGGAGGAAAAAAGCTTCAAGAACAACAGGGACAAAAAAGTCCGAAAAGTCAAAACAACACATCTATTAAACTTTAAAAGTCCTTTCTCAAAACACTGCAGACTAATGGCCGCAAACCTGCATGAGATCAAGAGCAAACTAGATTTGAAATATATAAATATATATATTTATATATTTATATACATACATACACATATATATACACACACATATACCCACTGCCATGAGTACATTCCCAGTGAATATCAGATTCAGGTTCTATTTGTTTGCATTACAGACTGCTGACCACCTTCCAGAAAGCTTCTTCCACACTTGGAATATTTGAATTTATTAATGTATTAAGAAATTATTATTAATTTTGAATGTATTAATCCTTACTAAAATACTATTAATTTTCTTCAGCTCCTAGCAAGGTGAGAAAATTTCAGTTTCTTCACTTTAGATTAGCATACATATTTTATAAGTATAGATATAAATTTCTGCATTTATAGTATACATATTTTATATCTATAGGTATAGATATAAATTTCTGCATTTATAGCAGAAATTCATTTAATTTAATTAACAAATAGCACTGAAGTATTGGGTTCCAAGAGCTCCCACAACCATGGAATCTGGCACTGCCAGTGCAGCATTTAACAGAATCCTCAAAACCAAAACCCTCATTCTTTGTGTAGGTATCTCTTGAACTGGTACACAAATCACAGACACTGGCTGCTCTACTCTTGTCCTTTTTTGTGACAAATTAAAGAATTGGGAATGTTCCCAAGCTCAGCACCAGCAGAATGAAAAGGCTCTCTGGTGTTACCTCTTTAGAACCAGTCACTGCTGCTTCCTGGGCTGTGCAGAAGCAGAGGAAGATGCCATGAGAGTGGCCAGGATGTGATGCTGTTTTAATGTTTGTGTTTAACACGAGTCTCCCCACAGTTCCTTCCCTGCTAAAGCTGTTTATTCATAAATGGGACAATTAGCAATTCCCCCAGGACTCCTGTGCCTGCTGTGAGAACAGCAGCCTCTGCTGCAGTCCTGACATTCCCATCTATCAATCTGGATTGCCCCTGCTCCCTCTAGTCAATTAGTTGGATTATAAACCAACTAGGATGATTAACCCCCTGGAATTACTTCCCTTTGCTCCTCTCTGAGAAACCAAGGCACTGGAGGTGGGATTTTGGATTCATGACTGACACAGCCACCATTTACCCATCAGATGCTCCAGATTTATGACAGGTCACAATACACACACGGTTAACAGCACTCCAGAAAGAAACTTCCATTTTTTAAACCATTCCTCAACACAGGCAGTAGCAATCCAAGCAGCATCAGCAATGCCTTCTGGAGCCACTGTCACAGCCTTTGGTTGGAGCTCAATATCGTGGAATATGCTACACAGAGTTCAATATTAAACCAGAAACATGTGCCAACACTTTTCCCCCCTCCAGTAATTCCAAGCTGTTGCCAGGCCATTAACCACATTCTCCCCAGGGCAATTATGTTCAGCCACTGGGTGGTTTTCACATTTTTTCCACCTTTTTTTTTTTTTTAATTCAACATCTACTCCAAAAACCTGAAATGAGTTTAGTGTTACAAATGTATGCCTCGTATATCTCTGCACAAATGTGTAAGATTGATCTTTCCCAGAGCTTTACTCTACTCTTCATTCATTTTGTCTTTCCTTTTCTTAAAGCTGGATGAGGAAACACCTTCTCAGGTACACTAAATTCATACTATTTTGTTCAAGAGAGCCTTATATTCAGTTTCTACCTCCACCTAGCCCTTTTTTAAGTGCTGTTCACCTTGAAGATGCCCCTTGACCTCAGCTATGCCTTTGTACAAAATGAAAGACGAGCTGACAACAGATCTACCTTAAACACAAAGCTTCCAACGCATTTAATTCCTCCAATAAACACCTGAACCCATTTCTCTCCATTACCTAGGCTGGGAGTTCTCCTCGTACATCCTTTCCTTCCCCTCCTTGAAGAGGCTGATGGTCTGCTTGGTTTTTTTCATCAGGTTCTCCATGAAGACCCTGAAGTACTCGTTCTCGCCCAGGGTCTCCATCTTGCCCTCGTAGCGGGACAGGATGGTGCGCAGGTGCTGGTAGGTGTCAGGCAGCAGGTCCAGGATGTAGGGAGGGCTGTTCTTCAGGGCCAGCTTGGGGTTTTGGCACAGACGTACCACCTGTGGGAATGCAGAAAGCAGCTCTGTGAAAACTCCAGGAGAGGAGCGCGATCAGGGGTCAAACACGACTCACACGTTTGTTGTAACAAATCCCATTTGCTGGGCAAGTCCAGATGGAATCACAGAATCCCAGAATCACTGAGGCTGGAAAAAAACCTCTGAGACTGAGTCCAACCTGGTCCCCACCTCACCAATCAGACCAGAGCATTCCTTGGATACCTCCACCACCTTCCTGAGCAGCCCCTTCCAAAGCCTGACCATCCTTTCCATGGAGAAATTCCTCCTGATGTCCCACCCCAACCTTCCCTGGTGCAGCTTGAGGTCCTTTCCTCTTGTCCTGGGAGCAGAGCCCAACCCCCAGCTCACCAGAACTTTCAGGGAGTTTTACAGTGATCAGGTCTCCCCTGAGCCTCCTTTTCTCCAGATACTGAGCCCAGCCACCATAAAAGAATGTAATTTCTGGGCTGAAGTGCATGTGGACTGATGGAACTCATGATAATAAATTTATGTGACAGGGGAGGGGAAAGGAAGCCACTTCACCATCCGCCATAGCCAAATGTTTCCATTATCTAAACTCAGAGAATTAAAGGGAGAGTTGATGGCAAAGCAGCCATTTGAAAAAAAATAAGTAGTAAACTTTCAGTTCTAGAAAGGGCTGGAGTTCGAGTTGTGAGGTCAGTTTTGGATCAAGTTTACAAGGTAAGAAGCAGCAGTCTAACATTTCTATATTTTGTGATTTCCAGCAAACCTGAGCACAAAATGTAGAGACACTTTCCTAAAGTTCTTCCCTATAATGAATATTATCTGGTTGCTTAACATCCAGCATATAAATGAGGTCTAAACTCATGACACTGAGGGAATTACAGATATCAAACAGTGCAGAATGCAAAACTTAAGTAAAGTGGATAAGAAAAAGCAAAAGAACAGTTTAATATCCTTTTGCAGCATCTCATTTCCACAAAACCTTGTGAAACCTTCAAGAGGAATTGAGCAGTTCCCTACAGTGCAGGCTTAAATACCTACTTCCTTTAAATGTAGATGGTAAACAGAGTCATTCCTTCTGAAACACTGCTTCAGCATTTCACTTTGCCATTTAGGGTATGTGCAAAAAGCAACCTTGTGAAGCGACACCTCCGATTCTATCTGACTTACAGCAGTGCCTGTACCAAGAGCTGACCTGAGAAAGGTTCAATTTCAGCACACAGTGTATCAAAACTCCAACCAGAAAAATCAGACTGCTGGCAAAAAAAAAAACCAAAAAACCACACCTAAAAAAGCCTCTGCAAGAATACATGGGAAAAACAAACTACTAAAACTTTCCCTCCATTTTGAGGAGGCTGCCAAGGCCTTAAGATAAAGAGATGGATGGCCAGACAGCTGATTTAGTCAATTGATGCTGATGCCTCAACTGCTGCTTCTTTGGAGCCTGTGAACATTGTACACTGAACCATGTCAACAAATTGAGTCAACACATTTGTCCCCTGAAAAAAAAAAATAGTTTCACTGTGAGCATGAATAGGTTCTAAATCTGCTCCTCAGACCCAGCTGAGCTGTGCTCCGGGCAGCAAAAGCTTTTCAGCAGAAATTGTTTATTATACAGTGGGTTTAAAACGTTAACAAACACAGGCAGCTCAGAGGAAGAAGCCACATGAAGCAAGCAGAGCCTGCACTTCCCTCAGCCTGCTGGAAATAGAGAACAATTTGGCTGCTAGACTTTGAAAATACCCAGCTATGGGAGCAGCAGACCTGCTGCATTTCAGAGTTTGATATCAATTAAATATTCCCCCACAGCAGCAGAGAGTTCTGCAAACTGCTCATTCTCAGAGCCCCTGTAAAATTCCCAAGTAGATACCTCAAACAGTTAACAGAAAGGTCAAAAGTGCTGGCATTTTATTATCAAATCAGCTTCTTTATTTACCAAGCAGACCAAAATTAGCTAAGATGAGCAGTTAAACAAAACTGCATAACTAAGAACTGCTGCCTCCTGAGCAAATTTGGGGTTTTTACAACACAGCAGCAACAAAAGCAGCGGCATTTTCCTTGTTTCTCTACGTGTGCACTTGCAGCATCATGACAACATCCAAAGGAATGTTCCCAGCCCTGGGAACAGCTGCCCCTCAGCAGCCATCCACAGGGACCAGCAACGTGGAAGGAAATTGAGCAAAAAGCAGAAAAATTTTTTTTTTTGTTTAGGTGTGATGGCAACGAACAGAAGCAATTCAGGGTTTTAAATTATCATCCAAAAGTTTGCCTGGCTCATGTTGTGTTCTCTGAGGAACAAACCATTTAGGGAGATATTTTTGGGTTTTCAGACACCCCAATAAAGCTCAGCATGAAGAGAGGTAGGCATGTGAAGAACCTGTAAATTGACTTCATCCATTTCCATTTTCTAAATGCAAGTGGAAAATAAATTTCCCCAACTGAGTTTTGAGGAAAGAATCTGTTATGTACTCATTCTAGGAAAAATAATCTCATCTACATCTTTGAGGCCTGGAATTGAATCATTCCCCTCAACAATCTGCAGCTTGGCTTGGCTAATTCTGGATTTAAGAGTCCCAGGCCTGAGAAGCATCCAGGGGCTACTCCCAGGTAAGATTTTCCCTCCCTGGGCAGTTGTGAAAACTCATTTTTTCCTTCCTTTAGCAGCTGAACAGCTAACTGCACTGAGATCACTCCTCATTCCAGTGCAAGCCAACAGCAAAACAAAACCTACTCAAACATCTCTTATCTCTTGCTCGATTTGTGTTTGGCCTTTCTTCTCCTCACAATGAAGGTGACCTGCAGTGGCACTTCTCTCTATCAGTTCTAGGAACTGAATGGTATCAGGAAACCCTTTAGGGAAGCTTTATCTCAAAGCTCCTCTTCCTCCTCCGTGCCTTCCCACATTTATTCCACTCTGCTCCATCCCAAGCTGCTCATGACTAACCCACCTATTCCTCAAATACCACCCACAGCAGTGAACTCCAGGGGGCTGCATTTCATCTCTGTTCTGCAGAGAAATGCATAAATATCACCTCGTTCAGCTGAAGGGGAACATCCAACAGGGATGGGAAGGGCTATTTTATGTCCATGCTCTGGGTGACCACGTGTAGCTGTGGGAGGAATGGCACTGACAAAAAATTAGGGCTTCAAATGAAAGAATCTGAAAGACATAAATATGTCAGGCAGCTTATGGAGAGCATGACAGGGAAAATATTTGGACAAGAATCAACTTGCATAGGAAATTCATCAGTCACATCCCAAAGCAGAGATGCACAAATGCTTTGACAACAGCAGCTAATTATGCAGACTAACAAATGAGGTCGTGAGTGTAGTGTACCCACACAGACACAGCACGCAGCTCTGAGAGGCAGAAACATCATCTATTAAACATGCACACAAGCAGGTTTTTTATCTGCACCTGGAATTTCATGTTCCTGGCCCAGAAATCTAATCCATTCTCAACACCTTCCATTCATTTAGCACTTCTCACCGTGAGCTTCTCTGGGTTTTTGCTACACCACTAAAGAGATTTTAATTCAGATGTTTTTCTTTGAGTGTGCATAAGTACAGCTGAAATCTAACTGAAATCTGAAAGGCTTTTCAGAGCCAGATCTCTCCTTTTGTACAAATCAGACTGAACAAGACTTCAAGCCTGAGAGCTTCTGGATGCTGCCTATGAGTAAACCTGGAGTCAAAAGAGGTTGATGTAACTTGTGACAAATACAGCAGCAGCCCTGGCTTTTCTGTCAGTGGAGAGAGAACACACCCAACCTGCTACAAAGACCTAAAACTGTGAAATTTCCCCCCAAATTTTAAAATCCTGCTGCATTTTAAAATGCCACAATAACCAGCTTTTTTTCAGGCTAGTCTTTTCCTTCGAGCACAGCAGGTTATGAGCTCAAACACAAGTTGCCATCTATATCTACACATTCTATAGGTGAAAATGTGCATTCTTATAGGTTACACTTATTTAGGGTCCTGTTTCCATGCCCAAGCTGCCTTTCCTACACCATCACTTGTGCTTGGCCCTCAGAGTGTGTAACAGAGCCAATGGCACCTCTCAAAAGGGTTTTTTCCTCTGCCCCAGTCTCTGTAGGTGATCAAAGCTCATCACAGGCACAGCAAGGCACAACTATAAACCCTGCCTTTTGTTGAGCCAGCCAACACAGAGTGATTTCTTGGCAGGAACAGAATTTAATACTCCTTTAAAGAAGTCATTTGCTCTGCCTGCTTTTAGCACTTACTGCAGGAGGTTCAGACACTGCATGGATAAACAATGCAGGGGAAAGAGAAGGGAAATGCACAAGCCTGAGGGGCAATTGGATGAGGAATGCCCAAAATCCCTGCCTGCTCTGCTCCCAGAGGGGAAGGAGGTGGCCAGGTGACAGTCCCCAAGGCCTGGGGGCAACTTGGGTGATGCTCTTACTCTACACCACTTGTAGGGCCCTGAACTCAGTGTCACAAACTGCACTGCACATTTCAGACTGCAGCATGCCAAGCCTAGCCTTGATTTCAGGGCTGAAGAGTAATTATCAATGAAAATTCCACAAAAAAATGTTCAATTTTTATTTTGTGCCTATTTCTGTGTGCCTGCTTTCACTCGCTTCATCATTCCCTGACAACCCCCCAGCATTTCTGGAAACCCTGGGCTGACCAGCACACCTAGCCAGGCCAGTAAATCAAATATCCCATCACACCAACAGGCCAAAAGGTCTGGTGGCCTGCCCCCGGCAAGAGCCATTTCCTGGCATTTGAAAAGGAGGAGGAGGAGGAGTGGAGAGTCTTAATGACCCCAGAGAGCCCCTCCTAAAGGTGTGGGGCTGGAAGAAGGCCTTTCCGGCTCCCACGCCACAAGTTTTTCTTGTTAAACATCACTTGATACTTTATCTTTCTCTAACTACACGTACTGATTGCACAAGGGTTTATTCAGGCTTTTACAGTTTCGCCTCAGTTTTAAGGAAAAGGTTTTGTCCTGAGTGCAGCAACACATTCCTGTTCATTCCAAAAGGAACAGCCTGGCCTGCCACAAAGCTTCACCCTCCACTACCCACACACCAGGCTCTATTTGCTTCCAAGGAGCAAATCCTGAACTTCTCCCTTGTCCTGCTGCTGTCACCACCTGCAGCTCCCCACCAGCCCCATCCCATTCCCAGCACCTCCAGTGCCCACCCCAGCACCTACAGGACTGGAATTATCTATACATGTACATGATTAATACAGATATCACAGAATATCCTGCCTTGGAAGGGACCCACGAGGATCATCCAGAGCAACTCCTGGCCTTGCACAGGACACCCCAACAATCCCACCCCGTGCCCAGCTGCTGAGCTCTGGCAGCCTTAGGGCTGTGACCACTGGAGAAGCATCTCAGATCCTCTCAGGCAGTTCCAAATCCTCCATTCCAAACTGCCCCCTCTTCCTGCCCCTTGTTCTTTGCAGAGCTGCTGATCTCCCTTCATGCCTTCTCATCCTGGCATCCCATTCTGGGGCTGCCTCTGGCCTCTCCTCCATGGCTCACCTCTCCACCAGGTTCCACATGGAATCACAGGATGGTTGGGGTTGGAAGGACCTTAAAGCCCATCATGTCCCTGGCAGGGACACCTTCCACTACCCCAGGGTGTTCCCAGCCCTGTCCAGCCTGGCCTTGGGCACATCCACAGCTGCTCTGGGCACCCTGTGCCAGGCCTGCCCACCCTGCCAGGGCACAATTCCTAATTCCCAATATCCCACCTAAGCCTGCCTTCCACCAGTGCCAAGCCGTTCCCCCTTGTCCTGTCACTCCACGCTCACCACATCCTTCCCCCGCAGCTCTGCGCCCCATTCTGTGCCCACGCACCCCTGAGCCCCCAGATATCCCCCGGGAGCCCCTGACCCCTCTCTCCCAGCCCAGCCAACTCCATAATTCCTGGTTCATCCCAGATCCCCCCTGGCCCCAGAGCCCCGAACCTCCCAGGCCAGCCCTGTGCCACAGCCACCCCTCCCCACCCCAGCGCCCTCCGCACCTTATCCATGAGCTTCCAGCACTTCTCCACCATCTTCTTGTCCACGGCGCCGGGCTGGTGCGGCCCGAGGTGGTGGTGGTGCGGCTGGAACGCGTCCTTCATCAGCCCGATGAGCCCGCCGGGGCCCTTCTTCAGCGGCGCCGACATGGGGGCGCCCACAGCCGGCCCGTGGGGCCCGTCCGGCACCGGGGCCGCGGCCCTGGAGGGGACCGGGCTGAGGGCGCTCCGGGCCGGGCCGGGCCGGGCAGGGCGGCGGCGGCGGCCGTGGGCGGTGGCGGCGGCGGCGGCGGCGCCCGGTTCCAGCGAGGCCCCGCCCTCCTCGCCGGCGCTGATTGGCCGTCCGCCCCCCGCGCGCCCGGACACGCCCCCTCCTCCGGGGTGGAGCCGGCGCTGATTGGTCACGGGGCTAAGTGCATGCGCAGCGAGGCGGCGTGAGGGCGGAGCGGCGGCCATGCTTGGTGCGGGCGGGGCGGGGCGGGGCGCGGTCGCCATGGGAACGCGGGGGCCGCGCTCGCCCCGCCGCCCCCGGGACGGACCCGCGGCCTTCGCGGCGCTTCCCGTGCCCGGCCTGCGAAACCGCCTCGCTTCCCCTTTCCTGGACACGCGTTCCCTTTTCCAAGAACGGCCCCGACGCGGGGAAGCGGCGCTGCACGCCCCCTCTCCCGCAGAGGGATGTGCCCGAGGCTGGAGCGGCACCGGCGTCCCCACGGCGGGGAGGGGATGGGAACGGGAGAGCGTCCGGTGCACCTGGCAGGTACCTGAGGCCTCTCCCCGCAAAGCAGGGGAGGCAGAGCCCATCAGGGGTCAGTCCCTGTTCCCGGCATCCCGGCTCCAACGGGAGAAGGAGCAGGAGCCGGGCAGCGAGAGCAACGGGGAGAGAAAAGGGGACCAGGAGAGGAAATGGGACTGGGCAGTGAAAAGGGAACCAGGGAGAGAAAAGAGGACCCAGGAGAGAAAAGAGAACCAGGGGGAGAAAAGAGGACCAGGGGGTCAAAAGGGGGCAAGAGAGAGAAAAGGGAACCAGGAGAAAGAAAAGGGACCAGGGGGAGAGAAAAAGGGACCAGGGGGAGAGGAGAACCAGGGGTCAAAAGGAGGAAAAGGACAGAAAAGGGAACCAGGGAGTGAAAAGGAACTGGGGAGAGAAGAGGGGAGCAGGGAATCTAAAGGGAACCAGGGAGTGAGTTTGTCAGAGCTGACACCACCGAACTTTTTAAAAAGTTACAATATGGGCTTGAAAGTCAGTTGAGTTCTGTTTCTTTGCTGCCTTCAGATCCTCTTTTCATCTCCTCTCCAGGCAGAAGAACACATCCTTTTGCAAAAACCAGCTGTGGCTGGTACCACAGGGGCTGTGACAGGAAACCAGGCAAAGGCAAACTGTGGGTTTGCCCACATCAGTTTGGGGAACGTGAGCACCCCAAACTCGGGCCTGGAGTTTGGAGAGCACAGGCTCAACCTCTGGATCCAGCCTCCTGCAGGGAGCTTTGCTTCCCCTGTGGCACCCACTGGCTGAGGAGCCAAATGGGCAGCACAGCAGGAAGCAGCACTAAACACAAGGGAGCCCAGCATGGATTGGTTATAAAACTCTCTGCCTTCATTTTATTGCCTTTGGTGAAGCTTGGTAAATATTTCTGGGACAGGCAACTCCTTGTCTGGCTTTAATTACCTGGGCAAATTTTCCTAAGGATTATATTGACCTCAAATATGTCAATGTTTATTGAGGCCGTGTTCCTGAGGCTTTTCCCATTAGGTGCTAATGGATTCTGGCTAATAGTCAAGCAGGATTGACCACCAGCAGGTGCCCTGGCCAGCTCCACGCTACCACAACTACCTGGGGAGGGAACTGGGGAGGGCAACAGTGCCTTTGTGAGAGCCAAGTACAAAAATCACCATGGCTCTGCTCCAAAGAGATCAGGGAACACGCTTGAGTAATTGCATTCCTGACTATCTGCTTCTCCGGGCATGATTCACCCCGAGCTGGGCTCTGAGACTTCAAGCAAAGGTTGATTTTGCTTGGGACTGTTGTGACTGCCTCCCTTGGGACTGCTGGGAGGGTTTCACTTGGGACTGATGCAGGGACCCCACACCTTGGTGCTGCTGGGGGCTCCCAGCCAAGCTTTTCCCACCTCTCCCTTGACTGTTCACCCCCAAACCAGCCTGCAGCTGGCCAGCCCTGCTCCCTCCCGGGCTGTCAGCTCCCAAAGGCTCTGGACAAGGACTTTTTGCAGCCCAGCTGCCTGCACTGAGCTCAGAGGACACGAGGCAGGGACTCCAGTGTGGCGCTTCAGTTCACACTCGAGAAGGGGCCGAGGTAAAACCTCAGCCAGAGGTTTGTGGTTCTTGGCCACATGCAAAACTCTGTGCTCGTTTTCACTCTCCCACGCTCGGCAGAGAGGTGAAATTTCCCCTCTGGGATCCCCCCCTGTCCCCCTCCCCCAGCATTGTCACTGCCCTGGCAGGGCAGGAACGGATGTGTCACTTACAGGGGAACCCTGAGGATGCTCCTGATGTATCACCTGCAAGGGGAATCCTTGGGATGCTCCTGATGTGTCACCTGCAAGGGGAATCCTTGGGATGCTCCTGATGTGTCACCTGCAAGGGGAACCCTCAGGATGCTCCTGATGTGTCACCTGCAAGGGGAACCCTCAGGATGCTCCTGATGTGTCACCTGCAAGGGGAGCCCTGAGGAACAGCCCTTGCTGTGGAGCACAAGGGATGCCTGCAGGAGTTTGCTGTCCAATTCCTGCAGGTGCAGTGCCCAGGGGCTCTCAGGATGACTCTCAGCCCCCACCCTCCCAGCAGCACACCTGGAGAGCTCCCTACATCCACTGCCCAACTCCAGGCTTGGGAAGAGAGGATGGATCTGGCCCTGGGATGTGCTGCCCATAACATCACCCACACAAGCAGCAGCGTGGATTTGTCCTTTAATCACCCCAAAAGGGTGGTGCAGGAACAGGGTGGTGCTGGCTGGTGGACGCTCACTGCCCACAGGTTCAGGGAGGGGATGAGAGGAGCAGCACAGGAGAGATGTCCATGCACGTGCAGACCTGAGCCAGCCCTCGAGTCCCCTGGGTCATGGTGCAGAGGGCAGCACCTCAGCGCTCCTGGGAACTCCCAGAGCCTGGAGCTGGGCAAGGGCTTCGGTGCAATGTCCTGAGGAATCCCTGGAGGTAGCTGGGCAGGCAAAGACACAGCTCTGTGGTCAGGTTAGGAGGAGCTGCCAGTGTGGTTGGTACAAGCTCTGAGCCAGCCTGGGTGGGCAGAGACGAGTCCCTGGGAGTGTCATGCTGTGAGCCAGGCACGGAGACGCAGGAGCTGCGTGTGCAGGGTCCATGCTGAGCAGTGCTGAGGCCCGAGGGGCTGCACGTGGCCTGGGTGCAGGTGCTGTGTGGGAGAGCCTGTCCAGAGGCTCCCGGGCTGTTAGAATGCCTGGCACAGCTTTGTGTGCTCCTCCTGGCGCTGGCTCTGCGGGGACACAGGTTGGAGGGGTCTTTGTGCCTGGCCCCTGTGGCCAGGAGACCACACAGCCTCCTCCTAGCAGCACCACAGGTGCCAGGGAATGTTAGGATGGGTGGAATAGGAGGGTGGCAGCACTCAGAGCCCTGCCAGGCTGTGAGCACTGCCCTGGGGAGTTACCTGTATGATCTCTATGCTGTTGGCAGCAGCCATCAGCCAGGACACAGGTCCCTTGGGTGCCACCTCAAGGTCACAGAGTGCAGGGGAGCCACTGCGAGAGGGCAGGGAGGGCGTGCAGGAGCCTGAGGCGGGGTCACTGTCCTCAAAGAACTGCAGGGGGGACAGCCCGATCTGGAAGAGGAGAGGGATGGACACACAGCCCCTGTGGAGGACAACCATCCCACCGTGCAGCCTCACAGCACCCCAGGGCTCCCCAGCCAGAGCAGGAGCATGGCCCCAGGACCTACCGAGTGGTAGAACTCGTCCCCAGCGGGGTCGATGACCAGCAGCGTCACCTGGTCCTCCCGGGCGCGGATCCTGTGCACGGTCTGCTCGTGGTCCAGCCCCTCGATGCTCTCCCCATTCACGGCCAGCACTCGGTCCCCTTCCCTCATCCCTGCCTGCTCTGCTGGCAGCCCCTCATCCACATCCCACAGGAACTGGCCTGCCACAGCACAGGGAGGGGACAGGGGCTCGCAGAGGGGACCTGCCTCTGCTGACCCCCGTGTGCAGGTGGGGACAGGTCCCACTGCAGGCACAGAGCTGTCAGCTCTTCCCAACCCTCAGAAATGCCTTGCTCAGGTACAAAGTGCCCCTCTCAGCCCTCTCACCTACTCCTCCCGAGCTGCAATCATCCTCCTTGAGCAGGAACCCGTAGCCAGCAGGACCCTTCACCAGGTGCAGCTCCCGGACCTTGAAGGGGAGCCGGGAGGTGTCAGCCAAGGCAGCCGTGACCCGCAGGCCCCGCAGGCGGTAGAACTCCTCCACGGCGCTGGATGCCACCAGCAGCGTCACCTTGTTGCCGCTCTGCTTGAGCTGGATGGGAAGCACAGGTGCTCAGTGACATTCTCAGCCCCATCCCTCGCCCCCCATGCCAGGAGCAGGCACCTTTCTGGTGAGCTGGGTGTGCGAGTAGCTCCTGACGCTGTCCCCGTTCAGCTCCAGCAGCCAGCAGCCCGGTGGCACCCCCGCTCTGTCCGCCGGCCCGTCCTGCAGCACCGACAGCTGGAAGGTGCCCTTGGTGCCTGCAGGAGGAGCAGAAGGGGCACTTTGGGGTGAGTGAGGTGCTACAACGGGGAGGCTCATGGTGGCAGCATCCTGCTTTACCTTCTGGACACGACACGCTGAAGCCAAAGCCGCTTTTGTCCCTGGTGACGTGGCAGAGGCGCGGGCGGATGTCCTCGGGCAGCATCTGGGACAGGTCCCTGCCCAGGGATTTGGCTGCTTCGTAGGAGTCACCATCCAGCACCGCCAGCAGGACCTGGTTCCCGCTGGCCTTGATCTTCTGCACCACCTGGAAGGACCCAGGAACCCTGAGCAGGCACCCTGAGATGGAGTGGGATCCCTGGGGTCAGCAGGGCTCATGCATCTGGGGGTGTTCGCAGGGGTCCCAGGGTGAGGGGAGAGATGAGAATGTTGACTCCATGTTTCAGAAGGCTGATTTATTATTTTATTATATATATTATATTAAAACTATACTAAAAGAATAGAAGAAAGGATTTCATCAGAAGGCTAGCAAGCAAGAAGAATGAAATTAATAACAAAAGCTTGTGTCTGACTGAGAGTCTGAGACAGCTGGACTGTGATTGGCCATTAATTAGAAACAACCACATGAGACCAATCACGGATGCACCTCTTGCATTCCACAGCAGCAGATAACCATTGTTTACATTTTGTTCCTGAGGCCTCTCAGCTTCTCAGGAGGAAAAATCCTAAGGAAAGGATTTTTTATAAAACGTATCTGTGACATATCACCCTTTTAATTTTAATTAAATTAAAAAGAAAAGTGTTTGTAATTTCATCTGCTGGGCCCATGCAGAAGAAAGAACAAACACTTGAGAGGTTTTCTGTCGCCAATCAAAACCTCAATCAAGTGCTGATGTGGAATGATCAGGGAAATTCTTCACCTGCAGAACATCAAATTCTATCATATCACTAAAATAATCTTACAATATAAGAAAATGCAAAAACTATGCAAAGAAAGTTCATTGCTTCAAGTCCAAACAGCTGAGTCATGCCTCCTCTGTGCCCCTGGCTGGGTAGGACCCAGGGATTCCCATGGGAATCAGGGATCAGGAATCAGGGATTCCCATGGGATTCAGGGATCAGGAATCAGGGATCCCAGGGACCCAGGCGTTCCCATGGGATGCTCCCAGCTTACCCTGAGGTGGTCCATGTGGTCCACGAAGTGGCCATTGACCTGGAGCAGGCGATCCCCGTCCTGCAGCCCCCTGCGCTGGGCCACCCCCCCCAGCTCAAGCTGCCGGATGACGTGGCCCTGGCAGCCCAGCTCCTCGTGCAGGCAGAAGCCGAAGGTCTCGGTGCTCTCCTTGGTCAGCAGGTAGAATCGGGGCTCCCCCACGCCCTCACCATCTGTGGGGGGGCACAGCCCGTGAGCAGGGTCCCGCAGGGATCCTCACACAAGTTCTGCACCCCATCCTGGGCTGGGGATCTGCTCATCCGTGCTGTGGTCGCCTCCCACAGGTCCCCAGTGGGACAGAGAGCTCAGGACCCCAGCAGTGCCCAGGTGCCACAGCCCTGTGCAGAGACAGGGACACCCAGGTGACACAGCCCTGCACAGACAGGGACACCCAGGTGCCACAGCCCTGTGCAGAGACAGGGACACCCAGGTGACACAGCCCCCTGCAGACACAAGGACACCCAGGTGTCACAGCCCTGCACAGACAGGGTCACCCAGGTGTCACAGCCCCCTCAGACACAAGGACACCCTGGGAGATGAGGGCGTGTATTTACCCGTGTCCTCAGTCAGGGTCAAGGCTGGGTTGTCGATCCCAACTTTGGGGTTAAATTCAAATTTTCTGAAATGATAAAGGGCGGGAGAGGCCACGTTAGTGCAAGATGGCCCTGCCTCTGCCTCCCCCAGCCTTGGGGAGCTTGTTCCTCCATAAAGGGCCAACTGGGGCCTGTGCCTCCTTTTCCTTGGGGAAAGCCAGAGGGGATTTCCCTCTTGGACCATTCCCCACGCCTCGCCTGAGCCCCAGAAAGCCCCTGGTCAAGGGGAGATCAGCACTTACATGATGGACATCTTGTCTCCCTCGAGCCCTGCAGAGGGAGAGCAGAGGTCAGCACAGGAGCTGGTGGGCTGGGAGCAGACCCCACGCTCTCGAGCTGAGCCTGCCATCTGGGTGAGGGGGTTTGCCAAGCCCACACAGCCCCCAAGCCCCTCTGTCTCTCAGCACAGGTTGTTCCTTGGCCCTGCCATCACTGTCCTCCTGCCTTCCCAACAGCAGGGCGTGCTGCTCAGGTCCCATGGGCAAAGCAGGGCCAGATGGGCTCAGTCCTGGGGGTCTACAGGGCTCTTCAGTGAGGGCTGAGAAGGTTCACCAGGACCCCAGGGAGCTGCTGGAGGCAGGAGAAGGAAACAGAGACCTTCCCTGGCACACACCCTCCCGTAAAACCCCTCCACACCTCTTTGGGCACAAGGACCCCCAAACCCAGGCAGAGGGGATGCCTCCCCAGCATCCCCACAAGGTGACATTTTCCTGCATGCCTCTGGCTCCTTCCACAGGCTGCCTGGGCTCTGACAGTGCCTTGCTCCACCTGGCAGCAGGGCCTGGGTGTGCGGGGAAGGGTCTGCAGAGGATTCCCCGGCAGGCACATACCTTTTGTTTGCTTCATGGCTGCAGGGATTTGCCAGAGGGAGCAAGGTACAGGGTGAAGTGGCAGGGAAGTGTCCCCGCCTCTCCCAAGACGCCCCAGGTTTAATGGTTAAACAGCCCCGAGTCTGCCTGCCCTCCCAGGCCCTGGCACTGCCAGCCAGAGCTGGGAGCAGGGACCAGCACTCCTGGGACACCCAGCTCGGGGACAGCTCCTGGTGGCTTCCAGGGGGACACACAGCGAGGGGAGAATGGCTGGTTCAGCACTGGAGCAGAGGTGGGCTGCTCCCTGCCAGTGCTGGGAGATGGGGAAAGGCAGAACCCTCCGCTCCAGCTGCTCCAATTCCTCCCCAGGGAGGGCCCAAAGAGGAGATCAAGTCTTGGTACTAGTGTGCTTCAGTGGCAATAGAGAGGTGCACTTTAATGCTCCCAAAGGATTCACAGACAAGCCCCAATCCTGCTCCCTGCCAGCACTCTGGCTGGGGTGCAGGGCTGGCTTTCCACAAGCCCAGAACAAGTCCCATGTGCTCCTGGCCTGGTTTCTGTCCCATTCCCACACTTCAGCCTCGCCTGCAGATGAGGCTGAGCCCCACACACCCAGCACCTTTGACAGCACCATCCACCCAGCATCTCCAGGTGGCTGAGGGCACAGGGAATGTGCTGCTGGGCACACTCCACTGCCCCACCCTGGCTGGTGGATGGGCAGCAGGTTAGAGGCTCCCATCCTGCAGTTTCCCCAGCATTTTCTTGACCTCGCTCTCGACTCGCAGGAACTTGGCTTTCCTCCAGGGATTGGCAGTCTGGCTGCGGCTGCTCTCCAGGTCCTGCAGGAGGAGGGTGAGGTGCTGCCGGACCCGCTCACGATCCCAGAAGGGCAGGTTCCTCTGCACCACGTTCAGGATGTGGGACCAGTAATCGGAGATGTCGGTGCCCGCCGTGAGGAAAACCAGAGCCCTGACGCCGTCCCGGTCCATGCGCAGGGAGTCAAGAGCCCTCTTGCCATCCTCGCTGATGTCGTTGAAGTAGAGACTGGGAAAGCAGCAGGAGACACCGGTGAGGGCTGAGGGGAAGGACAGAGGCACACAGGGCAGGGATGCCGTGTGGGAAAAAGGGCAGGGATGCAGCAGAGCGGACTCACTGCACTTTGTCCAGCGTCTCGTGCCTCTTGGCCACCTCCACCACGCGCAGGGCCGCCGCGTCCGTCAGGGAGTTGTAGCCCAGGTTGAGCTCCTGCAGGTGCTGGTTCTGGGCCAGGTGCTGGGCGATGGCCTCGGCGCCGGGGTCCCCCAGCGAGGTGTGCAGCAGGGACAGCTGCGTCAGCGAGCGGTTTCCAGCCAGCGCCTCGGCCAGGTAGCGAGCGCCCTGCTCGCCCACGGGGTTGTTGGCCAGCCTGTGGGACACGGAGCTCAGGGAGTGCCCAGGCGCGTGGGGGACAGCAGTGGCAGTGTCATGCAGGGCGGGGGCCGTACTCACCGCAGGCTGCTCACCGCACACTTGTCATGCAGGAGCAGGTCACGGATTTCCTTGCAGGCATCGGAGCCCAGGCTGTTGAGCTGCAGGCTGGTGCAGAGCAAGACACGGGGGTGACAGGAACAAAATGGCTGTTACCTGGGAGCCTGGCAGCCCCGCCCGCTCCATTTTGCCCATCACCATCCTCCCTGGGCTCCCCGAACTAGGCCACTCCAGGTTTCCTCTCCCAAAGGGAGCGCAGTGACACCACACCCCAGCATGAGCCAGCAGAGCCAGTGCCAGCAGGAGCAGGGCAAGGGGAAGAGGATGGCGGAGTCTTCAGGAGGCGGGTGAAGGTCAGAGGAGGGATCAGGGCTCCATCAAGCCCTCCTGAGCATCTGGAGGAAGGAAGTGCGGCACAGCCCAGCTGCACAGCCCGATCCATCTGTGCTGAGCACGTCTCGCCACCACCTGGGCGGCAGGAAGACCTGCAGCTCCACAAACGTTCTGGAACATTTGTGGGAACATCTGCACAGCCCACACTCCCGCCTCTGGGACAGCAAACTCCTCACAGAGCTAACGACACGGGGATACCGAGTAACTTCCCGTAGGGACTCGGGTCTGCCAGGACAGCTGGCAGCCCGCCCAGCCTGTAAGAGCTGCAGGAACTTCCCAAAAATTCCTGCGGGAGAGCAAGCTGGGACTGCAAATCCCAGCATGCAGTGCCCTAGAAAGGCTGCTCAGGGAGTGTTGCATGTTGGAAGCTGTAGTTCCCTAGGAATGCACTGAGGATAAACATGCCCTTTCCTAAATTTTCCATACTTGGGCTCCTAAAGCATCCCTGTGATGGGCAGAGGTGAGAAAAAACCCAGTTTCTGAGCATGAGGAGGTGGGTGGTACTCACTGGAGAGCTTTGCATCGCAGCAGGACAGGGAAGAGGGTCCTCAAGCTGCCGCTGTCCAGGTTGCAGGAGGTCAGGTTCAGCTCCTCCACCTCATGACACGTGGTGCTCATGACAGACGCCAGCACGGAGCACTTGAGAGGGGTCATCTTGACGGAGGAGAGGTTGACAGCGCGGAGGGAGAGGATGGCCTCGGCCGTGAAGCGCTCATTCTGGAACTCGTGCAGGAAGAACAGGTAGTCCATGAGCTCCGAGGGGGGCAGGCCCCTGCGGCCCTTCCTGATCACCGTCTTCTTCATGGCCTTGGCGATCTCGAAGGCTGCCAGGTTCTTGATGGAGCAGCCCAGCTGCTCCAGGATGGCCTGGCGCGGTTGCGGCGGGACAGGATCCCGCCCATGAAAATGGGGAAGAGCTCAAACACCTCGTCATCCGGGGCCTCATCGGGGTGGCGCATGGGGCCCTCCACGCCCAGGATGCTGGAGTTGATCTGGTCCAAGACATCATCGTTGTAGTAGTCCTCCTCTTTGAACAGCTCCTCTGCCATGGTGTGGGCAATGGTATCCCTGTCCTTGCCGCCCACCCGCGAGAAGTAGCGAGGGAAGATCTTGAGCAGGTTGAAGAGCACGGGGAGGAAGCGCAGCGGCAGCACCTTGGAGATGATGTTCAAAACCACAGCCACGTCTTCGCTCACCTTCCCGAGCACCTCTGACAGCTCCTTCCCCACTCTCTGCACCAGGGTCTTCTTCTCTCCCAGCACCACGTACAGGGCTGCCAGGTACTCCTGCATGGCGGGGATGGTGAAGACAAAGGTGTGCTCCTTGCCCGGCTGCACGCACGGGCTCAGGAAGAAGCGGAACACATCGCTGCGGAAAACCTCCAGGAGGTTGAGCTCGCTTTCAGTCTTCATCTCCACCTCGAAGCACTGCCGCAGGTCCTCCTCTGAGAAGCAGGTCTTGCGGGACATCACCCCCTCGTAGGCCAGCTTGCCCACTGTCTTGGCCACGTACTTCATCATGGAGATGTGGGTGGGGTCAGTGCTGTCCAGCACTTCCCCGCTGAAGTTGAGCCTCAGGAAGCTGGTGTAGATGCCAGTGAGGGTCTGGCTGGGAGGAACCGTCCTGGTGAAGTAGAGGAAGTGCAGGGTGGTGCACACCAGCCAGCAGTAGGAGGGCAAGAAGCAGGCAGCCGTTATTTGGTTGTGGCGCTCCAAGTTCCTTGACAGCATCTCCACCAGGTTCTCCTGCTCCGCTGAGCGGCGGTCCTGGCTTTCCTCCCCGGAGCAGCCGGGCTGGCTGAGGCGCATCTGGAAGTAGAGCTTCTGCAGGTTGGTGTCGGAGAAGCCGCAGATCTCGGCGTAGCGCCCCACGTACTTGCCGGGGATGCGGCGCACGGCCGAGGGGAGCGTGGTGACGATGATGCTGGCCTGGGGACACAGGGCTGGATGAGTCTGGGGCTGCCCAGCAGGGTGTAACCCACTGAGGGGTGCGCAAGGATCACCCCGTCCACAGGGTGGGGTTCACAAAGGCGCTGGATCAAACCTGGCCCAGGCAGAACTTTCCCCATTCCCTCCTAGACATAAAGACTGGAAGATCACAGCCTTCATCACCTTACCAGGCTGTAAAACAGACATGTTTTATGAAAAATCCTTTCCTTAGGATTTTTTCTCCTGAGAAGCTGAGAGGCCTCAGGAACAAAATGTAAGCAATGGTTAGCTGCTGCTGTGGAATGCAACAGGTGGATCTGTGATTGGTCTCATGTGGTTGTTTCTAATTAATGGCCAATCACAGTCCAGCTGTCTCAGATGCTCTGTCTGAACCACAAGCTTTTGTTATCATTCTTTCTTTTTCTATTCTTAGCTAGCCTTCTGATGAGATCCCTTCTTCTATTCTTTTAGTATAGTTTTAATATAATATATATCATAAAATAATAAATCAAGCCTTCTGAAACATGGAGTCAAATCCTCTCTTCCCTCATCCTCGGACCCCTGTGAACACGGTCACACCAGGCCTCCAAGACATAAATAAAATCTGGAAGATCACAGCCTTCATTACCTTACCAGGCCCCCCCAAAGATCCCACCAGTGACACAAGGCCACCTTAGCAAGTCCCTCCAGGAACAGAGGCTGCCTGCTTGCTCTCCCAGCCAAGCTGGACTGCAAATAATGACCACAAGAGCCCTGTGATGCCTCAGGGCTCACCCCCAACCTCCTCCCAGCACAAAGCAGGGCAGCACCGACCTCGGGCAGGAGGTATTTCCGCAGCAGGTTCACCACGATGGCAGAGGGAGGCACGGGCTCGTTGGGGTCACAGCACAGCTCCGTGCCAGCCAGGCGGAAGTCCAGGTTGAGGCGCTCCAGGCCGTTGAGGATGAAGAGCACGCTGAGGTTGGAAGCCTCCAGCACCGGCACCACGTCCCGGAGGTGCTGGTACTTCTTGGTGACGAGGCGCCGCAGGGACACGTGGGCATGGCTGTGGGACAGGTCCTCGCAGGAGAAGGGGATGACCAGCTGGAAGCGGGGCAGGCGGCCGTGGCACCAGTCCACCACCATCTTCTTGATGAGGGTGCTCTTGCCCGTGCCCACGGTGCCGTAGAGCACCACGTTCTTCACCTGCCGCCCGCAGGCATCCACGTCGAACAGGCTGTGGAGGCTGATAACCTTTCTGGAGGGCTGCTGGAGCTGGTTCTGGATGGTTAAATCAGGGGAGGGCTTCAGAATCTCCTCCAGGGAGCTCTCCCGGATCACTGGGTCCACGTGGACGGCATCCAGAGAGAAGGAAGGGCCGAACTGCCTCTCCTCATTGGGCTGGTGGCTGAACCACACAGACAGGATCTTCTGGTGCTTCTTGATGGCACCTGCAAGGAGGAAGGTGCTGGACACGACAAGGGTTGTGCACTGGCAGGGCACTGGGGAAGTTGCCTGCCCCAAGCCACTGCAGAGAGGGGACAGCACCCAGTTATGGGGAGCCCTCACACTGCCCAGGACAGCAGCTGCCCCCACCCCGCTGTGTAGGACCCTCCCTCCAAACCAGAGCTGCAAACTCACCAGAAAAGGCCACGCTCCTCAGCTGGGACTGACCATGGCGAGAGGGGCTGGGCTGGGCAGAGCTCTCCTGGGAGCCTCCCTGGTAGCGAACACAGCCCCTGCAGGAGGAGGGAGAGTCACAGGGAGCAGGGGGGACAGATCACCAGCGAGGCTGTGGGAAGTGCTCAGAGGAGCCAGCTCAGCCCTTCCTTCCCCCACACCACGGCAGAGCTCAGGGCCAGGGCAGGGGCACGGCTGGGAGGGGAAGGCAGGTCAGCAAGCCACGGGCTGTGCATTCCCAGAAAACCCGTGCAGAGGCAGGGGAGCTGGGCTGGAGTCAGAGGGTCTGGGTGTTTGTCTGGAAGCAAAGCGGTGTCCCTGGTGCCAGGGCAGCCAGCTCAGCCAGCCAGGTGCTGTGACAAAGAGCCCCAGCCGTGTGACACTGCCTGTACCTGGGGAGGGAGATGCTGCTTGTGCCAAGGATCCTCCTGAGGAAACTCCTGCCTGCATCGCCTGCTGGGGAGAAGGAATGCACACGGTCAGGGACGGCCCCTCTCCAGCCCAGCAGGGAACCCCACACCTGGCTAGGGTGCCCAGCTGGGGAGGGCTGTCCAGGGGGGACAGGGCTGAGTGCCCGAGGCACAGAGCCCAGCTCACCTGGCACGGCAGCAGCGCACACGGACACGCTGCGGGTCCCCCTTGTCCCTGCCAGGGACCGCGGCAGCCGTGCCCAGCTGCCCCAGGGCAGGCAGCCCTGGCACTGCATGGCCCGGGACATCCTCCACCTGAAACACAGGGGTGCGTGAGGCGGGCGAGGGGCTCCGGGGGCTCAGCAGAGCACGGGGGGCTGTGGGATGTGGTGCAGCAGAGCCCTGCCCAGCCTTACCTGCCCCAGCGTGGTCCAGCCCGGCAGAACCGGCTGTGCTGGCGCTGACTCAGGCTCCCGCCCCAGCAGGGCTCAGCAGGGCGATCCTTCAGGAGCCCGGGCGGTGCTCACAGCCCCCAACATCCCGGGAAACTGAGGCACGGGGGAGAAAGATATAAGCAAACCCCAGCCGAGAGGAAGCAACAAGCAGGGGGACAACTCTCTCACTCATTCTCACGTCCCACAAGCCACGCTGTTTACAGCCCCTTTTGATGTGATCCAGGTGAAGAAACTGAGGCACAGGGGCGGGGGCAGAGGGGCTGACCTTGAGCACAGGTGTCCCGACCTCGGTGCCCCTGCAGGAAACAACCCCACGCTGTCCCATGCCCGGTTCCCAGCCCCTCTGCCCAGCCGAGGGCTCTGAGCTGCCGTCCTGCTGCTGAGCCCTTCCAAGGACCCTCCTCGGGACCCCCGTGTCCGTCCTGGCGGCCCCTGTGCCCTCCCGGCTCCCCGCTGCACGGCGAGGCCGCGGCCGTGCAGGGACCGGAGCCCGGGGCTGGCCCCGAGCGAGGCGGCGGCGCCGGGGTTACCTCGTCCTGCAGGATTCCAGCCGGGATCTGCCCGTGCTCGATGTGCCGGGCTCACGGAGCGCAGCCCCGAGCTGCCCATCCGCCTGTCCCGGGCACGGTTCTCTGCGGAGGCGGCAGCTCCGCACGCAGAACTTCCTGCAACGCCATCCCGCCCTGTCCCGCCCCGCTCCGGGCTCTGCCAGCTCCCGAGCACGATTGGAGAGCGGCTGGAGGCTGGCAGCTCCCCGAGCAGGACGGGAGAGCGGCTACAGGCTTGGAGGAACACCCGCACCGGGCTCTGCCAGCTCCCCGAGCACGATTGGAGAGCGGCTGGAGGCTGGCAGCTCCCCGAGCACGATTGGAGAGCGGCTGGAGCCTGGCAGGAACTCCCGGAACACCCGCTCCCGGCTCTGCCAGGAGCACCCGCACCCGGCTCTGCCACTTCCCCGAGCAGAGCGGCTGGAGCCTGGCAGGAACTCCCGGAACACCCGCACCGGGCTCTGCCAGCTTCCCGAGAAGGATAAGAGAGCGGCTGGAGGCTGCCAGGAACACCCGCACTCCCCACGGCCTCCCGAACACGCGCAGGACTGCGGGAGCCGCGCTCTTACCAGCTGTGCAGCGAGGCGGGGATGTCCCCTGGGCACATCTGGCCGCCCTGCATCCCCAGCTGCTGCCCGGCTGTGCAACCGGAGCCCGCAGGACGCGTTCTGCTGCGGAGAGGATCCTCCCCGGCTGGGGAAGGAGCTGGGGGAGGCTGTGCCTGTTGAATACACACAAACACGCACACCTGAACCTGCCCTCTCGCTGCCAGCAGAGCCGCTCTGGCCACCCAGCAAGTGACAGCTGTGTCACCTGGATGCTGTCCCGGCAGGTGCCAGCCCACCCAGGGGTGCTGGGACTGAGGGGTCACGCCTGTGACAGTGGTCACAAGGGTTCTTGATTTGGGGAAGAGACGAGAACGTTGACTCCATGTTCAGAAGGCTTGATTTATTATTTTATGATATATATATTACATTATAACTGTACTAAAAAGAAATAGAAGGAAAGGTTTCCTCAGAAAGCTAGCTAAGCTAAGAACAGAAAAGAAAGAATGATAACAAAGGCAGCTGGCTCCGACAGAGAGCGAGAGCCAGCTCTGCTGTGAGTGGTCACAGGATCCAAACATCCACAGGAGACCAATCACGGATCCACCGGTTGCATTCCACAGCAGCAGATAACCATTGCTTACATCTTGTGGCTGAAACTTCTCAGCTTCAGCAGGAAAAATCCTAAGGAAGGATTTTTCATAAAAAGGATGTCTGCGACACACACCTGTGCATTTGCACCCCAAATTCAACGCCCCCCATCACCGGCGTGCCCTCGAGGCTCTCAGGAAAGGGAGACACCCAGGCAGTACACTATAAATATAAGTTTTATTGATGTGTGAAATCCAACAAGTACAGCTGGCATCTCGGAAACACTGACACAAACCAAAGCATCTCCTCCTGCCCAACAGCTCCCGGCACCCTCTGGGCACTGGCGAGCAGCAAGCTGGCACCTGGCACCCCGGCCCTGCGGGGCACTTACCTGCGTGTGCAGCCCAGCCTGGAGAGCCCAGGGCCTCACCTCCACCCTGCCTGGTTCCTGCCAGGCTGCAGCTGTGGGCAGCAGTGCCCTGCTCCTGCTTCACAGCCTCCTCCCAGCAAGGCAGAAAGACCTGGGCAAATGCCCCCCGGAGCAGCTGGCACAACAGAGCTGTGCCAGCAGACTCCCTCAGCCTTTGAGCTGGTACCTGCGCCTTATTTTGGCAAGCTGTCCCAGGGAGGAAGCAGCTCACACTGTGGTCGTGTGGAAATGTGAGTTTCAATGCCTGCACTTCTCTGCATGGTGCCCCCCTGGATCATTTGTGCCCCACATGGTCCAGCCTGGTGTCCTGACAGCAAAGGCTGGAAAACCACAGGGGCCAGCATGGCAGGGACACACACAGAGAGCCCATGGCACAGGGACGGGACAAACGGTGTCCACACACAGCGAGAAGGAAACACTGTTTTATTGCCTGATTTGGGAGAGGGGTGACGCCCTGGAGAAGCCCCATCCCCTCCCTGTCCTAGCCCAGTCTCCCCTCCAGCAAACCCCAGCCAGGTGATGAAGCATTTGCTCTTCTTGTGCGTGTGACAGAGGTGGCCTGGACATGCATGGAGGTGAGTGGCCATGCCCCTGCCTGCCTGCCTGCCGTCCGAGCACCCGTGAGAGGCAGAGCCTGACACAGCCAAAGGGGCTGAAGCAGTTTTTGGTGGGCTGAGGTTCAGCTGGTGTTGCCAGGGAGCCAGAGCCACAGCTTGAACCCCTCCCTCATCCACTCAAAGTGCATCACAAGGGAGGGCAGGGGCAGGAGAGGAGGTGTGGGGGAAGAAGCCTGCTCTCCTCCATCACACTCCTCGTGATTATCCGGACGCGTTCTCTCGCGGCATTCCTGCAGCCAGGAGCACGCACAGCTCTGTCTCCCTGCTCTGATAAAGTGCATCCTTGCTGCTTCCCTCAGGATGGCTGCACCCCATCCCTCTGCCACATCTGGGCAGAGAAAACCCCTCCTGCTCTGCTGCTGCAGGGCAGGGACCACCCAGGCAACGAACCCCAGGGTGCTCAGCCCAGCCCAGCCAGCCTGGGGGCTCAGTGCAAACGTGCTTCACCTCCTCACCTTTCCCTGCACCTTCCACCACCTCTGGGGCTGTCCTTGAAGACAGGGAAAGGACAGTGGCACCTTGGCTCAGCTCCTCAGGCAGCGCTGAGGGCGCCCTTGCCCTGTGCCGCATCCCTCACTCATCAGCCCCTTCATACCACACACTCACTTGCGTCCTGCTGCCCCGGGGTCTGCCCCATCACCCCCACTCCCCAGAGCCCTTGCCCAGCTCGGGGACAGCCATCCTGCAGCTCCAGGCTTTGTCCTGGCCCTCTGCCCCGCAGTGGCCATGCACCTGGTGAGCTGGGGCGCTGCAGCTCACGGGCACAGGGGGCACAGGCTGTGCTGAGCCCTCCTGGACATCCCAGGGCGCTGCCCCATCCCAGGCAGGCTGGGCCCAGCAGCGGGAGCCGCCTGCCCTGGCAGTGCTGCTCCAGGCTGGGGAAGCCTGGCCCATGGGGTTCCACTGCAAGCAGCAGAGCCTGGTCAGCAAAGCCTTCCCTGGGCGTGGGGGACACGGCCAGTGGCAGTCACTGCTGCCTGCTGGTGGCCCCTTTGCTCCACACACTAGTCCATCTTGTCCTGGTCCTCCTGGGGGCGGTGGTGGCCCTGGCTGTGATGGCACAGGGCTATCCAGGTGTGCAGGGTGCTGGGGACAGCAGCACCCCCAGGGTGCAGACGACAGGACCCACCACAGAGCCCCAAATGCCAGGGGGCAGCAGGAGTTGTGCAGAGCTGCCCCACTGACACCTCCTGCATCTCGGGATCCATCCAGGGAAAAGCCTCAGCCCAGCAGAGCAGGGACTGGTCCCAGCCCAAGAGCAGGACAGAAGCAGGGCATCATCCCACCAGCTCCAGGGACAAGGAGATGGACAAAGGTGACAGCCCCACATCCCCCTGCCCACCCCTGCACCTCGTGACAGAGCACAGGGGCTGCCCCCCGCTCCCCCGTGCCCCTGTGGCTGTGGCTGGCAGCCCTGCAGCTGGCACAGCTCCACTGCAGAGCACAGCACTGCAGGAAGATCCAGGAGCAGAGGGGAATTTAGTGAGGGGCAGTGAAAAGTCAGACAGCAGCCCCTGGGGAAAACCCCAAGCTCAGCAGCAGGGTGGGTGCTGCTTGCAGACCCTCAGAGCAGGAGAGCCCCATGGCCAAACATTCCTCGATGCCCTCCGGGCAGGGGAAGCTCAGCTTTGCTGAGTGCCAGCGTCAGTGTCAGGCCAGCCAGACTCTGCTGTGCAGCCCCAGCCCGAGCCAGCAAACCCAAGGATCAGCCTCCAGGATTCTGCTGGAATCTGGCATTTGCCCTGCAGTCCCTGGCTGCTCAGAGTGCCAGGAGCAGGATCCCCAGGCTGACCTGAACCAGGGCCAGCCTGCCAGGGTGGGGCAGGGCTCTGCCTCCCCCACGTCCATGCTTGCCAAATTCCTGCAGGTTCCCACGTCTGTGGGCGCCACGTGCAGCCCGGTGCCAGCAGCGCCAGCACACCCAGGGAGCTGTGCTGGGCAGGTGAGCAGGGCGCTGTGTTCCCAGCACAGCAGCATGTGCAGACGCCCCAGCGGCTCTGGGCTCAGCTCAGTTCCTCTGGAGAGGCAGCAAGGTGCTGAATTGCCTTCCCTCTGCAAGGCGTGCGAGTTTGGAGCAGCCACCAGAGCCACCAAAAGGGACCTTCTGGCGCCATCACTGAGTGCAAAGGCCTCCCCAGTGTCCGTGTCACCCACTGCAAACAAACCAGTCCGGGATCTCACCTGGTTTCCAGTCCAGGCACTGCTGGGACCCCCCTCTGCCCAGTGTCACCCCGGGGGGTTGGCACTGTGACAGGCTGGGTGTCCTTGGTGTCCCCTCCCTGCAGGGTCGGTGCTGAGCGAGGCTCGTCCGCCCCGTCCTGCTGAGACAGCCCCGGGGGAGCTGGGGCAGAGAGGCTGCAGGGGAAGGGCTCAGGGCCAGCTCTCCTCCTGCAGCAGAGCCTCCAGTGATGACACAGCTGAGCCCAGCCCTGTTTTCCATCCTCCTGGCACGGGCAGGGTGTGGGAACTCAAATCCTCCTTGCTCCATGCAAGGGACAAGGCATTTCTTCCATTCTTGGTTCAGATCCTCTTGTCTCAGACCCCAGAGACAACGGAGACTGAATGTGAGACTCCCTAAGGTCTGAGAACACTGTCCTGCTCCCACAGACCCTGGCTTGAGGATCCCATCTCTGAGGATGATGTCCCAGCAGGAGTCTGAGCCCCAAGTCCTTCTCTGCCCGTTTGCTCCCTTTGCTGAAGACTGGGATGCAGTGGGGCTTGTGGGGAAGAAAAAATAAAGAAAAAAGGAAAAAAAAGGAGAAGAATTTGCACAGAAAGGAAAGGGGGATGCAGCAATCTCTGTGGCTACAACGACAGGAAACTCTAAAGCCTTGTGCAACTCCACCTCTGGCATCTTTGGGCTCTTCTCAGCGCTGACTCCCACGCTGCTGGCCAGGACGAGGAACGGGGCCATGGCTGCACTTCCAGCTCTGCAGCTCCCTCCTCCCAGCCCTGCCCAGCCCCAGCTGCTGCTCCCCCTGCATGGGCCAGGCTCCTCCCAGCCGTGCTGGGCACAAACCCCTGGGCTGGGCTGTCCCTGCTGTCCCCAGGGCAGTGCCAGGCAGGGACAGCAAGAGGGGGCCCAAGCTCTGTCAGTCCTGGGGGGGGGAGAGTGGCACATGCCAGGGCTGTACAAAACGTTTTGCAATGAAGAGTGTGTGTGGAAAGGTTAAAACAGTTCCGAGATGTCTCAAAACCCTTCTCGGCTGAGCCAGGCCTGGCTGGCACCTCCCAGCGCCTCCACCACTGTCTGAGACCTGCAGGAGCACCCTGTCCATCTGCAGAACATCTCTCACAGCAGGCCAGGCCCGGGAGCGGCACCGGGGCCCCACGGCCCCCTTATCTCTCAGATTTGACCTTGTACCTGAGCACCAGGTAAGCCAGGAGCCGCAGGATGACGAAGAAGATGCCCAGGATGAGGAAGTCCAGGTAGAGCTTGGCCTCCTCCACGTCCAGCTCCTGCAGGATCTTGATGGGCTTTTGGAAAGGGCAGAAGTCCTCGAGGCACTCGAGGTCCTCGCGCTCCATGGCGTAGATGGTGAGGATGACCCCCTCGAAGCCATACCTAGGGCAGAGCACACCTGAGGGTCACCAGGGGCACAGGGCAGCCCAGGACAGGGAGCTCTGGCCAGAGCTGGGGTCCCACCTGACATAGGAGACGTAGGAGCTCCACTGCAGGTAGGTGGGGATGGTCTTGAAGCTGACGAAGAAGCCCGAGAAGAGCAGCACGGGGATGGCAGTGACAGGTCCCACAAAGGTGGCCACCTGGGGAGCAGAGGCCGCTGGGGTCACGTCCCTGCCCACCCGTGGGCAGCACTTCACCCCAAACTGCCACAGCGACCCTTGCAACTCTCCACGGAAGAGGCAAAGCCTGTCAGACCTGCAGGGAAGTGGAAGCAGCTCCGATGAGGAGCCCCAGGGACTGGGCCACCAGGGCGGTGGCGGTGGCCAGGGCAGAGAAGAGCAGGAAGCGCGTGGCCTCGGGGGGCTGGCCCGTCATCCAGTACACAATGCTGCAGTAGGCGATGGGGCAGATCACCTGCGGGGGACAGGCACACAGCCCTGCTGGGCCCCAGGGCCATCCCCATCCCACTGACCCCACAGACACAGCTCTGCTGGGCCATCCCCACCCCATTGACCCCACAGACACCACCCACGGCCATCCCCACCCCACTGACCCCACAGACACAGCTCTGCTGGGCCATCCCCACCCCACCGACCCCACAGACACCACTCACAGCCATCCCCACCCCACTGACCCCACAAACACCACCCTGCTGGGCCCCACAGCCATCCCCACCCCATTGACCCCACAGACACCACCCATGGCCATCCCCACCCCACTGACCCCACAGACACAGCTCTGCTGGGCCATCCCCACCCCACCGACCCCACAGACACCACTCACTGCCATCCCCACCCCACTGACCCCACAAACACCACCCTGCTGGGCCCCACAGCCATCCCCACCCCATTGACCCCATAGACACCACTCACAGCCATCCCCATCCCACTGACCCCACAGACACAGCTCTACTGGGCCATCTGCACCCCACTGACCCCACAAACACCACCCACGGCCATCCCCACCCCACTGACCCCACAAACACCACCCACGGCCATCCCCACCCCACTGACCCCTCCACGGCCAGCCTGGGGCAGCGGGCAGGGAGTGGCTGTGCCAAGGGTGGCACGGCAGCGCCAGGGTGGTGACCAAAGGCACCAAAGCTCACCTGGAAGGGCACGTCTGCCATGGTCTTTGCCAGGTAATAGGCTTTGAGGCTGTACCAGTAGTTCAGGTGTTCCCTCAGGAACACGGTCATCTCCTGGGGGACTGCAGGGAAACGGGGTGAGCAGCCAGCAATTCCCTGCCCTGGGGTGCTCCAGCCCCTCTCACACCCACCCTGCAGGTGGGATGCACCACCTGCATCATGAGAGGGTGCCCAAACCTTCTTTGGGGGGAAAAAAAAAATCAATGGCTGATAGGAGGAATTTCCACATGGAAAAGTCAGCTTGGGTGGGGCTTTTTACAGATTTACACACATTTTCTCAGATTAAAATAATAGAACATTAAAATTCCAGCATTCTGCTTTGAGCCAACAGGGGTCAAATAGCCAGATTGTAGCCAAACAAAGGGCAAAACTGCAATACAGGCAAACAGAAGGCTTTCCCCTGTTCTCTTCTTTTCTCTCCTCTCTTATTTTCCCCCTTCTGCCTGATCCCTCTGGCTCCCCACACCCTGCCCAGCACACCCGCAGTGCCACACAGCTGCAGCACCCCAGCAGCTGGGAGCAGGGGGGATTTGGGGGCAGGGAGCTCCTTACAGGTGAGGATGGTGGGCATGAGGGCAGCGAACATGAGGAAGAGCATGGAGAAGAAGAGGAAGCCGGTGTTGTTGAAGACCTTGCCCGCGTCGTTGCCGATGTGCAGGTAGAGCAGCCCGATGAGCACCCCGATGCAGATGTGGGACATGAAGCGCAGGTGGGTCAGCACCTGCGGGCACAGCGGGGCTCAGCAAGGCAGGGCTGCACCCCAAAAACATCCCAAGGGAGCAGAGGACAGCCCGTGGAGCTCCTTGTCCCTGCCGGACCCCAAAGAGCCCAACCCCGAGCCCTCACCGTGTCCCGTAGGATGCAGATGAAGGTTCTCTTGAAGAGGATGCAGAACTGAGTTGAGGTGCTGGTGGCAAATGTGTGGCTCTCGATGTGATCCACGTCCTGCAGGAGCACAGGGACGTGGGTCAGGTTCTCACCACGGGGTCCCTGCTGGCACGGGAGGCTCCTCTGAGCCCCACTCACCGTCCCACACGTGGGGCACGATGAGTCTGCCTTGTCAGGGCTGCTCTTCTTCTCGGCCATGGTGCACATCCCGTTCTGCACAGCGCGGAACAGGACGGGGTTGAGGTCCCCGTACTCCCCTGAGGCCACCTCGATGACTGTGGAGGAGGACAGGACCCCTGAGAGGTGCTGAGCCACCAGCACCTAGCAGGAAGGGCACAGGCAGCTCCCTTGGGCATCCTGGGCAGCCCCCAGGGCTTGGGCACGGGGTTTGGAGCTGGGGTGGGGGCACTCACTGAAGTCAGCGGGGTTGTGGTACGTGGGGCAGTGGAGGCCAAGGCCCTTCAGGTAGGGGATGAGGTTGGTCACGACGCCCTTGAAGATGCACTGGCCCTGGCTCAGGATGTAGAGCTGCAAGAGAAAACCAGGATGTGGCAGGTGCAGGGCAGCCAGGGCACTGCCACCCCCTCCGGGCACAGGCCGCCCTTGCCAGACCCCAGCCACACAAACCCAGGACAAATGCCTGCAGCCACCCCTCCCATGGCCTCTCTCCTGGCTCTTGGGGCCAGAGGGACCCTGTGCCAGGCCAGACCTTGTCGAACATCTCAAAGAGCTTGGCGCTGGGCTGGTGGATGGTGCAGATGATGGTGCGCCCGCCCTGAGCCAGGGAGCGCATCAGGGACACCACCTGGAAGCAGGAGGCACTGTCCAGACCACTGTGGCCACGCAGGACGGGGTGGAGAGGAGAGAGAGACAGCAGAGAGAGAAGGGCAGAGTTGAGAGAGGGACAAGAACATCCTAAAGACGCCCCCACTTGCGGGCACCCTCCCTCAGATCCACGCAGAACAGCGCCAGCCCCAGGGGCACAGTCCCATCCCGTGCTCAGGTGGGCACCTGAGGGCACTGGCCAGGCCAGCAGGGGCAGCCCGGCTGGGCAGGCAGGGCTGGGAGCCCTGTGGGCTCACCTGGTGGGCTCATCGAAGAACATGACGGGCGGGTTGTTGACCAGCTCCAGGGCGATGGCCAGGCGCTTGCGCTGCCCCCCCGACAGGGAGCTGGTGCGGGTGTAGGAGCACTCCAGCAGCCCCAGGGCCGTCAGGATCTCGTTCACCTGTCACACAGCCAGGGTTTGCACGGGCTTTCGTCCCCCTCCCTTCACCCATCCCCTGCTCCCCTTGTCCCCGTGCTGGGGAGAGCTGAGGGGGTCTGACCCACCCTCCCCAGCCCTTACCAGCTCCTTCTTCACCTCCTGCTTCTCACTCAGCTTCAGGTTAGCAGAGACCTGCAGGGAGAGGATGGCCGTGGACTGTCAGATGTAGGGAACAGAGCTGGCTGCACCATGGCTCCACCCCTCTCTGCTCAGCATGGAGCGAGCAGGATTTTGTTCCTGCATCCCAGAGCCCTTGGAAATGCCCAGCGCCGGTGTGGGCTCAGTGCCCACAGGATATCCCTCAGCTCTGGATGTCCCCAGAGCTCACCATCATGGCCTCGAGCACGGTGAGGTGTGGCAGCAGCATGTCATCCTGCATGATGTAGCAGGACATCTTGCGGAAGGTGCGCAGGTCCCGCGGCCGCCCGTTCACCAGGATCTGCCCCTTCATGCCAGTCTCCCTGCAGGAGGGACGGGAGGGGGGATGCAGCACAGCCCTGCACCCCCAGCCCCTCTGGGTCCTCTCAGCCTCACCTGTAGCCAGCCAGGATGTTCATGAGTGTGGATTTCCCGGCTCCCGAGGGGCCCATGATCCCAATGAGCTCCCGCTGGCAGAACTTCCCTGACAGGCATTTGAGGAGAGTCTTGTACCCTGCAGGGGGAGAGCAGCAGGGCTTTGGGCGCTGCCATGCCACCCCAGGACCCCCGTGTGCCATGCCAGGGGCTGCGTGTGCCCCATCAGCACCCCCAGGGCTATGGCCGCTGCAGCTGCCACCTCCAGCACGATCCCTGCCCCTGGGCCTTGGCTGATCCCACTGATTCCCGGCACTGAAGAAGCTCCTGACCTGGATCACGGCAAAGAGCAGGGAAATCCCCGGGTCAGGGCACAGAGCTGCTGAGGGAGATTACCAGGCTGCTCCTGGATCTGTCTTCAGACGCTGATCCCTAAGGCCAGGGGCAGGGCCAGCGCAGAGCAGGGCAGCAGGGGGCAGGCAGAATTCCCGATCCGGCTGGTGCCTTCATTGGCATTCACGCTGTGGCACCCGGCAGCAGCCGCTGCTAATCAGACCTGGAATTATCTCTGCTTTAAACGCGGCTGATTAGCATTTTCTGGCAGAAGGAACACGATGTGTCGGGAGCAAGGAACAAGCACAGCCTCGGGCTCTCAGGAGCTGCCCCTGAAATGGAGCCCTGGTTGGACAGGAATTGGTTTTGGGGGGTGATAACCCCATGGACCGAACCTGAGCACCCCTCTAGTGGAACTGTGTCCCCTCTGTGCCCCACGGGGACAGCCGCTGTGGGGCAAGGGCAGCAAACCCAAGCTGGGGCAAGCCCAGGGACAGAGCAGTGACAGTCCCACCTTTCTGGGGAGCCCTGTGGCTCGTCCATCCCCAGGGAAGAGCATCCACCCCCCGCTCCTCCTTTGAGCCCCTCGGGGTCAGGACCCCGCAGCAGGAGGGGGTCCCGCGGGCAGAGGGGCGGCCGGGGGAGGGCGGGGGGCTGCGCAGGGTGGCCAGGGGCGAGCAGGGCCAGCCCCCCCCCCCCCGGGCAGCGCGCACTGCTCCGCACCGCGCATGCTGCTCACGTCGGCGCCACTGCAGCTTGCGCAGCGGTTACTCACGTTCATTGACTGCCAGTAACCTCCTGCTCAGCACAGCGGGCCAGCCGGCCGGGGGGATGTGGGCAAAGCCGCCGAGACCCCCCGCCAGCCCCGCCTGAACGGGGGGAGAAAAGCCCCCATCCCACCGCCCCCCCAGGGACCCCCGGACCCCTGGGCTTGCTCCCACCTGGCCCAGCTGCCCGAGCCTCCCCCCGTCCCTCCCTGCAGGGCACTGGCCCGCTGGCAAGCAGCCGGTTCCTCCTGGGTGCTAGAGCACAATCCGCCCTGGAGAGCCCGCGGCTGTGCCATGGATCCTTCTGGGATGCTTCCTCAGCATCCCGGGTAAACAGGGAGGCACCATCCCGGCAGATGTCAGGGCTGCTCCCAGGGCGTTTCAGAGCCTCGGTTTCCCGAGCTGCACAGCCTGGGCACGGGGCAGAGCCCCACCGGGCACTCCTGGCTGGCAGAGCCCCTCACCGAGCCCTGTGACCCCAGTGCCTACTCGTCCCTGCCTGCCTTCAGCTTCTGCAGATCAGCTCACCTCCATCTTATCGGGCTGCCTGATTGGCATCCCATTAACTGAGAGCGCTAATTAAAGCAGACTGCCACCCACCAGCTGCCATCTGCCTCCCCTCTCCCCTCCCTGAGCTCCCGGCCAGAGTCACACACAGGGGAGGGGGCCCCGGCCTGGGCTGCACAGGGAGAGGAAATCCCCCACAAACCACCCCTTCTCCTGGCCAGGCTGGGAGCTGGGGTGTCCTGCTGCATCCCACACAGACATCCTACCCCAAACAGCAGTGCTGGGAACCCCATCCCATCCATCATACCCCAAACAGCAGTGCTGAGTTAACCCATCCCATCCATCATACCCCAAACAGCAGTGCCGGGGTATCTCATCCTACCCCATCCCACTCCATTCCACCCCTCCTGGCTGGCCCAGGGTGTCTGCCCAGGCCAGAGTTTTCCCTGGAATGCGCTCTGCCTTCCCCTGGCATTGCCCAGCACAGCGGGACGCGAGCTTTGCCTCCCCCTCGCACGGGCACCCAGAACAAACAGCCGGGCACAAAGAGCCCCTGGCACTCGGAGCAGGGTGAGGTCATGGCGTGCAGAACGGGAACGGGCTGGGAGAGCCCTGCGGGTCCCCTCCCCTCCCTGCCCTTCCCCACCCGCCAGCTCCTACCTCTCTTCCTCCACCAGGATCCCTCCCGCACGGAGTAGGACAGGTCGATGAACTCGATGTTGACAGCCGAGCGCTTGGGGAGGTGGGAAAACCTCTGCGCCTCTGTGATGTGGTTCTCCACCTTCTTCAAGTGGGTGGTGAGCAGCGGGGCGTCGGGAGGGCCGGCGTGGCACACCGTGTCCTCCAGGGCGATGGAGACGCAGGCGGGATCCATGCCCTTCTCCGCCATCCTGCCGCTCTGTGGGGAGCGCACGGGGCTCGGCTCCTCTGCCAGGCACTGCGGGGACCAGCCCACAGCGAGTCCTGGCCCTGCTGCTCCTGCTGGCTCCGCTGTCCCCTCCGCCCAGCTGGGGCCGGCACCCACATCTGGCTGCGAGGATGGAGCCGGCCGAGCCTGCGCCCCGGGGCTCAGGGCGAGGAGCGGCAGGGTTTGCTTCAGCTCCACAGTCAATAATTGATGCACCTCCTGCAGCTCGGTCCGGCTCAGCTCCCCCAGCCCCGGGGGGCCCTGCCCCGGTGCCGGTGGGTGCAGGATGGGAGGAGGCAGAGCTGATGTCCTGCCCTGTGCCTGGGTGTCCCCAAGGACTCACCAGGAACCAGCCCTGCCCTGGCCTTGGGGAACACAGGTATGAAATCCTAAACAAGCAGATGATTCCAGCCGGCTTCCTGGACAAAGCATGACATGCTCCTGGGGCAGAGCAGCCCTGGGTGCATCAGACCCTCAGACAGTGCCTGGCGTCCCCCCGGGCTTGCTGGGAGAGCCTTAACACAACAGGGAGGGGGCCCTGCTGCTGCCATTCCTTCTCTGCCTTCCTCGGCTCATCATTTCACCTTCCGGGCTCTTCCAGCACAGCCCCAGAGGCCGGGCCAGCAGCGAGCCGGGGCCATGACGCTGATACACCTGCCCCAGCCCTCCCGTGCCCGCAGTGCTCCACAGCCGGCTGCAGCACGGCCGAGCCCCGCTCGGCTCGGGGGCTCTGCGGTGCTGGGGGATGCTGAGCGAGCAGGGCGGGCAGCGCGGCTCTCCGAGGCTGCCGGGGGTCAGGGATCCCCCAGGAGCAGGAAAATCAGCTCGGGCTGTGCCGGAGGGGCTGTGCCCTGCACCCACCTCGCCCCCCAGCCTCGCTAACCTACATCGGGCTGCGGGCAGCGGCTCGCTGCGGCTGCAGCGCACACAGCGGCCCCTGCGAGGGGCGCCGGCAGCTGCGGGAGATCCCCCCAGCCCAGCCCAGCCCAGCCCAGCCCAGCCCTGCTGCAGGCAGACCCCGCTCAGGGCTGGAACGAAGCCAGCCCAGCCCCGGGCAAGGAGGGGTGGGGGTTCCCAGCCCGCGGGTCCCCTCCCGGCATGGGCGGGGTGCAGGAACGGGGGGTTCGGGGGTGCTGCTGGGGGGCAGCGGGCTCGGAGCGCCCTCGGGCTCACCTTGACTCCTCCGGCTGGGCGTTCACGGAGCGCTAAATCCCGCAAGCGGCTCTCCGCGGCTTAGCCCAGCCCCGAGGCGCGGGGTGGGGACGGGAAGGCTTTGCCCGAGGATGCTCTTCCTTCATCCCCGCTCCCCGCCGGCCCCCTCCATCCCCAGCCCCCCCGGCCCCGGGGAGGCTCCCGGCTCTCCCGCAGGCTCACCTGGCAGGGCGCGGGGCGGCGGCTCCGCTCCCGCAGCGCCCCCGCCTCGCCTCCTCCGCAGACAAAGGGGCGATGCCCGGGGGGCCCGGCCGGGCGGGGGGCGGCTCGGTTCGGCTCGGTTCGGCTCGGCTGCGGTGCTCAGCGGCGGGAGCCGGGCTGGGCGCTGCCCCCGCGGGTGCCCGGCCCGGGTCTCCTCCCCATCCCTCCGCGGGGCTGGGTGGGCAGGGCGGGCGGGGGGCGCTCGGGCCCCGCACTGGGCAGCAGAGGCCCCGCAGTGGGCAGCAGCCCCCCGGGCCGGGCTGCTCGGGGCTCCCCTCTCTCCCAGCCCCGCGGCCGGTGCTGCCGGGCGGGGAGCAGGATGGGCGGCAGGATGGAGGGATGGATGGATGGATGGGCTCTGCCCGGGCGGGCAGCGCTGCCAGGCAGCGAAAAATCCTCTTAAAGGGACCGGCCCTATTTCCTCTCGCCGCCTGCCAGCAGGCCCTGAGCATCCCTGAGCACACGGCCCGGCTTTGGCAGCGCTGCCTCAGCACCCCCTGCACCACAGGGCCGGCTCCTGTCCGCGTCTGGGCACAGCCCCCGCACTGCCCCCGCAGCCCAAACCCCCCTGAGGGAGCCCCACACACCCTAAAGCTGCTCCTGCCCCGCTCAGCCCCGCACAGACCCCTGTGCAGACCCCCCTGCACGGGCACGGTGTGCAGCCATGGCTCGGGACAGCTGCTCACAAAGGGGGGTGGCAGGGGGGGTCCCTCCGGGGTTTTAGCCCCAGCACACCCTCCCTGGTGCAGCTCGTCCTGCAGGATCCCCCTGCACCTCCCCAGCACCACGCCTGGCTCCCTCCTCGCTGTTACTCACACCTCTCACCCACCACAGCACTTAAACACCAGAGACATATGGAAATGAGCGGCACCAGCAAGAGTATTAATTAAAAAACCATCTGTTGAGCCAAGGAGAGCTTTCCCCACCCCCTGCCAGCTTAGGGCTGGGACAGAGCTCAGGGCAGGATCCAGGCAGAGGAGACCAGGGGAGGGCATGAGGAGTTACCCATGGAGCCAAGCTCCTCATGGAGGTCTTAAGTCATCTTGTTCTGGATCAAAAGGCACGTGGGGCTCACCCGGTTCTCTCTGTACCCAGCTGCCTCCCAGCCCTGGGGCACTCCCTGTGTGCAGGTGCCAGCCCAGGCCTGCTCTGGGCAGTGCCACGTTCCCTGCAGGGAATGGCCTGGGAATGAAACCCCTAAAGCCTTAACCCTCTTTCTGCTCAGCTGGGCCCAAGCTGGTGGCCATGAAGCACCCAGCAGCTGCTGGGGAGTCATTTCAAGGTGGGAGGAAGCAGGGATGGAGCACAGAGCCATGGGGACATCCACATCCCTCTAATCCCCAGCTGGGACCTCCCTAAAGTGGCCTTGTCCATAGCTGTGTCCCCACTCAGGACAGTGGCAGAGGGAGCCTGTCCTGGTTCTGTCATCTGTGTTCAGGGCTGCGGGGACAGAGCAGGCAGCAGAACCTCTTTGCATGACAGGAAAACCTGTGGGATTCCCTGCAAAGATATTTTTAATGACCCGTGGCTGGTCCTCCAGCACCCTCAGCACCGCCACCACTTGTGCTCCTGACCACCCCCTCCTTCCTTGGGGCAATAAAACTGCTTCCATCGAGGAGCCAGAGATGTCCTCAAGGGGCACAAAGCTGCTCCTGGCTGGAGCCACATCTCGCCATTTGTGGCCCCAGGCTGCTGGGAGGAGAAGCCCCTGCAGGGAGGGGCTCTCAGGGCAGGACCACAGAGCCCCCGGCAGGAGCAGCACCGGCAGCCAGTGCATGGAGCAGCCTGTGGGGAAGATTTTCCACCTGGGAGATGAGACCTTTGCCCTCTCTGCTCTCCCAGGGAGGCTGCAGGGCAGTTTGGTTCCTCAGCAGTGGGTGCTGCAGCCCTGGCCAGGCTGCTCAGGCCCTGCCATGGGGACAGGAGGCAGATGCCACACTCCTGCTGGCCCCAGCGAGCTCAGGGGGCGGCTCCACCCCCCAGCTCAGGGCCTGGAATTCCCTGACACTGAGAAATCCCAACTGCAGCACTGAAGGACAGGTATTTTGCACCAGGCACAGGCACAGGCACAGGCACAGGCGCTGCCTCTCCCCTAAGAGGGGCTCTGAGCCTCCTCTGGGAAGCAGCCGGGGAAATGGATGGTGACACCCCCAGATCCCAGCACCTGCTGCTCCCAGAGCATCCCCTGGGCCTGGAGAGTCTGGGGTGAGCCACCCTGCAAGAGTGAGTCCAGAACATCTCAGATGACAGCCTCGGGCAGACAGAGCTTATGGAAGGAGCACAATGGAGACACTGGTGAAGCAGGAGCCAGGGTGGAAGCCTCTCTCAGCACAGTGGCCACAGCCCCGGGTGGCCCAGCTCTACCTGGAAGAACCTGAGGAGAGCAAGGACAGCGGGTTTTGAGCTGTTTGCAGCTCCCATCTCCCAGTGCCAGCCTTCCCCTCGCAGCGGGCAGTGCCACACGCGGGGCTCACCGCAGGGCACGTGGCAGTCGCACTCGCAGATGTCATAGCGCTGCAGCCAGCGGGGCCAGCCCGACAGCTTGGTGACACAGCCCGAGAGCTTGATGCAGCCGCGGCTGGGGGAGGCTCCCAGGTGCTCCTGGCTGCCGCAGGACGAGGAGCAGCTGCCCGTGAGGTCCCGCTCGCTGATCTGGATGCGGCCCCGCAGGCAGATCCCTGCGGGGGCAGAGCCCATCACGGAGGGCTCACCTGGAGCGAGGAGGGTTTGGGGCCGTGCCTGCAGCCCTGCTACCCCCCGGGTTACTCACGGAGGCAGGAGGGCTTGGGGCTCCATCGGCCGTCGGACTGGCAGGCGCTGGCGGGGTCCCCCAGCAGCACGAAGCCGGGCCGGCAGCTGTAGCGCACCACGGAGCCCACCCACCAGTCATTGCCGTGCACCACCGAGTTAAAATCCGCCTCGGGCCGCCCGCAGTTCACTGCGGACAGGGATGCAGCCGGGGCTGGCAGCCTGGGCAGGGGGCCCGGGGGTCCCCGGGGCTGGGGGGACAGGGGCTGTGCCCTGCTGGCCACGGGACAGCCCCAGGGGCCGCCAGGCAGGGCTGAGCGTGCCCCAGGCTGCGTCCCCGCCTTGCCCAGGCTGCTGGAGGCGCTCACACTTTGTGTAAGTGTGGCACAAAGCCCTGCAGCATCCCAGGGATCCCCCGGCCTTCCCCCGGCCTTACCTCTGCAGAAGGATTTGTAGCCCAGCCAGCAGCAGCTGCCGTTCCCACACTGGCTCCTCTTCAGCTCCTTGTGCCTCCCCTTGCAGCCCCCCAGGCAGATGGGAGCCGTGCCCGACCAGTACGTGTCCAGGTCTCCTGGGGCCACCGGGGGCAAGGACAGCATTGCCAGCCCTGGCCCAGCCCTCAGAGCCCACAGGGAGGTGCTGGAGCCCACAAAAGCCAACCCAGCCCTCCCCAAGCCCTCTGTGAGTGCAGCACTCAGCTCCCACGCCCCCTGTGCCAAGCCCTGCTCTTGCTCCTTACTGGGCAGCACTGGTGCCAGCTCTGGGGCACCCCATAAACCCCCTCATGCCCCAAGCCCCCTGTCACCTGCTGGGTCCTGGCAGGAGGTGAGTGTGGCCAGCACGGCGAGGAAGAGGAGGCCCAGTGCCATCATCTGCCTCCTCCCCTCGCCCTCCAAGCCCAGAGCCCTCTCTGCTCGCCCAGGAGAAAGTGAACTTGGTTTGCACACACCCCCCCAGGCCCGGGGATGCTGCAGGACAGGGGGGAGGGAGGAGACGTTGCCTTTAATGCCAATCCTCTCCCCAGCAGATAATCCCTGGCAGATGAGCCTGCCCGGGGCAGTGTTTAAAGGGACACTCCAGCAGCAGCAGCAGCACGGCCCTGCCTGGGCCAGGCTGAAGTGCTGCGAATGCAAACCTGGCACGGGGCCCTTCTCTCCTTCCCTCGAGGGCAGCTCAGCCCAGCTCTGCCAAGGGAAGGCCGGGCAAGGCAAGTGCCCAGGGCAGGGATGCTCTGCCTGGAGCAAGGAGCCTCCCCCAGCAGTGTGCGCTCTCAGGGACAGCTCCTGCCTCTCCCCAGAGGCGCTGGGATCAAGGGGTTTCCCCCAACACCCCCGAATTCCAGCAGCTTCTGCTCAGCTGCTTGAGAGGGAGCAATGGGGGAAAGTCAGTGCCCAGCCAAGAGCAGCAAGGTCCCCAGGTGATGTGCCCTGTGTCCCCCTGGGCACACCATCTCCACACACAGGGCACGGAGGGCACTCCAGGGACCCCAAATTCACACTGTCCAACAAAGCACGAGCTGGCTCTGCTCACAAGCCCAGGCTACTCCCTGTATTCAAACAAAGCCCTGGGGAGGCAGCAAAACTCAGCCCTACTCAGCAGGAACAGAGTGCCAGAGCTAAACCCGGCCTTGCAGTGCCACCTCTGGGGAGCAGCACACTCCAGTGCCAGCTGCACAGCGCCAGGAGAGCCTGGCAGCTCCTCAGTGCCCACCTCCCACCCTGCACCATCCCACAGCACGGCTGGCAGGGCTAGGGCTGAGCAGAGAAACACCAGACACTGCTGGGCTTGGCAGCCTGATGTTTATTTGTCTTGCCAAAGTACACTCTGCCCAACCAGGAGCCCAAACCCCAATGTGGGGAGGACGCCCAGGGGATGCCAAAAGCAGCAAGAAGCTCCCAATGTCCCAGTGCTGCGCTGGCCTGCAAGGGACAGCAGCTCCAGCAGTGCTGGTTATGGGATCAGGGGGGCAAACACCACCAGCAGCAGGTGAGACAGGAAATGTGTGCAGCAAGTGCTGATGAAGGCATGATACCCCTGGAGAAGGCATGGATGGGGCAGGACAGGCCTGCCAAGGGCCACACATGTTCCCAGGGAAGGGGCTTCAGCACCAGAGTGCGCTCCACACACCACCCTGCCTGGGGAACAGGCTCAGAAGGGCACAGCTGGCGACCACTCCACCCTGCCAGGCCTGGGCCAAACCTCCCAGAAGGCTGGGAGAGCCCTGCCAGGCACAAATCCCCAAAAGGACGAGGCAGACAGCTCCTTGCAGCTCAGACCACTTGATTCACACTGGGGGGATGTGCTCCTCCCCTCTCCCCATGCTGACCTGAACCAGCAGCCAGCCAGGCTGGGCTGAAGACAAGCCCAACCTCTCCCCAAGCACTCCTCCAGCAGCACATCCCAGGAGGCTGAAGCTCTCCTGCTGCAGAGGGGCAGCCCCTGACAGGATCTGGATGCCCAGCAGCCCCTGACAGGATCTGGATGCCCAGCAGCCCCTGACAGGATCTGGATGCCCTGCAGCCCCTCACAGGATCTGGATGCCCTGCAGCCCCTCACAGGATCTGGATGCCCTGCAGCCCCTCACAGGATCTGGATGCCCTGCAGCCCCTCACAGGATCTGGATGCCCTGCAGCCCCTCACAGGATCTGGATGCCCAGCTCCTCAGCTGTTTTCTGCAGCCTGTCCATGACGTTCTCCTCCAGCTCCAGGGCTGCTGTGCCCTGCTGCTCCGAGGCTGTGCTGGCCAGCACGTAATAGACAGTCTCACTCTGGCCCTGCTCGTTGGTCCTGCTCACCACGCGGATGATGGGGCTGCTGCTGCTGCTGGCTCCTTGCTCTGAGGAGGAGGAGGAGGAGGAGGAGGCAGCTCCTGGGCAGGGGCTGGGCTGTGCTGGCTCAGGGCTGGGAGCAGAGCACAGGGCAGGGGGCACAGGCAGCTCTGATGCGTTCTCTGCCGGGGCAGGGTTTGCTGGAGGCTCCAGAAGGATTCCCTGCAGGCTGCCCTCGCCCTCAGGCAGCACCACGCACTCGCTGGAGCCATCCAGAGCCTCCCCACGCTTCTCCCTGTCCTTGAGCAGCTGCTCTGTGAGCTCCACGCTCTCGTAGCGCACCAGCTGCAGCCTCATGTAGCCGTCCTCGTGCTCCCTGTACCTGGGCACAGACAGGAGGGGTCAACCAGGCACACCCCCCTTCCCAGGAGATGGGCAACAGCCAAGGTTCAATCCCCGTGCTGCACAGATGGTGCCAGGCTCAATGCCCTCCCCAGCCCACCTCCTTCCACCACTCTGCTGCACTGGGACCATTTCAAGTCCATCCTCTTCCCCTCCCAGCTTTCAGGCTCTGGAAACCCTCTGGAGTTTCCTAGAGGGGGTGCAGCAGAGTTCTAGATCTCTCTAGAGGGGAACACCTGGACCTGGCCCCTGCCAAGCTCAGAAATGTCCCAGCAGAGGGAGCAGTGATGGCACCACTGCCCTGCAGCTGCCAGCCAGCACTGCTCAGATCCCACTGAACATTTACTTCCCTCCCAGCCACTGGGAAAAGGGTCCTGAACACACTGACAGAGCCCAGGCACTGCCAGCACGACGCAGGATGCACTGGAGAGGGGGCACCAAGGAGCTGAAGGTGAGCAGTACCTGAAGCGAGGATGTCCTGAGGGCCATTTGAACTGGTGCTTCTTCCTGAGGTGCACAGTGAGGTTGTTCCCCCGTGTGAAGCACTTGTCACACACGTGGCACTTGTACCTGGGCTCGGAGTCACCCTGAGGGACACAGAGCGATGTCAGCACCCCACCAGGGTGCAGGGAAGGAGACAGAAAGCTCTTTGAGAAAACTGACAAGGGGCATCACGAGCAATGCAAGCTCTGCTGCCTTCCCACCTCGTGGACCTTCCTGTAGTGCAGTTTGATGGAGCAGAGGGAGCGTGCAGAGAAGCTGCAGGCCTCGAACTCGCAGCGATACGCCGGCTCCTTGCTGTGCGTGTCCAGGTGCTTCCGCAGGTCAATGAGGTTCTTGCAGCTGCAAGCACAAGGTGAGGTGAGGAGCTGCAGCACACACACAGAGGCCTCTGGGAGGTCTGGGGAGGGGGCCAGCCCCAGCCCTCACCTGTAGTCACAGTAGTCACACTTGAAGGGGCGCTCCTCGCTGTGGCGGAAGCGGATGTGGTTGCGCAGCGAGGAGGGCAGCGGGCAGGTCATGTCACACAGGGGGCACTTGTAGTGGTTCACTGAGCCAAAAACGGGGAGAAATGTCAGCCCAGAGCAGGGCAGGGCAGAGCACACAGCCCAGGGGCTGAGCTGGGAGCAGGGCCCTTCACTCACTCACTCACTCACTCACTCACTCACTCACTCACTCACTCACTCACTCACTCACTCACTCACTCACTCACTCACCGTGGTTCCTCATGTGGTCGCGCAGCAGCCTCTCGGTGGCGAACCTCTTGGAGCAGTGGGAGCACTGAAACCTCTGCTCTGCACCAGGGGGCAGGGAGGGCACAGGGGACATCAGGGCAGGGAGAACAGCACAGGGAGCAGTGAGGAGAGGCGTTCCAGGGGGCTGGAAACCTTGGTGTGCAGCCCTGGCTCCCCACAGGAGGAACAGCCTCCACCCTGCCGCTGCCAGGAGACACTTCCCAGGGGACACAGACTAAAGGTGGGCCAGGGGAGGTTCAGGTGGGACTTCGGGAGGAATTTCTTCATGGAAAGGATGGTCAGATGCTGGAAGGGACTGACAGGCCCCGCCCCCCCTTGAGGCCCCGCCCAGTCGCTGCTGCTGCCCAGGGAGGTGGGAGAGTCCCTGCCCCTCATGGCTGGCTAACAAGGTGAGGAGCAATCTCAGAGGTCTTTCCCCATCCAAATGATTCTGGGATTCTGTGCCTGCCATCCCTCAGCAGCCAAGCCAGGCTGTTCCGAGCACACCCTGCCCTTGGCTCACAGGGTTTAGGCGCCTCCAGCAAGCCCAACGCCCCAGGCCAGCCCTGCCCAGCCCCTCCGTGCCCCAGGGCTTACGCTCCAGGGCGGTCTGGCGGCGGATGTGGTCGAAGAACTTGGTGTTGTTGGCAAACATCCCCCCGCAGGTGGGACAGGCCACCACCTTCTCCTGCGTGTGGCTGCGCAGGTGCTCCCGCAGCTTGCAGCGGCCCTTGAAGCTGCAGTTGCAGTCTGGGGAGGGACAGCACAGCTGAGAGCCCTCCCAAGGGGACACAGCCTCGCTGAACAGCAGATTCCTTGTCCTGTTTTGGCCAGCAAGGCTCCAAAATCCCCACAGAGCAGGGTGAGATCAGCACAGTGATACTGTGAGATCACCACTGCGGTACTGGTTCTACCACACTACAACCAGTGTGGCCCCCCCGAGCAGTTAAGGCAATTGCAAATGGAAGAAATAAATGAAAAAAAGTCAAAGTAAAATAAATCAGCTGTAGCCTTTTCTCCAAGGTAGTGATTACACATAAATAGGAAGTTCTGTACTGAGCACTCAGCTGAGGGAAATATTTCTGCAGGAATATTTCATGGTCAAAACCACGGCATTTGAAAACCTACTTCTGAAGGCCAAGGAGCTCTCTGAAATCTGTTCCCATGTTTGCCACCCAACCCAAAGTTCTGAGGAGAGGCCCTGGGGGCTCCTACAAACCTTTCCAGCCACAGAGCAGCACGTGGTTCTCCTTCCCTGCTGCCTTGTACTCGGAGCAGAAGCTGTGATCTTCCACGTGCCGGTAGAACCACTCGGGGTTGTCAAACGACCTCTGAGGGGACAAGGACACACAGGGCAGGGTGAGAGACACCAGAACAAGGCCAGGTGCTCCCACACAGCTCCAGACAGAGCCAGCAGCTGGGCAGCACAGCAGTACAGATGATATTTTTGCCCTGACAAGAGGAGAGAAGGATGGATCTGACTCCATCTTATCAGAAGGCCAATTGATTACTTTATTATATTCTACTATTCTATATTATATTGCTCTATGTTACATTACATCTAAACTGAATCTGCCAAGCACTTCACTGCATTGAACTTCATGATTGTCAGCCCAGAGTCCTGACACACACACACACACCTGGCCCTGACAGGCCAAGGAACCAAAACCCCATCAGTGTGGGTAAACAATCTCCATATTGCATTCTGCTTTGGCACAAACACAGGCACAGCAAATGAGAATATAACGTAATGTAACGTAATGTAACATAATGTAACGTAATGTAACGTAATGTAATATACTATAATGTAATATAATATAATATAATAAATATACTATAATGTAATATAATGTAAGGTAATATAATGTAATATACTATAATGTAATATAATGTAAGGTAATATAATGTAATATACTATAATATAATGTAATATACTGTAATATAATGTAATATAATAAATATAATATAATGTAATATACTGTAATATAATGTAATATAATAAATATAATATAATGTAATATACTATAATGTAATATAATGTAATGTAATATAATGTAATGTAATATAATGTAATGTAATATAATGTGATGTAATGTGATGTAATGTGATGTAATGTGATGTAATGTGATGTAATGTGATGTAATGTGATGTAATGTGATGTAATGTGATGTAATGTGATGTAATGTGATGTAATGTGATGTAATGTAATATAATGTAATATAATGTAATATAATGTAACATAATATAATACAATGTAACATAATGTAATATGATATAATATAACATAATGTAATATAATGTAATATAATGTAATGTAACATATGCAATATAATGTAATGTAGTGTAATATATAATGTAATATAATATAATGCAATGTGATGTAATGTAACATAATATAATATCATTAAAATAATATAATATAATACAATATAATGCAACAAAATGTAATATAATATAATTAATATATCATATCATTAATATAATACCATTCTAAATCAGCCTCTGAGCACATGGAGTGAGATTCTCTCCTCTCCCAGCCCGCCCTGGGCTCCCTCAGAGCCCCACAGTGCCCCAGCAGCCGGTCCCTTTGCCGCGGCTCTCACCTCGCAGTACTCCCAGAGGCACAGGAAGCTCTCCTGGAGCTCGGGGATGATGTTGTGGCTCTGGAAGTCCAGCTGGCAGTGGCTGAGCTCTGCCTGGCCCTGCAGGGCCCTCAGCCCCCACTGCTTCAGCTTGGTGTGGTAGCAGTGGAAGTAGACGTGGCGCACCAGCTCGGCCGAGCTCGCCGGGGAGCAGAAACCACAGTCCTGCCACAGGCACGTGTACTCCTCTGCAAGGGACAGACAGACAGACAGACAGACAGCTCCAGGGAGCAGAAAGCACAGTCCTGCCACAGGCACGTGTACTCCTCTGCAATGGACAGACAGACAGACAGACAGACAGCTCCAGGGAGCAGAAAGCACAGTCCTGCCACAGGCACGTGTACTCCTCTGCAATGGACAGACAGACAGACAGACAGACAGCTCCAGGGAGCAGAAAGCACAGTCCTGCCACAGGCACGTGTACTCCTCTGCAAGGGACAGACAGACAGACAGACAGACAGCTCCAGGGAGCAGAAAGCACAGTCCTGCCACAGGCACGTGTACTCCTCTGCAAGGGACAGACAGACAGACAGACAGACAGCTCCAGGGAGCAGAAAGCACAGTCCTGCCACAGGCACGTGTACTCCTCTGCAACGGACAGACAGACAGACAGACAGACAGCTCCAGGGAGCAGAAAGCACAGTCCTGCCACAGGCACGTGTACTCCTCTGCAATGGACAGACAGACAGACAGACAGACAGCTCCAGGGAGCAGAAAGCACAGTCCTGCCACAGGCACGTGTACTCCTCTGCAAGGGACACACAGACAGACAGACAGACAGCTCCAGGGAGCAGAAAGCACAGTCCTGCCACAGGCACGTGTACTCCTCTGCAACGGACAGACAGACAGACAGACAGACAGCTCCAGGGAGCAGAAAGCACAGTCCTGCCACAGGCACGTGTACTCCTCTGCAACAGACACACAGACAGACAGACAGACTGCTGCTCTGCAACAGACAGCTTCTCTGGAACATGGACAGACAGACAGCTGCTCTGGGACAGACAGACAGTCAGACAGCTGCTCTGGAACAGACAGACAGCTGCTCTGGAACACGGACAGACAGACAGCTGCTCTGGAACACGGACAGACAGACAGCTGCTCCGCAACTCAAACTGCTCCTCTGCAACACAGACAGACTCCTCCTCTAGAACACGCACAATTCCTCTGGAAGACAGACTGACAACTGCTCTGCAACACAGACAGACAAACAAACAAACTGCTCCTCTGCAACACGGACAGACAGCTGCTCTGCAACTCCAGCCTCCCCTGTGCCCCACAGGAGCACAGCTCCAGGGTCTCCCCGAGTCCCTTCACTCTCGCAGGGCAGCTCAGCTGGTGCAGCTGCACAAACACCACACGTGTTCTCCTGCCACCCGGCCCTGCTCTGCTCAGGGAGAGGAGAACAAAGCCCAGAAGTTTTCTCTGGTCAGAGAATCCCAGAGCTATTTAGGCTGCAGAATCCCTCCAAGACCAGCTGTGCCCGATGCCCACCTTGTCCCCAGCCCAGACCTGCAGCCCTTCCTGGGACACCTCCAGGGATGGGCACTCCAAACCTCCCCGGGCAGCCCCTGCCAAGGCCTGACCCCCCTTTCTACGCAGAAATTCCCCCTCGTGTCCAGGCTGAACATCCCAAGGCACAACTCGAGGACATTCTCCTTGTCCTGCGAGCAGAGCCCGATCCCCGCTCCTGTCAGGGGCTTGTGCAGAGCCACAAGGGCCCCCCTGAGCCTCCCTTTCCCCAGCGCCTCACCCAGCGGGTCCATCTCGGCGTTCATCTCACCAGAGCCGGGCAGGTGCTGCTGCAGGTGCTGCGCCACATGCGCGCAGAACTCCTCCATGCCCGAGGCCACGAAGGAGCACTGCTGCCACTCGCACTGCAGCACCACGGCCGCCTTACCGCCCGCACGGCCGGGCGGCATGGCCGGGCTGCTGCGGGGCCGCCCGGGGCTGCCGACACCGCCCGGAACCGGCGCCGAGGCCGGCGGGACCCGCGGGCTGCGGGGGAGAGCGGCGCCGCCACCCCCGGCCCGCCGCCCGCCTCGGCCCCGCGGGGGACCCCGCAACGCGACGCACCGCGCGCGCCCGCCCGCCAATCACAGCGGCCGCCGCCCGCCCGCCCGCCAATCAGCGCGCAGGAAGCCGCTGACTGCGCGCGGCGGCTGAGTGGGCCCGCCCGGAAACACCGCTGTGCCACGAAGGTTCCCAGGCTGTTTAGGGCCGCGGGTAACGGCAGTGTGGAAAACGCCAATCGCTTGTTTTTAAAATGTTAAAAGTTTAATAGTGATAAAATGGTTATAAAAATAGCAATATAATTAGAGTAATAGAAATTTTGGACGATTTGAATTAGGACAATATGAGACAATAGAAACAAAGAGTTGGGGCAGTCCGGGTACCTTTTTCTGGGCAGCACGAGCGGAAGGATACATGCAAGGCGCTGCACTTATCACCTGCTCTGGTACCGTGTATAGTCCCGGTGGCGGCGGAAGCGGCGTCACAGGGCACAGGGATGGATGCCGGCTGTGGCTGCACAGCGGCGTGCAGCGGCTCGGAACCGGGAGGCTGCACAGCGGCATGCAGCGGCTCGGAACCGGGACCGGCCTGCACCAAAGCTGCGGCCAAAGCAGCGGGGGGTGGCGGCGGGGCCGTGGAGATAGAACTGCGCATGCGTGCGGCTTATCCCGGGAGCAGCGCTGTGGTTGGATGAGGCGCGGAGTGATATCGCTGGTGCAGGGGGGATTGTAGCAACTGCGCATGCGTGCGGTCGGCGTGCGGAGCCGTCGTGTGTGGCGGCCGCGTGGCGCGGGCGGGCGGGGCATGCGGGAGGTGGCGGAGCCGCGGAAACGGGACCGGGGCTGCGGCTGCGGTCCTGGAGGGGAACGGCGGGACGGCCGTGGTTGCAGGAAGCAGCAGCGGAGCGCGCCATCCAGCAGCGCCCTGCAGGCTGGGACCCGCCCCGCGGCAGCCGCGTCCGGGCGGGAGATACTATTAAAGTGCTTAAAAAAAACGGTGTCCCAAAAGTCTCTGGTAAACGCGGCTGAACGCCACCCCCTTTTACAGCAGTCCGGATTTACGGCACCCCTTTTACGACAGTCGAGCTTCACACAGTTTTAGGACAGTCGCGCTTTACGACACCCTTTACGACAGCCGCGCTTTACTACACCTTTTACGACAGTTCCCTTTACGACACCTTTTACGACAGCGCTGCTTTACAGCAGTTGAGCTTCACGGCAGTCGTGCTTTACGCCGCTTTTTTTCCCCCAAATTGCCACTTTTCACCCCAAAACTCTCTCATTTTTCGTCTCTGATCCCCTTTTTCTCTTTTTTTCCCTCCTTTTCCCCCGTGCTGGTTTTGGTGCCCTCCCTCTGGGACGTCTCCCAGGAGGTGCTCACAGAACCAGCCCCAAATTCCCCATTCCCACGGGAATTTTTTCCCAAAATCACCCCTTTTCACCCCAAAAATCTCTCTTTTTTTCCCCCCTCAATCCCATTTTTCCCTCCTTTTCCCCAGTGCTGGTTTTGCTGCCTTCGCTCCGGGACGTTTCCCACATACTGGTCACAGAACCAGCCCCAAATTCTCCATTCCCACGGGGATTTTTTCCCAAAATCACCACTTTTCACCCCAAAATCGCCACTTTTCACCCCAAAACTCTCTCATTTTTCCATTTTGTCCCCAGTTCTGGCTCCCAGCTGGTTTTGGTGCCCTGTCTCCGGGACATCTCCCATCGTTTCATGTACCCTCAGCTGCCCTTCTCCTTCCCGGCCCTGCCCAAGGAGGACAGAGCGGTACCAGCCCCAAAATTCGGATTTTTCTCCCCAAAAAATGAATTCCCGGGACGTTCCCCACCCTTCCAGCTGGCACTTGGGCAGAAATTCCCCAAATGTTTTGGGGGTTTAAGGAAACCTTGATGGGATTGGGGTGATTTTGAGGTGATTTAGGACAAATTTGGGGCATTCTAGAATAGATTTGGGGCATTTCAGGGTGGGTTTGGGGCATTCCGAGGGGGGTTTTGAGGCATTTTAGGAGGGTTTGGGGCATTCTGGGCTGGCTTTGGAGCTCCCAGGGCTGTCCTGGTGTCCATCCCATGTCCGTGTGTCCAGCGTGTGCTCCGAGCCCTGCACCCTGGACATCGACAGCGTCGTCTTCGGCCTCACCTCCACCGACCTCCTCTTCCACATGGGGGCTGAGGAGATCAGCAGGTGCCTCTTTTGAACCTTTATCCCCTTTTTTTTTAACTTTTCCTCCTTTTCTTCAACCTTTTTCCCTTTTTGTTTAACCTTCCCTTCCCCTTTCTTTAATCTTCCCCCCTCCTTTTTTAGCATTTTCCTCTTTTTTCTCCTTTTCTCCTCTGCCTTTTCTCTCTTCCCTTCCCCTCCCAAATCCCCTCTTTCACCTCATTTTCCTTTCCCATTTTCCTCTTTTTTCCCATCCATTTTTTCCCATTTCCTCCCTTTTCTCACCCATTTCTCTCCCCTCCTCCCACAGCACCTCCAGGGTCTCTGATCGCTTCACTCGGATCCTGCAGCACGTCCTGACCCAGCACAGGTGAGGACCTCCCAAAAATGGCTTTGTCCTCCCCAAAACCCCTTTTTTATCCCCCAAAATCCCTTTTTTCTCCCCAAAATTCCTTTTTTCCCAGTTTCTACCCCCTGTACCCGCCCTCTGAGGAGCTCAGCGTGGATTTCGAGGCTCTGGGGGTGTTTGTGGCGCTGCCGGTGACCCCGGACATGCTGGTGATGCCCTCGGAGCTGCGATTCTGCATCAAGGTGAGACCCCTGGGACCTGGACTTGGTGGATTTTGGGGTCTGGGTGGGCTGGAGGGACCCAAATCTCCTGGAAGCAGCGAATTTTGGGGTCTGGAAGGGCCAGGGGGGATCCCAGTTTGGCTGTGTCCAGCAGCTTTTGGGGTCTGGGTGAGCTAGGGGGGGTCCCAAATCACCTGGACCCAGTGAGTTTTGGGGTCTGGGTGGGCTGGAGAGTCTCAGTTCCTCTGTATTCATGGATTTTTTACTCCCCCCGCTGTCCCCTGTCCTTGTTCCCTGACCCTGTCCCCATCCCTGCCCCCTTTTCCCTGTCCCATTTCCTTGTTCCCATCCCTGTCCCTGTCCCATTTCCCTGTCCTCATCCCCATCCCTGTCCCCTGCCCCTGTCCCCATCTTTGCCCCTGTCCCCTTTTCCCTGTTCCCTTTCCCTGACCCCATTCCTGTCCCCACCCCTTGTCCTTATCCCTGTCCCTGTCCCCATCCCTGTCCTTGTCCCCATCCCTTTCCCTGTCCCATTTCCCTGTCCTCATCCCCATCCCTGTCCCCCTGCCCCTGTCCCCATCTTTGCCCCTGTCCCCATTTCCCTGTTCCCTTTCCCTGACCCCATTCCTGTCCCCACCCCTTGTCCTTATCCCTGTCCCTGTCCCCATCCCTGTCCTTGTCCCCATCCCTTTCCCCTGTCCCATTTCCCTGTCCTCATCCCCATCCCTGTCCCCATCCCTGTCCCTGTCCCATTTCCCTCTCCCCCTGTCCCCTGTCCCTTTTCCCTGCCCCTTTTCCCTCTTCCTGTCCCCTGTCACAGGGACAGATCCAGGGATTTGCATTTAAGCAAATCGCAAACGAGATATGGTGCTGGAGACATCCCTAAATTCTAAAAACCCATTTCCGCCAGGCTCAGCTGGAACTTTCCCAGGGAATGATGAGCACAGGCTTCACTCTGCCCTGGGAAGCGGATGAGGGACAGATCTGCCCCAAATTCCTGCAGGATCTGGGAGCTGGGACTCGTCAGCAGCACCACCAATGGAAGCAGGTGAGTTCCAGCAGCTCAGATCTTCCCAAGTTGAGGCATCTTCATGGCAATGTCAGGGAAGGAACAAACTGGGCTGTCCTTGGGCTCCTCTTGAAAAAAAAAACCCAAAAAAATTGTCTAGAATAGACACGTGACATCTTAAATGTCCCAAGATTTTAATAGTATCAATTAATAATCTGCCTTCTCCAGACTGAGTTTATATTCTTTCACAATGCAATGCTTTATTCTTATTTTTTTTTCAAAAGGCAGTTGGATCAAAGTGATGTGAAATTGGATTCTGTTTGCTTGGAAATGATTTAAACTCAGGCCTGAATTAGCATTTTCTTCCCCAGTGCTGCCAGTGCCAGAATTATCTGAAGTTTTTTGGATAATCCACTGGCAACAACAAGTTTGGTTTGTGACGTTTGTGACAACTTCAGCCCAGGGTTAGAGGGCTGAGTGATGCTGAATTAAAACCATTTTTGCAGAGGAATAAGTGAGGATGTGAGTGAAGTGACCTCAACAGCCCAGAACAGCAGAGGGCTGTGGAAATGATTTTCTAATGCCTTTAGAGCACAGCGAAGGTGTCAGGAAACCTGCAGAGCACCAGGCCTGCTGGAATTCCTCCACCTGTGAGAGCTGATGTCCATTTCTGGCCACTTTTGTTGTTTTTTGGTTTTTTTTGGTACTCTTATTTCACCTCATTTTTGGGAACCTGTCCCTTGCTTTGTGTTTGCTTTGTGCCTGGCCTTGGCTGAAGCTCTCTGGTCGGCACTCAAACACCAACATAAAATTCCGCTAAAATTTGCAGCTGTTATGACCTCAATAATAATAATAATAAAAAAAACCATTTGGGGCAAGGCCAAGCCAGCAGTGTGTTGTTTAAACCCTCCCACCTCCCCTGGTGTGTGTGTGTGCACCTGGAGCCACAATGCCACCAGAAACGGAGCCAAGGGACACATCCTGAGGGGCAGAAGAGCCAAATGATAAATCCTGGAGATCAAACACATCAGCTGTGCCCTGGCAGTTTGCTCTGCCTCAGGAGAGCGTGCCTGTGTGTTTTCCAAGGGATTAGCTTCAAAGGCAGGCAGGTTTTTTTCCAGGATAATTCAATAAAAGCCCCTGTGGAAGCTCCTCCCTGGCTCCACAGGTGCGAGCTGGGTTCAGGCAGGATAAAGAGCTGTCCCTGCATTGTCCCCCAGCTCTCACCTGTGCCACAACCTCTGTGCAAATCCCCAAATCCACCCCAGGCTCAGGGGGAGGGCAGATGCCTTGTGCCAGAGCTGCTTTAGGCTGTGCTGGGCTCCAGGGCAAAAAACAGGGCCAGACCCTGCAGGTGCCAGGGCAGGGACCCTTTGTGCCTTCCCAATATAATATTCTATTAATGTCAACACACAATACTTTTATTAATATTAATATTATATATTTATTTATATATTAAATAGATTTTCTACATTTTCTCTCTATATATTTCTATATATGGGAATATATATAATATATTAGATATATGCTATATATTCCCATTATATATATATAAAATATATAAAATAGATATAAATATATATAAATTATATGTAATATTAATGTATATAACATATCTAATATTAGTATATTAGATATGTTATATATTGTATACAATATATAATTATCAATTCTATATAAAATATATAATGTATATAATGTATATGATATATAACATATAACATATAATATATGATATATAATATATAATATATGATATATGATATATAATATATAATATATAATATATAATATATAATATATAATATATAATATATAATATATAATATATAATATATAATACATAATATATAATATATAATGTATAATATATAATGTATAATGTATAATGTATAATATATAACACATAATTATATATATAATATATAATTATATATATAATAGATAATAGATAATTTATATACCTAGAAAGATATCTATTTCTAGATTACAAATATTCCTATATTTCTAGAGCTAAGAATTGCAGATTTGTATTTTCCCCTCCCAACCCGATGCCCAGAGGTGCTGAATTTGCTTCTCCCAGCTGCTCTGTGCTCTCCCTGAACTCTGCACTCGCTCAGTCCCTGCAGATTTTGGCAAACGCGTGTACCAAGGGGTGCGAGTGAAGCACACGGTCAAGGATCTCCTGGCTGAAAAGCGATCCCGGCAGAGCAGCGGCTCCCGCTTCAGCGTGAGTCCCGTCCCGTCCCCCACTCCTTTTTTAACCCCATAAATTCCCTCATCCCACCCTCCGCTTCAAAAACAGTCTGGGCCACTGCCAATATTGATATAATTAATATCATGCGTGCCCCAAAACACGATGGCTGCTTGACTTTCATATCTTTCAACCTTAAATGCCTCAAAGCCCTTTTTTCCCCCTTTTCCAAGCATGGCAGTGATGTTGAATTCCTCTTTCCTTTCACATCCCACATGTGACACCTTCCCGAGTCAACTTCCTTTGCCAGCAGCTACACTTGGACAAGTCAGTGCCCTGAAAATATCTGTTCTTCCCCGAATGCTGAGCTCCTTCCAGCTCCTCTCAGGGTGCCAGGGGAGCTGCAGGGATGTGATGGGCTGGAAAGAGGCCAAGCATCAGCTTGGAAGAGATGATTTCCTCTTAAAGTGCTTCTATGGCAACAGGAAACCCAAGTCCTGCTGCATTACGTTGGTTTTATGTCTCAATTGCCAGCCAGAAAAGCGAGGCTGTCCCCAGAAGGGGACACAGTATTGTGATGGCAGGATGGGGTGGCATCCAGTGGCACGAGGAACCTTCCCTGGGTGCTCCTGGCACTCACCTGTGCTGGGCCAAGCTCCTCACCTCCAGCTGGGACAGTGGCAGAGGAGGGGGAGCTGGAGCTGTGTCCTGCAAGGAGAGAGAGGGAGCAGAACCTGGGATCACTGATAGCAAAAATTGGGAGTTCTGATGCTTTTTTTCCCTAAAAACCATTCACCTCTGGCTTCTTTTTTATGCTGGAGAGGCCTCACAGTGACTTACTTGCTGTGACTTTCAGGCCCATTAACTCTGCAACAAAACAGGCAGGAAAAAAACCCAAAAAACCAGGATTGTGCATCACCAAACAGCAAAATCCAGGCACACATCCATCCCCACAGGCTTCAGCTGCTGCAGGGAGGCAGAAACCCCCTGAGCCACTGGGGAAGAGTCACTGGGGAGGGCACACTCGCAGCAGGCAGATGTTTAGGAAGGGTTCTGTCGGGATCTCTGGCTGGTCAGAGTGACCCCGAGAAAACTCCGAAAGCCTGGTGCTTGAAGAAAGAGTCAGGGCTCTTCAGTTCTCAGTCTCAAGGTTGTTTATTGTTTCTTATCTATAAAAAATTTTCTCCTGCCCTGCTGAGGTCTGTTCAGCAGGACAGTTCCAGGCACTCTGCCTGCCCCTGGGGCAGTGTTATGTTTTTATACTAAAAACTACATGTACAATATTTACCATAACTTCCCAATGCCTATCACCTGTGTTAGACAGTGAGCTTCTACTCTAAACCAATCTGTAAGTGCCACCATCACAGCAGAAGATGGAGGCCAAGAAGAAGAAGGAGAAAGGCTGGACACGCCCAGTTCCCTCCGTCTTGCCTCCTGAACCCCCATACCAAAAACCCCAAAATCTACTTTTCCACCCTGTGATAACTTCACTGTTATTCTACCTAAACTGTTGTGGCTTGCTGATCTTCATCTAAGGTTGGTAATTTGCTCTACGGGTCATGATCAAAACCACAGGTGTTTTGGGCTCTGTGCCAGGATCTCTGAACCCCCTGGCAGGGTCTGGGCTGCTCAGGACAGCCAGAGGGATGTGCTGGGTCCTGACAGAGTTCTTGGGAAGCAGCTGAGAAAACAGCTCCTGTTGGTGCTATCACCAGTGACCCGCTCCCTGTGTGGAGGCGGCAGCTCCAACAGCCACAGAGGAAACGCCCTGGGACTGTAAAATCCTCCAGGCTTTATTGCCCTGGGCTTTGTGCTCAGAGGCCAGCAGTTGCGTGTGTGTCTGCCTGATGCAAAACCAGCCCTGCTGCTCATTCCCTGCGAGAGACAAAAAATGATTGTGCAGGGCAAACATCCGTATTTGCTTGGACGTATCATGAAAAGAGCAGCTGGGAGTGCAGCTCTGTTTGTCTGGCAGAATATAACCCAGAAAACAACCCAGGGGCAGATAACTGAACACCCCTGTGGCTGTTGGCGATGCAGGGTAATTTAGCTGCATCTTTTGTTTGAGGGTGATCTTTGCTCCAGAATTAAACCAGCCCTGGGCAGTTGTTGGTGCCAGGCCTCTACCACCACCCTAGCCTGAACCTCCTCACTCATCCTCTTCTTTACCCTAGGACTAATCTAGGCAGAATTCAAGGCAGATTAGAATGAGCAGAATAACAGAAAGTTAGTCTAAGATGGTTGATTTCGACTCAACAAATTATAGCTCCCACCCTATAACTTCCTTTATGTCCTACCTCCATCTAAGCTTCTACTCAGCCTTCACCCTCAGCAGAGCAGAGCTTTGGGATGAGGTTTCAATAAATTCCTGGCAGCCAGGCCCTGCACACATGGAGTGATGGAAATCAGGGTGTGCTGGGAGGAAACCCACCCAAAATCAGGGCTCAGGGCTGGGATTTAGGGAGGCTCTGGATTTTCCTTTGCATAGGTGTGAGCCTGCAGGTGTTCTCTGCAGGGTGAAAGGGTTCCTGTCTTCTCTGAGGTGTGGAAGGGGGTGCCTGCACAGGTGAAGCATTGCTGAGTGCCCAGCAGCACTCCCAGGCAGGGACACACAGCCAGTCCTGCCCTGCCCAGCCCCAGCTTTGCTTTCATGGAGGATTTTTGTTCCTTCAGCTGCTCGACTGCAGACTGAGCCCAGAGAGGGGATGCTCTGATGCCAAAGCGTTGCCACAGGGCAGGGCCAGGTCAGTGTTTGGAGCTGAATCCTTAAATGTAGGCAGCTTTGTAGGGGAGTTAGGAGGCAGTGAAGCAGCAGAGCTCTCTGGAGCAGTCCCAGGCAGGATCTGTGCCTGGCCAGGGGCAGGGCAGGCTGAGCCCAGCTTATCAGCAGCTGGACACACTCTGGGCCCCAGGGAGGCTGAGCAGAGCTGCAGGAGATCCAGCTGCCCATTGCCATGGCAGGCAAAGGAAGCACTGCAGGGAGGAAATGAACTAATGGCTCTCAATTAGGGCTGATAAGGAGCAAGGAGGGGAATGAAATGCAGGGCTCTGCTCTGATGAGGCCAAGGATGGGCTGCAGCAGAGGCTCCTGCACTGGATTCAGGCTGGCAAAGCCCTGGTAGCTCCTGGTACCTCTGGGACTCCTCACCACCATGTGTACACACAGCCAGGCAGTTCCAGGGGCTGTTGAACAGACAGGATCAAAGATTAAATGCTCTGGTAACTGGAAATGATCCCTGCTGGAGGCTGCCAGCCGTGCCCAGGGAGCTGGCAGAGCATCCCAGCTCCCATCCCTGCAGCCCCTTGTCCTCTGGGCAGCATCTGAACCTCCCAGCTTGGCTTTTTCCTCTAAAAGTGACCTGGATTTGCATGTGATGGCTTCAGCTGGGGGCAGGTGCAAGCCCTGCCTGTGTGACAAGGACACTTCTCTGTCCACAAGCCCAGGGGCTCCTTCCTGCCACCTCCTGTCACCTCCTGCCACCTCTGCAGCCCGTGTGGCCTGTGCAGGCTCAGAGCTCATTTCCATGGTGGAGCAGGGAGCAGCTGCAAACCTTCCCTTGCACTAGAAGGAAGTCCCCAGAGCTGGCAAATTTAATTCAAATCTAAACCTCTAAATTTGGTTGCCTGCTGTGGCAGGAACCTCCTGTTTGCACTATGCAAACTGGACAGAGCGTGCCACCAGCGTGGCCAGGGACAGCACAGTGACAGCAGTGCAGCTGGGGGCTCTCTGTTCCTCTCTGGAGCCCCCCAAACCAGAGCTCAGGGGGATTCCAGAGGAGCACATGCCTTGGCCAGGGTGCTTTGTAAGGAATTAGGCACTGGGAGGGTCGCTCCTTTACCTGGGACCAAGAGGAGAGGATTATTATTATTATTATTATTATTATTATTATTTATTATTATTATTATTATTA